>NC_041411.2:8599079-8929079 GCF_900747795.2 Erpetoichthys calabaricus
TCTAGTGCTTATGTCCATGATCTTTGGCATCTAATATTCAAATCATGCATACATTTTAAGTCTTTGGTGTTTGCCCTGACCCTGATTGAGATTACCGACATGCATTGGCAGCAGGGACTGAGTGCCATGAAACAGTCTTAGTTGAGGACGCCGGTCCTTTACAAAGCACAAAGAACCCCTTCAAGGTGCGGGGAGAGCAGTTAGTTTACTGAAGCACACCAGTCTCGGTGCCCCCTTAAAAGAAGTGAAGACGTCTTCTTGGCTACAAGTGGTGGGGATGACTGGATTTTGTGAAAAGGATTGTTAATTAAGCAAACTGGATTGAGAAATACAGAAAAGAAGAGTTGCATTATGTAACATAGAATATGTTAGGTAAAACTGAATTACGCTAATGGCACTGAACTTGATGTTAGACCGAAGAGCCCACTTTCTTTTTAATTGTAGTCAAGGTTTAAAATTTGGTAGGTGAGTAAACTGTCCATCTTGAAACGCAAGCTCCTGGCCAGTTTATGCATGTCTGTCGGGGCCTAGCTGCACATGTTTGGAGGCTGTGAGGAAGTGTGTATGAAGACTGTCTGAAATAGGAGACATGCACACTAAAGGATGCGTGTTTGGGAACTGGCAACGCTCAATTACCGGCCAGTAGTACGTTACAAAGTCAGGCACATTTTATTTAATTATTTTTAATTGTCTTTTCCCCAAACTTGCCAATAATTTTGATAGTAGTAAGCTTCTCACATGATTCCAGCTGTAGTGGCTCAGTCTGTCATTGTTTTTGGCCTGTTTTAAATTTCTATTTCTTTTTCCAATGTTGATTTTAACTTGTCTGCTTTAATAGGCATCCTCAAGTGTACCAGCCTGGCATTAGGTGCTTTGCAGGAAGCCAACCTGATGTTCAGAGTGCAGCTTTCAAAGGGTGATGCTGATTTTATCTAAGCCCAGGCGAAGAAGGAACTTGTACGTGAGTGTAGCTGAAAATTGTGTTTGACATTCAAATAATAAGTTTAAAAAAAAAAAAGAGCATTTTAATGCAAATCTTGTAGTGGATGTGGGTACCCCAGGACTCCTAAGATTGCACTGCGTTTTATTAGAAAAGTTCTGTCAAAACACGCTGTCGTTGACCCTTCCAGGAGCACTTAAGGTTTCGTGCCCTTAACATTTTCTGTGTGATGGAGCTTACAAGGATGACAATGTTTAAACCTTCCCTCCAGGGGAAAAGTGAAAAAGGCGAAATTAGAATTCTAAAGCATTGCTTGTGCTGTGATATGATTTGACTTTATTTTATGCACCGTAGGCCATTTGCCCACCCTAAGTGACTAAAGTAATGCCCTCTAAAGTGCGAAGTTGCTTGTTCATTACCCACCGCTGTGTCACCTCATCCTCAGTCCTCATGCTGCAGTTTGATAGACACAGCTGTGGCTGTGCCCTTGTGTTTTGTACTTTGCTTTGGATGAAAGTGCCAGTTAAGTGCTTAGTGCAGTGTGGTCCCATTTCTGTCACATTCCTGTGTGGTTAAGGTGCTCGGAGAGGTTGATGGCCCACCACTAACTTATTCTGTAATCCTGAGCAAATCATTCCAGTGTAGCAATATGGCAAGGTGATTTGTATAGTGTTGACGTTCAGGGCGCCCCATTACTTTACAAGTCTTGTTCAGGACCCTTATACTACAAGCTTCTCTAGTCACGTCACTGTCATGTTTCAGCCAGACTTACTTCCCTGGCTGGGGTTCAAAGTTGTGAGTTTTGTCAAGTTTTGTATCATTTATTTATATTAATGTTTTTTTTGTTTGTTTTGTATTGTAAGAGCCAACCCAGAAAGCAATGCTTTAAGTTAAATTCATATTAGTGTTTGCTTAGTCATAGCCATAGACAATGGTATGGTAAGTTAATAAGAGAGAGAATGTTCTTGCTATAATTAAGATACAGTGTGATAATTGAGTCAGTTGTTGTTTAGATTAGATCCCAGTACACATGGTCTTAAAAGACCCATTTTCAGCTTGGGACAGTTATACGGTTTTCTGACCGTTTAGAAATCCATCCATCCTCTTCCGCTTATCTGAGGTCGGGTCGCGGGGGCAGCAGCTTGAGCAGAGATGCCCAGACTTCCTTCTCCCCGGCCACTTCTTGTAGCTCTTCCGGGAGAATCCCAAGGCGTTCCCAGGCCAGCCGAGAGACATAGTCCCTCCAGCGTGTCCCGAGGATCAGACCGCCAAAGTCCCCGCCTTCGGCCACCACCCAACTCGCACTGCACCCGACCTCCTTGGCCCCTCCCATAGGTGGTGAGCCCATGGGAAGGGGCCGTTTAGAAATGTTTCAGAAATATTTAGAAGTGATTTTGTAATCATTAGAAATGTAACAAGATTTAGGCTTTGAACAGAACTTCTCTTAAATGAGAACTTTTCAAATTTTTGCTATTTTTATTTTTTCTTTTTTGGTGTGAACTGTTTTACTTTGAATTTTTACTAAAAAGCTTTTAAAAACAAACATATTTTGTCTGTGGAATCATTTCGATATGTCAGGCTTTTGTCGAATCCCATTTTGTATGCTAGAGGTGCTGAAAAACGCAGCTACATGTATATTATTCTTTGTGTTTATTTGAATCTGTCCCATGTGTTTCGTGGGCACTTCCTCAAGGGACCGGGCCACCAGCCAATCACCACCAGGAACTGCCCACCACCCTGTTTATTGGAGGGCCTTCCAATGTTCCAGGCAGTTCATTTTGAACGCGCCAGAGAGTGGAGAGTTTCTTGTGTTTAACTGTGCCTTTGCTATTGCTTTATGAACTCCTCGATTTTTTTATTTATTTATTTATTTTTAACCTGTGCACTGTTTTTAAGTTCGCCCTTGGGTTCTGTTTTAGGACTTTATTGCTGTAGATTGCCTTGCCTTTTCAGACATTTCCTTTGTGCTCTTAGGAGCTTTGTGTATTGCAGAGTCTTTTGTCAAAATAAACCTTTTATTTAGTAAAGATTTTTCAATGCCCTTTTTTGTAACTAGTCAGGCTTTTGATGGTGTTTCCCCCCCTGGAAGGCAACTTTTGAAGTGCTTTTGGGATGTTTGTGTTTCTGGGACTCCCAAGTCCGGACACTCACCTTCCAGGGTCCAGGTTACACTCCTGTGACCATACAGTACAGCACTGTCTGCTAAATAAACTGAGGCAGGGAAATCTATTCAGCTTCTTCATAATTTATTTTGGGTTCCACTGCAATTTGCATCAAGCAACTCTCCAAATTGCTACTCCTGGCTGTATAGTAAATTTCTATTGTTGTCAGTCTCTGAAGAGAATTTTTAGCCTTTTATCTTCGAAGCATCCTTTTTCATTCCTGCCTTCAGTTGTTTAGTTTTAATTTTATTGGGAGCTCTTTCTGCTTAAAGTGGAGTCCACTGGGGTGAGTATGGCTTGTTGGCACAACAGAAATAAGATATCAATAACAATTATTAAATCCATTTTGGATGTCATTGTCTTTTATGTTAATAAAACAAAGCCCTGAATGATTTACTTTGTTATTGGAGAATTTGCAAAGCCCTAGTGCATCACAGTGTCATCTTTGAATGAAATTAACAGAAATGAGCCCTGCTGTCTTCCATTTGGTTGTACAGAGTGATGGCTGAACCCTGCAGATTTTGTGTCGCTGTAAATTCGTCGAAATTGCAGAAATGTTTGGGAACTTCGCTGTACTATATGAAAGCCATTGAGGCCAAGGGGGAAGAAGGAACTGAACTAGTTTCATGTGGGATATAGTGGTGCATTGAAGTATTAATTGTCCCTGAGGGCTAGGGAAGCATCTATGAACAGTGCTGGACTAATTATTGTGGTCAAAAATGTGGCCTGAGCTTGTAAGGTTAGCTCCAGCATATCTCAAACAGCAAACTGCACGGACAGAACGATAACCACAAACAAAAAACAATGGGTATAAGTAAAAAAAAACAAAAAAAAAAAAACTAAATGTGTATCATTGTGCTCACAGAGGTCCAAAGTTGAGGCACATGTGTAGAGTCGGTGTGAGACTGGTTTTGTTTGAAGTCGCCTGCTTGCAATGGAAACTTCTTTGTTTCTGATCTTTGTGCACATGCTTTCTCTTCCGTGAAGAAGATGGAAGTGCCTTTTAAACAACAACAACATTTATTTATATAGCACATTTTTCATACAAACAATGTAACTCAAAGTGCTTTACATGATGAAGAAAGAGAAAAAAGACAAAATAAATAAGAATTAAAATTAGAGAAGACTAATTAACATAGAATAAAAGTAAGGTCCGATGGCCGGGGAGGACAGAAAAAAAAAAAAAAAAACTCCAGACGGCTGGAGAAAAAAAATAAAATCTGCAGGGGGTCTGAGACCACGAGACCACCCAGCCCCCTCTAGGCATTCTGCCTAACATAAATGACCTCA
Source organism: Erpetoichthys calabaricus (assembly GCF_900747795.2). Lineage (NCBI taxonomy): Eukaryota > Metazoa > Chordata > Cladistia > Polypteriformes > Polypteridae > Erpetoichthys > Erpetoichthys calabaricus. The sequence goes on from NC_041411.2 coordinate 8,603,472, forward strand.
ATCAGTCCTCATTGTATTCAGGATTCACATGGACGAATTTGATGATGACAGTCATGTGGACTTCTGGCCTTTAATCCACCAATGTAGGGACATCACGGTGCTTTGATTAAAACGGGAAAAAGAACAGAAGAGAGAGTAGGGGTTAGTACGGATTTTGGTGTCCCCATGAATAATAATGATAATTAATTGAATATACAAAGCATCAGGATTAAACTAAGATGAAGTTATGAGAAAGCCATGTTACAGTAATGTGTTTTCAGCAGTGTTTTAAAGTTCTCCACTGTATTAGCCTGGCAAATTCCTATTGGCAGGCTATTCCAGATTTTAGGTGCATAACAGCAGAAGGCCGCCTCACCACTTCTTTTAAGTTTAGCTCTTGGAATTCTAAGCAGGCACTCATTTGAAGATCTAAGGTTATGATTTGGAATATAAGGTGTCAGACATTCCGATATATAAGATGGAGCAGATTATTTAAGGCTTCGTAAACCATAAGCAGAATTTTAAAGTCAATTCTAAATGGCAAAGGTAACCAGTGTAGTGACATCAAAACTGGGGTGATGTGCTCCGATTTTCTTTTCCTAGTTAGGATTCTAGCAGCTGCATTCTGCACTTGTTGCAGTCGATTTATGTCTTTTTTGGGTAGTCCTGAGAGGATTGTGTTACAGTAATCTAGCCGACTGAAAACAAAAGCGTTAACTCATTTCTCAGCATCTTTCAATGATATAAGAGGTCTAACTTTTGCTATATTTCTTAAGTGAAAAAATGCTGTCCTAGTGATCTGATTAATATGCAATTTAAAATTCAGGTCAGAGTCAATAGTTACCCCTAAATTCTTTACTTCCGTCTTGACTTTTAATCCTAATGCATTAAGTTTATTTCTAATAACCTCATTATATCCATTATTGACAATCACTAAAATTATGAATTCATGTGGTGCTGCCTTTCCAGCACATAGGGATCAGACTTGTATATCTAGTGGCATTAATAATAATAATAATAATAATAATAATAATTCTTTGCATTTATATAGCGCTTTTCTAACTACTCAAAGCACTCAGCATTTGCAGGTTAAGCGCCTTGCTCAAGGGCCCAACAGAGCAGAGTCCCTATTGGCATTTACAATATTCGAACCGGCAACCTTCTGATTGCCAGTGCAGAGCCCTAGCCTCAGAACCACCATAATATTCTCGTTATGGTCAGCTAGTATTTTGTTTTTGTTTTTTAATATATAAAACGCTTTCAAGTGGAAGACTGAAGTACTGATCAGAAATTAACATGCTTGCCCAAAGCAGCTTCGCAATGATTTTACAGTACACATGCATGAAAGTTCTGCACATGACTGATAAAGCTCTGTGATTTCATGGTGGCCTTGTAAAGCATTGTGGGGTGTTGGGGGAAAAAAATGTTTGTCTAAACCCACCAGTAAATGAATTTATAGGAAAATATTTGGTATTCACTGTGAAAAACGCTGTGGCATATTTCTCCAGTCAGCACTTGTTTTTGGGTTACTGATTCTTATCATATATCTTATCACACTTATCATATATACTCATGTATAAGTCGGGTCTTGAAACCAAAAAAATCAATCATAAAATCATACCGCGACTTATACACCCTTTCAAAAATACGATGCTTAATTTTTAAATTTTTTTTTACATCTTCTGGCCTCCTCTAGTCTCATACCAGTTTCTCTAGTCACATCGAATTTTAGTGCAGCAGTGCAGTTACCAATTTCATTTGCCATAATTTAAAACCAGCTTCATATTTTCATCTGATCATACGCTCCCATCATAGATAAGGGATGCTCTTACGATAAAGGTGTATGAGGGTGTGAGATACAAAAAACACAAAACAGTACAAACGTCACTTCGGAATAGTATCGGGTATTACTGTTTGGTCACGTAGGCACAATACATAGAAATAAAGGCCATGTGCTCTGTGGTTACTCTCTCAGGTGGGTTTTAGCATATTGTAATCTCTTGGACCAATAGCGGGAGTTTTCCACATTCAACTTATACGACAAACATTATAAAATACCAGAAGTTATACGGTAAAATTTATATGGGAGAACTTAAATGTGAGTATATACAGTAAATACAGCGAATGTGAAATCCTCTCTCAGTTATGAAGAAACGTCAGCAAATTTTTTGGTTCGTATGACTTTTGAGGGCCTTTTTTTTCTGATTAATTTGGATGAAATGCACAATTAATGCCCTTTAGTTAAACACTGTATTTTTTTCACAAATACCTGCTATCTTTAAGTATTTGGCACTGCTGTTGCATAGAGGGTAGTGCCAGGGTCCTTCTGGGGAGCCTGTTGCCAAAGTTCCACCACTATGCAGACGTCATAATCCTCTAGAGGTGGCCTGATGGATCAGTGCAGCAACAGGAGCACAAACATTTGTCCAGAACGAAAGTAGGAGTGAAGTCTGGGGATGTAGCTGTCCGTTTACCGTGGACCCTACAGTTCCTCGTCCTCTCCTGTGGTCAGGGGCTCTGGGTAGTGAATGAAAAAACAAGCACAATACGATGAGGAGATACTCCAGCACAGCATTTGTGGGCTCAGTGTCTGTAACAGAGTGAGGAGGTTGGTAATATTAGAGTTGAGATTTAAGGTGCTTTGGGCTTGTAGATGGAATATCTCCTGGATGCCCCATACAGGAGGAGTATCAGCCATTGTCAACAGGGAGACGATCTATAAGCAGACCGGTGACACACTTTTAAGGATTATATATCTCTCTGTTGTTCTTGCAATGTCTGGGTATTCTCGGGGGACACAGGGGTCTGCTCAGCCCAGCTGAGCTTTTTGCTACCGTTACCCTCACCAGTAAAGTAGTCTGAAAGTAGTGACGATGATGATTGCAAGAATTTCACAGAATTTGGTCAGTTACCATGGATCATAAATGTCAGAGATCCTGCCACTCTAGAAAAAGAGGATGGACTGCATGCCAAGGCTGATGCTTGAGATTTTTATTATCTTTGATCAACTGCAGCGGTCAAAGGCCATGTGATGCAGCAGTCAAAACATCATTTTTTTCTTTCTTGAATTTGGTGTCTTTCAAAATGTGCTTTAATGGATGCTGCACGCTACTGCTAGTAATTTGTGCCATAAGGCTGCTCTTCTTACGTGGCTGTTTCCACCGCTGTTCATTTTTCCTTTTGTATTCTTCCATATCGGCAGCTACCTTCTCTTTGTGTCTGCTGTCTTGGACCACAGTCAAAACACAGTCATTTCCAAAAAGTAGGCATAGCGGGAATGGGCCTTGTCCTAAAGGCATGTCTGTTGTGTATACCTGTGGCTGTAAATTGGCACATTATTTATGGATTGGCATCACATAGAGAACTGTTTGCTGCCTGTGGCCCTATACCAGAAAAATCAGTCAAAATGTCAAAGAAAAGATAGAATTGTGAGTTTGTTGAAGCCCTTTGCTAAAGTAGCAGATTCTGAGGATGTTGTGCCTTCTTTCAGTGCCAGTGGAGGTTTTCAGTAAACAGTTTGGTCATTCCAGTTCCTAGAGATGGCACATCCATTGCTTCTTGCAACCTTATAGAAATTGGAGGAGTATAGATGAATGGATATATCATGTCGGCCTGTTCTTCAACTTTCTGAATCCCATTCTGCGTTAAGGAGAACCAACCCCCAAAAAAACAAACAGGAATAGATGCCAGTCCAGGTCATTTTTTTCATCTTAAATAGCCATTTCAATATGAGCAGTGTACTGGAAAAGGCAGATTTTCAAAATGGAAGGATAAGCAGGCTGCAATAGTAAACTGTTTGGAATGTCCTTGCATAGCAGCTGCCTGTGTGGGAGTTTTCTAACAAGGATATTCATGACTGATCCTACTACCATCAGCTTTAGACTGATATTTTTTTTTTCTTGTTGCTCCATTACGTTAAGAAACCCCATCTTCACAGACAATGCCAGTTTCTAAGGCCAAACAATTCTGAAACATGGAATGCACTTGCCTGCCATCCCCCAGTTATAATTGGATTCTTGAGGTATATATGGAGTAGAAAATGTCCTTCATTACTTGAACATCTGCTTTTGTGAATAGGCTGGCCTCTTGTCGAAGAGTCCAGTGTGCTTTGGTGAGCTCTTCAGTGTGTCCTGCTTGCATCTACCTGGTCATGCCACACTTTATAACTGGAAATCTGGGTGATCCCCCTGGCTACTTGCTGGTGGTCACACCATGCCAATAGCTGGATCTGAACCCACACCCTCAGGGTTTGAAGTCCAAAGCCTTAACCAGTACTCCACAGTGCCTGCACATGTAGTCATCTTGTCAGCCTATTGCCTTCAACAGACATGCTAAACATCCATCCACCCATCCATTATCCAACCCGCTATATCCTAACTACAGGGTCATGGGGGTCTGCTGGAGCCAATCCCAGCCAACACAGGGCGTAATCAGGAAACAAACCCCGGGCATGGCGCCAGCCCACCACAGACATGCTAAACACCTTGCTGTTTATGTGTAGAATACATGAAGGCTAGCCAATTTGTGCAGGGTCATGCAGTAGCCAGGGATGACCTTTGTTTTGTGGTTTTATGGTGGCTGAATGGGAGATTAAAAATTAAATAAAAAAATAACAACAATACTCATAACTTGTCAGTGCTTTCTTTGGGTGTCTTCAACTGCAAGAAGAGGATTATGGGAAACTGACAGCAGAGCTTGACACGTTGCCAAGTCCAATACAACCAGTTTATGTCCTTGTGGCCTTGTGTGCTTTTCTGAGCAGCTTATTAAAAGTACTAAACAAAGAAAGGAGGCGCCTCTGGTCAAGGCACCAGTTAATTTCTGGGACAAATTGTTTGACATATTTAACATAAACACACCAAAACTTTAATGATTTATTATTATTATTAAGGTAGAGCTGAGATAGGGTGGCATGGTGGCGCAGTGGTAGCCTGGGTTCGCTTCCCGGGTCCTCCCTGCATGGAGTTTGCATGTTCTCCCCGTGTCTGCGTGGGTTTCCTCCCACTGTCCAAATACATGCAGATTAGGTGGATTGGCGATCCTAAATTGTCCCTAGTGTGTGCTTGGTGTGTGTGCCCTGCGGTGGGCTGGCGCCCTGCCCGGGGTTTGTTTTCTGCCTTGCACCCTGTGTTGGCTGGGATTGTCTCCAGCAGACCCCTGTGACCCTGTATTAGGATATAGTGGGTTGGATAATGGATGGATGGATAGAGCTGAGATTCATTAAGGTACTGCTACCACTGGGTTATTGTTTTATGTCTGTCCATAAAGCCACAAGGCCTGGCAAATGTGTCATGTCTACATTTTCACACTTTGTCAGACCACACTATTTGTTAATAATAATAATAAATAGTTGTGTACTGTAATATTTAGTTTATACTTTTTTTTTTTTTTTTTAATGATAATCGGTCCTTTGTAGGTATTGTTGGGGGTTGTCTGACTAAGAGTTAGAAGTCTGAGCCAATCAAATCTATTGTTGTCTGAAATGCTGCTCCGTGCTGTTCAAAGATAGCAAATAATGCTTGAAATTAGACATCTGGGGCATTTGTTGTAGATCTGGTTATGTAGATGTTGGTGTCACAAAGATTCACATTCATGATGAAATTGTGACTAATGTTGGGTACACAGCAAGATGTCAAGTCTGGATTCCTGTAGTGCTCCTCCTTCAAGTGTCTTGGTCCAAATTGTTTGCTAAACCACAGTTATGTGCTGAATGATAGCTGGCAAGTAGTGAAGAAAGTAACCAAACTGAGCCTTTGATACAGAAAATCCTTTCCCATTTGTGGCGTACGCTAATGACAGTCCTCTGTAAATCTCTTGTGTTCGTTTTTTTTTTCTTAATGTGATGTTGGATTTGGCACACGAGCCTCCCCGACAGCTTCAGCAACAGGTTATACAATGAGTCTTTGAGTTCACTCATGAATTGATAGCTTGTGCCATTGCTCATTTTATTTCCTTATTTATGAGGTTCCGCTAAAACAGAATCGGACACTTGTTTCTTATTGTGGCACTGAAATCTTTTCTCTTCAGGTCCAGCTTCAGGATATATTTTTTAAGTCTTACTATTCCGATGCTGGTTGATTTTGGTAGGTTATCTATCCATCTATCCATCCCATCAACTATGTCAATATGAAAAGTCTCTCTATCTTATTGTGAAAGAATCACAAACCCCAGGATTGGGGTGGTCACCCCGAATTCTTGAAAATCAATGAATGACAAATGAGGGGATAACATCTTTACAGACTGAACTCCGTGCTGAACTGAATTGGCAGGAACAAGATGGAAGTTATGTAGAGCTGGGACAGGAAGTGAGGTCAGGAGACCTGGGACCAGAAATGAGGTCATCAGGCGGGATTTCATTCTGTGGGAGGACGATAGAGAGAAAAGCGTTAGCTGACAGTGCCAACCCCTGGGCCAGCATCTAGGATAGTGTGTATTCACTAAGAAAGGACATTTCGATATACAGTGGTGCCTTGTACTTCAAATGACGTCTAACTTCCAGAGAGTTCCAGAGAGAAATATGATCTTGAGTTTGAACAACGCTTCTACATTCATTCATTCATTCAAAAATGTAACAACAGGTGGCGCTTACGCAGCGAGTGTAAATGTCATCTGTTGTGTACAGTCTTAGTGTTAGTGGACCATCTGTTTTTTGACAATCGGGCATAATCCCCAAGCCCTGTTTTCTCTTCCCGGAGTCTCCGGTCCTGTCCTGCTGGTGTACTGTGCGGCCTGATAACTCGGTAACTGTATCTGGATTGAGTGAATGAAGCCAGGTCTCTGTAATTGGCAAATTGTAACTGTCCTCAACGATCTTCTTTGCCGCAACCTTTAGCTCCAATTTGTCCATCTTATTTGCAAGGGATCTTAAGTTGGTGATGATAATACTAAGAAGAGGTGGCTTATAGCCTCCTGTCCCTGCGCCACATCGGTCCCCTACCTGTTGGGATGGTAATCCATCGGGAGTCCTGAGACCTGGCTATGTCCGCCATGATGTTGTGGAAGTGGAGAAACTCCGCTGTAACAGTCTGCTGGCTGCCTAGTCCTATTTTTAGGAGATCGTGCTGGCTGTAGACATTATTCGGCCAGCAGAATGCCATTATGATGAACAGCAACACACAGACAAAAGGACTAACGAAGAGCACCGAGCCGCTGTGTCTGTGCGTGCCACCATACATTTAATATTAGTACACAGTATTTATATATTTTATTTATTGTTTTCAAGTTTTAATTTATTATTTAGGGCATTTAATGGTGTACTTTGCACCTTAAATTATGTGTGTTTGCTGTTAACGTTTATCAAAATGGGTATTGTTTAGGGTCTGGGAACTGATTAATTCACTTTACATTATTTCTAATGGGGAATATTGATTCGGACTTTGAACAATTCAGAGTTCAAACGTCCTCCTGAAACGAATTAAGTTTGAAGTACGAGGCACCACTGTATCAATATTAAGAGGCAGAAAAAATAATAACTAAAAAGCCTTGATGGATTGGACTGAAATTTGGTAATATTGTAGCAAAAAGAAAATTAGCTGACATATTATTTATTGCTGTTCATCATTAATAATGCTCTAACAAGTTAATGCACTCATTGAAATGTATTCAGATGCACCGCGTCCCCTGTTAATGTCCTTTTGTTGATGACATTCATTGCTCAATCTCTCGTTTGCCATTGCTTGGCCACAACAATTACTCGACTGTTAACCAGAGGCTCGTTTTGCGCTCACCCAAATTTATTCATGCAGACTCTATGCACTTTCTTGTCACTCCATTGTTGAGTCTTGTTCACGCTCTATTATTCTCATCCTATTTTTGTTTATCAGAAGTGTTTTTTGACTCTCACAGCTTTGTTTTAGATTATGTGTCTTGCTTTCAGTCTATCTACCTGCTGTTTGATGATGGCACCTTCACATGTTTTTGCTGTTTAGTTTGGTTGTCTCTCATGAGGTGAATCTACCAATGGCAGCCACTTAGAATCTCAACTAAACCTGTTTATTTTTTATTTTTGGGCCTGATATGTACACAGGTTTTATGCTCAGTTTTGTCAGTTTATAGTAAAACTAGTTGTGCTACCTGTTTAGAAGTACGTAGTCCTCAGCATTAATATTTGATATGTGCCATGAAATGTGTCTGTCTCTGTTATGTGTCATTTGGCATGGGATTTATAAAAATGGTGTACATATTTGTGATGCACCATCTGTTGGAATGACAGAGACATAGAAACTGGACGCACACAAAGACAGGCACTCATTCTCATTTTATTAAGGTGGATTAATGTTTATGTGACATATTTAAAGTGGATGCTCTTCTAGACAGCTTCTTAAAATGGATATTTTTTTTTTAAGCGACAGTCTTCTTCTCTGCAACATGTCCCAGGTGAAAACCTTGGTCATCGTTAGAAAAGTTACATGAGGAATAGCATGTGTAGTACACGATTTAGGAAACGTCTCTTCAAGCCTACTTGTGTGTCAAGGACTCTGACAATACTTGATGAGGTTGCAGACCCAAAAGCCCCCTCATATGTTGTACTTCTTCACATCGGCCATGGCTGCTTGAACTTGTTGTTCTCATCCTGTCCATAACTTTTTGTTTTACTGATTTAAAAGTCAATCCAGAAAAGTCTTGCGGCTTTGCCTGTATGCATTTGTGACTGATTTGCACTTGATTTGATGGCCTTCTACTTAGAATACTAATTTTCCCTGATGGTTGTAAATCACGGTCTAGGCGGACCTTGAAGCCAGAGTGATGAAAGAAGGCATTATTCAGCTTAAACCATGTTTGCTTTGTTTACAGCACGGCTGATGTCCGGTAAAGTTGACTCGCACACACATTTGTAATGTGATTTGATGGCACTTTTAGCTTGGCAGTTTCATGCCAGGCGCTCAAGTGTGAATTTAATGAGTAGATTTCTTGTTACTTGCCCACAAACCCTTTCAGCTCTTCTTAACCGTGGAGCTTCATTTAGGGAAGTGTTTACTACTCGTGCGCTAATGCTGGAGCAGGCAGAAAGACTTTGGGGGATAAAAGGACTCAGTATCTGATAAAATGGTGGCAATTTAAAGTTGTCTATTGAGTAATGATGATGATGATGATGATGAGGCCCGGCTTCCCTTCACATCAGAATTAATGAAAACCAGGCAGAAAGATCAGTCTGCGTGGGGCTTTAAAGCGCCGTCCCCAGGCACATAAAAGTGTTCCTTCAGACCAGATTAAAAGCTGTGGGAATGATTTAATTGTCACTTCACTCTGGAGACCAGAGCAGACTAGTAATGGGTGGGTTACCATCACTGTTTCATGGCGCCAGGATCTTCGGCCTGCTACCTGGCTATGGACTTTGCCCGCACTCCTGGCATTCATGCGAGGCTTCTCTGAATGTGTGTGCTTTCATCTCACATCCCAGTGATATGCATGTTAGATCAGTTAGCATCCAAGACCACCCACTGAGGATGGAATAGTGGTATCAGAATTGGGTGGCTGTACCATACGCCCCTGAACATATATTTTTTATTTATTTGTGTTTTATAGGCTTTCTGACTTTAATGTCATTTAATCCATCCATCCATTTTCCAACCCGCTGAATCCGAACACAGGGTCACGGGGGGTCTGCTGGAGCCAATCCCAGCCAACACAGGGCACAAGGCAGGAACCAATCCCAGGCAGGGTACCAACCCACCGCAGATGTCATTTAATTATTTTTTTTAATTAAAAGTGACTTTGAGACCTATTTTTGTATGATACCCTGTTTTTTTAAATGTGTTGTATATAGTACTGTGTGTGTGTTTATGAGCAGAGGCCCAAATTACTTCCTAAGTATCTTTTTAAGAGATCCAAACAACCATGGAAAACATGTTGTCAATCAGCCAGTGATATGAAGAAGTTCCTGTCTGTTTAAAAATAGATACCTACATGTCCACTGTGGCTGCTACAAATCTCTTTGGACTGCTTTTAATGATTTTTAGTGACAGATTATAAAGAATATTATTTATAGATATTTTGACGTGACAAGGTCTCATTTTGGTTTATAACACTTGAGAAATATTTTGGAGACTTGGACGTCTTTCTTCCTTTTCATACACCTACCTATCAAAGCCATTTAGCTCTTCTGTGTTTCTTTCCAGGGTTGTACGTCATTGTACGTATTTCATTTTGGGCAGATTTTAAATTGCCGAAGGTAATTGAAAATGATTTATCTTTAAAATGGACTTGGAGGTATCTTAAGATTTGAGTGTGGTGGGATTTGTGAGAAAGCAATTATCATCATTATCTACATTTAATTTTCACAAGCGTTTAACTTCCAGATCCTTTTTAAGATAAGTAGAGCTGACGTGATGTTATCTTTTAAAGGTAACATTCTGTATTTTGCTTTCTTTTTCTGTAATATTGTATGAAGTGGTGGTTATGCTGGCATTACTGTGGACCAAGTAGACATCCATTCTGGCCGGGATGCCAAGCTGTTTTCAGTTCCCCTCACTGAACGTTTATAGATACTCGGTGGAGTATAAGAGAACATGCCGACTCCATTCATTAGCAGCCATAGCTGCTGCACTTCAGAACAGGTAAGCCATCAGCATTTTTGGCAAGTGACCTGCTTTTGCACTTCCCAGAGCTGACGAAAGAAGGACAGTGTGAAAACAATAAAATATACTGATCATTGAGTGACACAATACTTAATACCACAGGCACTTCAAAACCGGTCATCCACCTGCAGCTCAGCATGTTCAGGCCCAGCCAGTACATGCAAGGGAGACCACCTAGAAAAAGCTTGGGTTGCTGCTGGAAGAGGCTAGCAGGAGGCGCTTACCCTGTGGTCTATGTGGGCATCCCAGTGCCACCAGTGCAGTGCAGTTTTTACACTGTGCTGTAAAAATGACACCGTCTTTTGGGTGAGATCCTGATTCTCTGTGGTCATTAAAGATCCCTGGGCATCCTTTGAAAAGCATGGAGTGTTTCTCAACATCCTGGCCTGGTTATCCTCCCAAGCGCACGTGTGTGACATTATGTAAAGCTCTTTGAGTGTCTAGAAAAACGCTATATAAATATAATTAGCAATAATTATTAAATACATTTATGTAGCACCAGAATAGTAAGTTAAAGTTCATGTGGAGTATTAAGCTCAATGAAGGATCAATGATCTGTTGTATCATTTTAAACTAATTCCTCTTTTTTTCTGAACTGGAATGTAATGACACCTTTATACAAATAATAAATCAAACCCCCATCTCCGTATATTGTGCTCTGCGGCCTTCACAAGTGATTACGGTAGTACCCCGTTTCAGATCAGTTGTATTGTTGCTTCTTCACATTGGTGTGGTTGAAGAGCAGTGATTACAGTGGTAGTTGTGCCCCAGTGTGAAACTACATTGGAGCATTTTGATGCCAGTTGTGACATGCTGAGTATGTAAGTGTTGTTGATATTGCAGGTGTGTGTTATGAGCATTAATTTTGGTTTTAAAGAAGTGATATTTTACGTAGCTGTTATCATCTCCAAGAGCATCTACTGCTACCTAATTAGTTGTGCATAAACAAGGCTTGCGTTGACTGGGAAAAACTAGAATTTGAAGCTCTGGGGAAAAATGGGACAAGGTGTTTCTTTTTTTATTTGGACTGCTTGAGGAAGAGTTACAGTCCATTCTTACGTGTCTGCACTTCTCCATTCATTTCTTGAAACACATTAAAAACTCAGTGGTTATAATACAGTTTGACTGGGTGACCCAGCCTGTCCCCAAGCATTGCGTACAAGGCAGCAGCAAAACCTAGACAGGGTTAGGGCATCAGTTGATTGCTGGGTGTTCTCCCTGATATTACGCTACATCAGAATAGTCCTCCTGTCTCTAGGAAGTACAGGGAAACCAGAAAATGAAGAAAAAATAAAGGCCTGAATGAGGCAAACCTGTACAGGGAGTTCAACAGACTGAGGTTCAAATCCTGTTACTTGATGGTGGTATACATAGTTGTCAATCACATACTGCTATCTATCTATCTATCTATCTATCTATCTATCTATCTATCTATCTATCTATCTATCTATCTATCTATCTATCTATCTATCTATCTATCTATCTATCTATCTATCTATCTATCTATCTATCTATCTATCTATCTATCTATCTATCTATCTATCTATCTATCTATCTATCTATCTATCTATCTATGTTCGTTCCTCAGTTACTAGGGCGTTTCCATTATGTTATCGATTACCTGAGCTCTTGGAGGTCATAGTGGGAGTCCAGGGCCAAAGCCACATCTGACCAGTTCTGTTCCTTCCTTGATCCACTCCGCCTTCTCCCTCTGAAGACTTTGCAAAGCACTTCCGGCAAACACCTTGGCATTGCCCGTTTGTCACAAGAAAAAAGCGGTACCCTTAGATGCAAACCGACATTGTCCTACCACCTTAGCCCACTGAGCTATTTATGCTAACACTCCTATTGAAAAACTGTTAAGTAGTTTGGCTGCCAAACTATATTTTTTAAACTATAAAATGCTCACACATACTGTACCAGCTGGCTTGGGGTTTAAAATATGTCTTTTTCCTTTATCTATTTCTATTTCTCCTTGCAAAACCTCATTCTGATAAAGTTAACATCTAAGGATGTGCGGTTATTTTATATTAAAAGCTCACCTTGGCACCAACTCCTTTTTTTTTTTTCTTCTTCTTAATCTTTCCTCTTCAGAGACTCTTATAATCCGTATCCCAATAAAAGTGAAGGTGGTTCTGATTAGGCTTGCAGTAGACCGGTATGAAGTGCTGTTATGTATTCCACCTCTTGGCAAGGAGCAAATGAAGTAACTGTGGGCCTTTATTTCTTTGTGAAATAAAAGCATTTCAAGCCAATAACCTTTTCTGCTGATGTAAATAGCACCCACGGCTATTGTGTGGGCAGGGCACCCCTCTGGTAATTAACCTGGCAAAGCAGATTGTACTTTTTCTTCACCAATAGAGGTTATAAAGAGAGATAGAAAATTAAAGTGTGTCGGACGTGTAAAGACGTTCTTTGCTGGCTATTTTTTTCTTATCCTAGCTCCAAGGTTAAATTGTTTGATATGAGGATCTACCAACTGGGGTGCCATTATTTCACTAATGGTCACTAACTGTACTTAAAAAAAACTTTTCAAACAAACAAATAATTGCCTGAAAAGTAGTTTAAGGAAGCAAACAGAAATGAATAATAAGAAGCATCATACATTAAGTTTTGTTCTTTTTTTAGTTGAGAAACTGAAGTTGTAATACTTTTAATTGTTTTTTGTTTTTAAAGTCTAATCTAACTCCACTTAAATATTCACCTTTATAAAAGGTGAAGTGTCCTGTTGCTCTGTCTCTGTCATTGCAGCAGATGGCACATCACAAACATTTTTAGTGATGAAATGCATTGCATTTGCCCTTCCAACAAATGGTGCACCACAAACACTAACACTGCTTTTACATATCCCATACCAAACTGCATACAACAGAGACATATGTATTGCATTTCTCATTCCAACAGATGGCACTTCACAAACATGTATTGTAATGCATTTTATTACTATACATGTTTATGATGTGCCATCTGTTGGAACTGCAATTGCAATGTACTTGATTACTACACGCATTACAAAGTAAGTGGGGCGGCACGGTGGCGCAGTGGTAGCTCTGCTGCCTTGTAGTAAGGAGACCCGGGTTCGCTTCCCGGCTCCTCCCTGTGTATTAGAGTTTGCATGTTCTCCCCGTATCTGCATGGGTTTCCTCCGGGTGCTCCGGTTTCCTCCCACAGTCAAAAGACATGTAGGTTAGGTGCATTGGCGATCCTAAATTTTCTCCTGTGTGTGTGTGCCCGCGATTTGTTCTTGTCTTGTGCCCTGTGTTGGCTGGGATTGGCTCTATCCTGTGTTATAATGGATGGATTACAAAGTACATTCCAATAAATGGTGCACTGCAAATGTTAACACTCAGGTCTACATTGATTACTTTGATTTCGACCCATCATGGACAGGTGGCACAGCTACTCCACCTTTTAAATGTATAAGTGTCTGTGTGATCATCCAGTTACCCTGTCTCTGTCGTTGCAAAAGTCAGCATATCCCAAACATTTTTAGTAATAAAATGCACTACAGTTGTCTTTACAACAGGTGGTGTGCCTCACAAACATTAACACTGCTTTTATGAATCCCCTGCCAACTGGCATATAACAGAGACATACACATTGCACTTGTCATTCCAACAGATGGCGCAACTCAAACATTTGTAATAATGCATTTTGTTACCACAAATATTTGTGATGCACAATCTGTTGGAATGACATGTGCAATGCATGTGTCTCTGTTGTATGCAATTTGGTATGGGATATGTAAAAGCAGTGTTAATGTTTGTGGTGCACCATTTGTTGGAAGGGCAAATGCAATGCATTTTATTACCACAAATATTTGTGATGGACCATCTGTTGGAAAGACATGTGCAATGCATTGTATCACTACATGCATTACAAAATACATTCCAATAGACAGAGCACTGCCAGTGGACTAAATTCGGCAGATGTAGACTTTGCCTTTCTGTACCTTATTCCACAAGTGTATGTGGGCCTCAGAAAATTTCAGCAGTATGTTTAGATTGGCTTTTGTTATTTGTAGTTATCCTTGGCTGTTCAGTTGTATTGGTGTGGTGTGGCCCAGTCGTTAGTGCTCAGACCACCCAGTTGTCTCCTATGTGGGCTTCCTCTGGGGACTGCAGTGTGTGTCTTAGATTAATGGTCAGTTCTGAATTGGCTCACTGTGGCTGTACTGCCTCCCTGTCCAGGTTTGTTTCCTGCCTTACACACGGTAAGCCAGTAATTAAATAAGTAGTGTGGCCGGGTACAGAAATGACACGCCAAACCGGGTTGTCCGTTTTATTCGTCCAAGGACAAGAAAATAATAAAGAAAAAATAAAGCAAATAACATACAATGGTGCATAATCTGTGGGGTCTTGATTCAGCGGGGCTCTGTCTTACAGGTTGCTCGAGTCAAAAGTGGCGCCTCCTTTGGGGACGCCTGGGTTGTATGTCGATGTGACCAGAGGGGCAGAGCTAGTTGCTTTCACCGGGCGGCTTCTTGGGATTGTAAGAGAAGAAAGAGAAGGCAGTGTTAGCGGCAGCGCCCCCTCTCACTCCGGTGGATTATTGCCTACCTTGAACGAAGCACTGAGGGAGTCCTCTGATACATTTGTAGTAGATTTTTTTAAAAAAAGGCAAATGTGTATCAATTATTAGAATTAATTTGCACATATATGCAGCTTTGTCAGCCTGTCCACTGAGGAGGAGATGTTGTTTAGAATCATTAAATTAGCAAAAATATGAACATGCTGAGCGTTCCAGATGAATTGTGCATTTCGATTTGTTCCTTCCACTACTTTTTGACCCACTTTAGTGTCCCAAGGGTTCTTTTTTTGAAGAGTATAAAGTTTAAACAGCTAAACTGCATTTTATGAGGCGGAGCAGAATTGCCTGTGTAATAAATCCCAATCTCTATAATTGTCTTTCAGTATTTACACACATACACACACGTCGTTCCTTAGTACGAGGACCCTAATTGACCTGTTTCAATACTATTGTAGACATCGCTCAGCCACAGTGGGATTAAATATCCTGGGGACAGCCATCCTTCATCCACAGAAATAAACTTTGCAAAGGAAGAAAACCGGGATATGAATACAATAAATAAAATTGACTTGCTGTCGTTGGTGCTTGTCATTTGTAAGGCGCCTGAAGCAAGTTCGACTCACTTAGCCATGCTTTCCAACTGAGAGTTGCTTATGAAACAATTAAGTTCGCAAAATGGTGTTTGTCGTTACGCTGTCAGCAGGACAGATTTTGATCTTGTGTCAGCAGTTCCAGAAGACGTGTGTAACTATACCGGTAGCAAGTGGAAACATTATCGGACTTTCTTCCCATTATTCTTGTAGGACTCAGTTGAGAACAGATATGTGTGACAAATTTCCTTTTTCTGTTTGTACTTATCCTGATTATATAGAAAATGTCAATTTGCAAAGGGTGATTGTTTACAGGACAAAAATATCTCTTGTAAGTCGTTTATGCACTGAGAGACCCCATGTAGTGCAAACTCATGAGAAACAAAGAGTAATTTCACTCACAGTGGGGCTTGAGGAGAGGAAGAAGAAAAAAAAAAATTACGAGGCAATAAAGGGGGAAATGGAAGGGAGGAAAATAAAGCAGCTACTCTCCCAGGCTTCAGGGGAGATGAAACATCTCTGCTGTAGCTTGGAACGTGGATCTGCTTGGGCCCACCTTTTAACGAAGTTGATGACCTGTCGGCAGTTCCTTTATAGTCATATGAAAAAATTTGGGAACCCCTCTTAATTCTTTGGATTTTTGTTTCTCATTGGCTGAGCTTTCAAAGTATCAACCTCCTTTTAATATATGATATGCCTTATAGAAACAGTAGTATTTCAGCAGTGACATTCAGTTTATTGGATTAACAGAAAATATACAATATGCATCATAACAAAATTAGACAAGTGCATAAATGGCCCCCCCAACAGAGATATGACATCAATACTTAGTTGAGCCTCCTTTTCAAATCTAACAGCCTCTAGACGCTGTCCTCCTATAGCCTTTGATGAGTGTCTGGATTCTGGATGGAGGTATTGTTGACCATTCTTCATACAAAATCTCTCCAGTTCAGTTAAATTTGATGGCTGCCGAGCATGGACAGCCTGCTTCAAATCATCCTATAGATTTTCGATGATATTCAAGTCAGGGGACTGTGACGGCCATTCCAGAACATTGTACTTCTCCCTCTGCATGAATACCTTTGTAGATTTCGAACTGTGTTTTGGGTCATTGTCTTGTTGGAATATCCAACCCCCTGCATAACTTCAACTTTGTGACTGATGCTTGAACATTATCCTGAAGAACTTGTTGATATTGGGTTGAATTCATCTGACCCTCGACTTTAACAAGGGCACCAGTCCCTGAACTAGCCACACAGCCCCACAGCATGATGGAACCTCCACCAAATTTGACAGTAGGGTAGCAGGTGTTTTTCTTGGAATGCAGCGTTCTTCTTTCCCCATGCAAAGTGCTTTTTGTTCTGACCAAATAACTCAATTTTTGTTTCATCAGTCCAAAGCACTTTGTTCCAAAATGAATCTGGCTTGTCTAAATGAGCATTGGCATACAACAAACGACTCTGTTTGTGGCATGAGTGCAGAAAGGGCTTCTTTCTCATCACCCTGCCATACAGATGCTCTTTGTGCAAATTGCACTGAATTGTAGAACGATGTACAGATACACCATCTGCAGCAAGATGTTCTTGCAGGACTTTGGAGGTGATCTGTGGGTTGTCTGTAACCATTCTCACAATCCTGCTCATATGTCACTCCTGCATTTTTCTTGGCCTGCCAGACCTGCTGGGTTTAACAGCAACTGTGCCTGTGGCCTTCCATTTCCTGATTTCATTCCTTACAATTGAAATTGACAGTTTAAACCTCTGAGATATCTTTTTGTAGCCTTCCCCTAAACCAGGAGACTCAACAATCTTTGTTTTCAGATCTTTTGAGAGTTGCTTTGAGGATCCCATGCTGTCACTCTTCAGAGGAGAGTCAAAGGGAAGGAAGCACAACTTGCAATTGACCACCTTAAATACCTTTATATTTCATGATTGGACACACCTGTCTATGAAGTTCAAGGCTTAACGAGCACATCCAACCAATCAGCATTGAGCAGTGACAGGCATTCAAATCAGCACCATGACAAGGGGACCCACATTTGTGCACAGCCAGTTTTTCACATTTGATTCAATTTCATACAACTAAATACTGCGTCACTAAAAATATTTGTTCGGAAAACACCGCAGTACTCAGATGTTCCTAGGAAATGAAGGACATACCACTGTTATCTTTTTTTGTTGAAAGGAGAGTCCATTATTATGCAGGCTGAGAGGGGTTCCCAAACTTTTTCATATGACTGTATGTGACACGGGCCCAGTAGTGCTGGACCTCCCCTCTAATGTGGTGTTAGAAAATGCATATATATAATATATCTATATCTATATCTATATATATATATATATATATATATATATATATATATATATATATATATATATATATATAATATAAGAGAGAGAGAGATGGCATCTTTCATGTTGGGCAATCAGAAAAGGGCTTTATTAATGGTCAGGGGTAACACTCTGAAAGTAAGTTACAAAAGTAAAGTTTGCCCACTTTTAAGTCAACAGTAGTTCATACCATACTTACGCTGTCTGTTTTGTTAATGTAAGTGTGCATTAATTTATTTATTATGATTATTTGTATCAAGTTTTAATTTGATTTTCTTAACTTGTAATTACTTCTTTGGAAGGCAAATAAGGAAGTGGAGAACCGAAGAAAAGTTGGGGTGCCTACCAGGTCACCCTGTTTACTATAAGTATACAGAAAATTGAACAAAATGGGCACAGAACAGAAACAGAAAATGGGCATAAAAGCTGCCTCTTAAGCCTCAACTGCTTTACCTCAGATTTATAGCATACCAAATGGAAGGGATGTTACTGGGATGCCCTCCTTGGTTGGCTTCTCTGAGCTAAGGTGGAGAAAAAAGATATGGTTAGCTCTGGTGCCCCCTCTTTTCCTGGCGGGTTATCACATATCTTGTCAGAGCCTGGAAGGTGATCCTCAGACGCCCATGCATCTTGTCAAGCACTACGTCGTGTGTTAGAAATGCTGCTGTTGTTGGTTGCAGATTTACTCTAAGAGCTCAAGGACTTAAGTGTATTAAGACCCTCTGTCCATTCTGCATATGACTGCTGTTGATTGGTCAGATGCAAAGAAAGATTTTTAACAGAATTGAACTACCACCAGGACTTGAGGTCTTTCTCCACTCTCTACAGTGGTGCAGTGGCAGCGCTGCTGCCTCCCAGTAAGAAGACTCAGGTTTGGTGTTTGCATGTTCTCCCCATGTCTGTGTGGGTTTCCTTACTATGTCTAAAGACATGAACGGTAGGTGGTGGGTGACACCATGACCCTGTATATTATAGATGCAAGCACAATAAAAGCTTGTCAGCATAAATAATGCCTGTTAGGACAATGAGTCTCAAGTTAGACTGACAAAGATGACGACTTCCTGTTAAGTACAGGACAGTCAGAAAGAGGTGGGTGCAGAGAGACAGGCACTGGAATTGACGTCAGAGGTGGTTGGGCTGTCAGTCATCCAGTTTGTAGAGGGAGGAAGAGAAGAGGCTTTAGTATACACCTCCACCTTGTGAACTGGCGTTGAATTACCACCACCTGACTCTTTAAGCTGTCCCCAAGGTGCATGTGTGTGACAGTGGATTGGCGATACTAAATTGGCTAAAGTGTTTGGGTTGTGTGTGTGTTCACCATATCATCAACTGGTGGCCTTGTTCAGGGTTTGTTTCTGCCTCGAGTCCTATGCCAGGACTAAACTGGTTAGAAAATGACATGAACTATCACTACTAGTCTTGATGTTTTCATATCAAAAATGGCCCTAGGGAATACCACACACTGCACAAATCAGGGGAATCGTTTTCACGGTTTTACATAATGTGTGATTTTGTTTGAAGACAGTTTATTCTTAACCGGGTTCGGTTTGCTTCCCAGTGGTTCCTGCTGAATTCATGCTTTAACGTGTACACTGCAGTAACAGTGGTGTTTATAATCTGGAATGCTTTTTTGTGAGCGTTTGGTCTCCTAACGATCAAACAAAGATCCTTTGTAATAAATGCCTCATCATTGTACTCTGCCAAGTGCCTCTTTGTTGTTTCTGTGTTCAGTTTTAAGACCCAGCCAGGCCTTGTCGTGGTGTTAGTCAATGAGAGTCCAAAAACATTGACGTCTAGTTACACCTCCTGTTAAGAATCGGGTGACTTGAGCCTGTCCCACCCTGACGCTCACTTGACTTGATCTTGTGTAATCTCTTTCTCATGGTCATCTTTTAAATTAATTAACAATAATAATAATAATAGTTCTTTACGATTATATAGTGCTTTTCTCACTACTCAACATGCTTCAGTGAGTGAGGAGCCTCTTCAGCCACCACTAATGTGCAGCATCCATCTGGATGATGTGACGGCAGACATTTTTGTGCCAATTTACTCTCCACATATTAGCTGTCAGGTGGTAAAGTGCGGAGAGGGAATTAGCCAGTTAGAGACAGGAGAAGATTATGGGTCCAGACTGACTAGACCGTTGTGGGCAATTTAGCTTATGCATCGGGATACACTCTACTCTTAACGAAGGATGCCCAGGGATCTTTTATGACCACAGAGAAGTACTGTACTTCAGTTTTATGTCTCATCTGAAGGATGGCGCCATTTTTGCTGCACTTGGGCATTGGGATCCTCACGTAGACCACAGGGGTAAGCGCCCACTGCTGACATCACCCACACCTCTTCCAGCAGCAAACCAAGTTTTTCCTAGATGGTCTCCCATTCAAGTACTGGCCAGGCCTGAAAATTCTTAGCTTTGTGTGGTTGACCTCTTCTGAAGTGCAGGTGGTGTGGCTGCTGGCTCAGATGTCACACAGATGTTTGTATCCATGAAATGCTTCCATTTCACAGGTTTACGTCCAAGGTTTTGGTATATATTTCATTGAGCTTTACTAAAAATGTCATGTTTGCTTGCTTTGCACAACACATCTGTCCATGTTTTTGGCCGATATGGGTTTCTGTTTACTAAAAGGTGATGTTTCTTCTTATTCATGACAGATTCTTCAGACTTGTTTTAATAGTTTGTGATGAAAGAGGTCCGTGTCTCAGGGTCTGCGGCCTCAGGATGGTTGGTGCAGAGGCGAGCAGATTTGTTTAAATTGGCCCTGCATCAGCACTCCACAGATGGTAATTAGGTCGCCGCATCTTCAGGTATATAAAGAGGAGCCTGATGAGTCAAGGAGAAGAGCAGAACAAATAAACATGAAGTCCAGTGGACAGGAAAGGAGTCAGGGTCGTGGCTGAGCTAGTGCCGTTATGGGAAAAGAAATGACCCCCCAAGGTGAGCAAGTGATGTGCGTTTGAATGGCTCCTGCTGAGTACCCAAAGATCAGGAGCGACCAGCCACTCTGAGTGGGCTCTGACATAGAGGGGTGGTGGCAGGAGAAAGGAGCAGTGCTCGTGGGGTCCCCGAAGGTGGTTAGGATACGAGCCGGACTTGGGTACTGCCCAAGGTGGCAGGGGGGGCAAGCTAAAGAAGAAGGATGACTGCGTGTCCTCACGCTGAGGAGACATCCACTTTAGAGGGAGGCACTAAGGCCCGTGGTGGTTTTAAAAGTTTTCCCGTGTTTTAATGGCTTCATTGGGTTGTTTATCTATTGGACTTTTTAACGTCCACTTTGACACCGTTCTTATGGATTATTTATTGACATTATTTATGGAAGAAGACTTATTGCACTGCACTTGTTTTTGAACACTTACCTTGGTCTTAAATAATTGCACAGTTGCACCCACCTCTTCTTGTCATGTGTCCTCATTGCACTGGCTCATCTCGGTTTATGGTATTGATAGTCCCGATTTCAAGAGGGTAAAGACAGCTGCAGTTACCTTCACATACTGTCACACCGTTTTAGACTTGCTCCCATCATGCTACAGTCACTGGCCTTAACACAACTGTCATCTCTGCAGCATGCAAAGAATATTTAAATTTTGTGTGTGTGTAGGTATTTTTGTATATATAAATTTATTTGATACATGGCCGCTGTCCATTTGAAGTTGGCCTGTTCCCCTTGTCAGCTCACTTAGATTTTCCTCCCACTGAGAAGAAGGACTGATGATTCCAGATTACCTGTGTGGGTGTCAGTGTGCTGACTTCAAAATGAAAGCCGTAAAATTTTTATGAGGGAGGATTGGGAGTAAAGACAAGGTCAAAAAAACAAAAAGGGTCACAAAGGGCAAAACCAGAAACACTGACCCAAAAATCAAAGTCCAAGTATTAAAAAAAAGTCTCATTCTGAAAGGTAACGAAAGGAAGTACATTGTTTAGCAAATACATTCAATCTTGGATTCACTAGAGTTATGAGAGAAGACCTTTATGTAGTCTCTTTAATGCATTTTATTAGTATAAATGTTTGCGATGCACCATCTGTTGGAATGATAAACACAGTGCATTTTATTACTACATGCAATACAAAATACATTCCAATAGCTGGTGCACTGCAAACATTAAAGCTCACGCCTGTGCTGATTACAGGCAGTCCCAGGGTTAAGAAAATCCAACTCGTACTTAAGAACGGGCTGACATTAAGCCTATTGTATTACACGTTTGAAGAAGGCCTGTTTATAATTTGGCGTAGGTAGCTGCAGACGCAGTCACACACAGATGATGCACTCTGTTTATTTTTCAAGTAATCAATGCACAACACTGCTTTGTTGCAGAATCTCCTCAAAGTTTGTTCTTTGTCTTTATATATCACTCATGCAGATATTTCCATTTCTACCTGCACAGACGTTGCCCAGAGTCTGGGCGATTTCTCACCGTGAATTTGTGCCCATGTGGATGTCGCCATTTGTGTAGGTGCAGGTAGCGACACTTCACACAACTATTCGTCCAATTAGCACACGTTCTCTTCTCTAGCGCATGTTGGGCAACATGGTTACAAAATTCTGGAGGCGCGCAAGGGTCTACATGCCAGGCCAGGAGTGATGACTGAAATTTATGCCATACCCTTGCAGCGATGCGTACTAACAAATGCACGCAGTGCCGCATTTTGTGCCGCTCATGGAAACATTGCGTGGCCATTTTAAGTTGGGTCACGTTGCTGTTAACACTGTGCCGAGTGTATATACACAGAAAGGTAAAATGTATACTATTTACAAAGACAATCTTTTGACTCACTGATGCTAAATAAGAACAATATGTACCTGGTCCAACTTACCTGCAGATTTGACTTAAAGACAGGGCTTGTTTATGCCTGTACTTAGATTTCAACTCGTCTTAGATGGGTAGCACAGTTAGAATTAGATAGATACCTTATATATACCGTACATTAATCTATACATAGATCTGTTGTTACAGACACTACAGGTTGGCTGGCATCCTAAACAAGCTCTGCGTTTCTTTATGTGGCCAAGATGCCATTATAATGGAAGAACATCGGACATTGACATTCCAGTCAGTTTAGTTGATGGCGTCTTTTACCGCTAGGAAGCCATGAGAATTACTCTAGGTGGCAGTGGCATTACTCTGGAATTACTCTAGGTGGCAACATGGGAGCTGAAGTCCTCCTGGGCAGCCCTGCTGGGGTTCTTAGGTGTCACCAAGGGGAGCTGCTAAAAAAAATAACTTCACCCAATTTAGAAGGCTCCGCCTGACCCAGAGATGATTCCCTGGTTGTACTGTTGTCACACCAGTCCGGCATAAAAAGAGCCACTTCACCCTACCCAGGCGAGTCAGAGTCGGGAGAGGAGCTGGACAAAAAGACAATAGAGAAAGAACAAAGGAAGAATTGGAGTGCTGTGTTGAGCTTGTGGAAAAGAAGCCTCTTAATGGTACTTGAAGAATTTTTTAAAAGTAGATCTTTCTAACCAGGGACTTGTGAATGGTTTTTGGGGCTTGGTGTTACTCCCTCTAGTGGTGACACTGTATATCTAGCTAAATTTGTGTGTGCACATGTACGTATAATACAAACATATCTGCACACATGCAACTTCCTACATCTACAGTAGATAACATTATCATAGTTTTTATCACTATTGTTACTGTTACATATGAAAAGATATCCCATTCTTCATACATATGCAATCGCCTACGCACAACACTGACCTTTTTAGTACAAGTACAAAGTGACTTTTGTCCATAGGATATCAGCTATCGCTCTTCTTGCATCTCCTCCATTTTGGCAGATTCTTTTCCTATACCTGCAGTGCTTTACCCTGGCTGCATATTCACTTTTTTTTTTTTTGCCGTTTTTCATGAAATATCAGTAAACTTTGCTCAAGGTCAGTGAGAAACTCTCGCTGGCGAGTCAGCTGCTGGTAATAAATTCCATTTTGAGATTAACTGACAAAACTTCCTGCTGCACTGCAATCGTGGAGGGAGGTGCTCGGAATTGGAGTTCATTTACTTCACCTTTTTGTCTTTGCAGGCCATGTTTCTCTACCTCGGGGAGCTTTATAATGGAAAGAGATCTTTACAAATAGCCTCCAATTGCTCTGGGAGCAGCAACAGCTGCAGCATATACCCTTTCTTTTCTAAATTGGAGATGGTAATACAGTTATACAGTAGGAGGTTCAGAAAGCTATGCAGAAGAACATTACAATAACAAAATTATGAAAACATCAAGGAAGAAGCAGTCAGATGAAAAAATAAATAACTTTATCTCAGTTTGCTAAGGGGTACATGAGCGAGGCGGACCATCTCTCGACACGGATGGGGGAGGCCGCACTGGTCTCGTGAACTGGGAAAGGGACGTATGGCTACACACAGAACAGCCAATATTTCCAGTAATCTAAAAGGAACGTGCCGCCATCTCTCGATCCTAGAGGATGGGCTGCCCACTGGCATAGCTGTTCCTTTCCGACAGAAGAATCTCGGTTTCCAAAAATCTTTCTGTCATTGTGCCTGCAAGGCACGTCCTGGCAGATCAGCCCAGGAGCTAACAGGATGCTGAAGTGCCACCCCGACGTTTGGCCTTGTGGTACCCTTAGTCTGCCGCTGTGTGCTGTCACCGAATTGCATTATGTAACGCACAATTCCTGTGTTTTCTTCACTTGAGAAGCGGCAATTTCTTTCAAATGGAATCGGAATGACATGCCATTTGTGCACAAAAAGACAGGTGGCATGCAATATTAGGGGGATACGCCAGGCAATTGACCTCATGCTATCTTGTCATGCTTCCCACACTCTTCTGCTAATTACTGCTGGCATCTGAACTGTAGTACTGATTTTAATTGCACTGGGAAACTTCTCACTACGAGAGCCGCAATGAAAATAAACACCTCCATAAATAAATAATAACCACATCTGTCATATCACTAAATCTATCTTGGATAAAGTGGACCAGCCTGCCACAGCTCTGTTCCACTGGGGCTGAAGAACTGAAATTCGGTTAGTCATTTCTTCCCTATGACATGGTGGGTGCGCTAGCCCCCTAGTGGACGGCAAATGATGAGATTTTAGTTTCTTCCCCCACCACTCGTCATATTCCTGTTCGTTAACAACCTTCTTTACCACAGTGAGGAAATGTTGGAACAGTCCTATTGTGCACCAGTGATCGGCGGATTGATTTGGATCAGGGGTGGGCAACATCAATCCAGGAGGGCTGCAGTGGCTGCCGCATTTCATTCCAACCCAATTGCTTATTTAGAAACTATTCAGTCTCAGACCTTATTTAATTTTATGGCTTGTTAGGTTCTTATATTGTAGATTTTTTTTTTCCTTTCCAAGGAGATCATCAAAATGATTTGAAGCCAAAAATGATTATTTTTCAGACTGTCACGTTTTTTTTATTAAACTAAGTAGTTTTTGATGAATCCACACAGGTGTAAATGAAAACAAGTTAGATGGAGAACTGCTGGCTCCTTTCTCATTTGCATCCTATTGCTAGTAAGAAGCCATTAAAAACGGTGAATGCAGCTGTTTAAGACTGAAACAAGCAATTAAGGGTGGGTAAACTTAACAAGCGACACCACTAAAATGAAGCATCAAAATGTCACTTGAGTAGCAAAGGCTTCAGCAGCAGTTATTAACTTCTCATTAAGAAATTTGGTTGGAGCAAAACCTGCAGCCATGGCAGTCCCCCACATCTTGACACTGCCCACCCCTGCTTTGGATGATAGCATCAACTAAATAAATACAATGACACATAAAATAGTGAAACTCACATTCACTATTATGATAAAAAAATATATGATAAAGCTCGAGTTTCAATTTAATGATAGCTGTTTTGTCTTGGTAGAGTAATATTTTACTCTCCTTTCCCCTTTTGTATTATTAATACAGTCATATGAAAAAGGTTGGGAACCCCTCTTAATTCTTTGGATTTTTGTTCCTCATTGGCTGAGCTTTCAAAGTAGCAACTTCCTTTTAATATCTGACATGATTTGTGGACACAATAGTATTTCAGCAGTGACATTAAGTTTATTGGATTAACAGAAAATATGCAATATGCATCATAACAAAATTAGACAAGTGTGTAAATGTGGGCACCCCAACAGAGATATGACATCAATACTTAGTTGAGCCTCCTTTTGCCTCTAGACGCTGTCCTGCTATAGCCTTTGACGAGGGTCTGGATTCCGGATGGAGGTATTGTTGACTATTCTTCCATACAAAATCTCTCCATTTCAGTTAAATTTGATGGCTGCCGAGCATGGACAGCCTGCTTCTAATCATCCCGTAGATTTTTGATGATATTCAAGTCAGGGGACTGTGACGGCCATTCCACAACATTGTACTTCTCCCTCTGCATGAATGCCTTTGTAGATTTCGAACTGTGTTTTCGGTCATTGTCTTGTTGGAATATCCAACCCATGTGTAACTTCAACTTTGTGACTGATGCTTGAACATTATTCTGAAGAATTTGTTGATATTGGGTTGAATTCATCTGACCCTCGACTTTAACAAGGGCCCCAGTCCCTGAACTAGCCACACAGCCCCACAGCATGATGGAACCTCCATCAAATTTGACAGTAGGTAGCAGGTGTTTTTCTTGTTATGTGGTGTTCTTCTTCCGCCATGCAAAGTGCTTTTTGTTCTGACCAAATAACTCAATATTTGTCTCATCAGTCCAAAGCACTTTGTTCCAAAATGAATCTGGCTTGTCTAAATGAGCATTTCCATACGACAAGAGACTCTGTTTGTGGTGTGAGTGTGGAAAGGGCTTCTTTCTCATCACCCTGCCATACAGATGTTCTTTGTGCAAATTGCGCTGAATTGTAGAACGATGTACAGATACACCATCTGCAGCAAGATGTTCTTGCAGGTCTTTGGAGGTGATCTGTGGGTTGTCTGTAACCATTCTCACAATCCTGCTCATATGCCGCTCCTGTGTTTTTCTTGGCCTGCGAGACCTGCTGGGTTTAACAGCAACTGTGCCTGTGGCCTTCCATTTCCTGATTCCACTCCTTACAGTTGAAACTGACAGTTTAAACCTCTGAGATAGCTTTGTGTAGCCTTCCCCTAAACCATGAGACTGAACAATCTTTGTTTTCAGATCTTTTGAGAGTTGCTTTGAGGATCCCATGCTGTCACTCTTAAGAGGAGAGTCAAAGGGAAGGAAGCACAACTTGCAATTGACCACCTTAAATACCTTTATATCTCATGATTGGACACACCTGTCTATGAAGTTCAAGGCTTAACAAGCTCATCCAACCAATTTGGTGTTGCCAGTAATCAGCATTGAGCAGTGACAGGCATTCAAATCACCAAAATGACAAGGGGACCCACATTTGTGCATAGCTAGTTTTTCACATTTGATTTAATTTCATACAACTAAATACTGCTTCACTAAAAATCTTTGTTCAGAAAACACCGCAGTACTCAGATGTACCTAGGAAATGAAAGACATACCACTGTTATCTTTTTTGTTGAAAGGAGAGTCAATTATTATGCAGGCTGAGAGGGGTTCCCAAACTTTTTCATATGACTGTATGTAGCCTTTGTCAGAATGCCTCAAATCTCACAGACTTACCACTGTTTATAAAGTACTGTACCATATAACTTCTCCCCACCTTCCCTTCTACATCTATAACCTCAGGCAATTAGGTGTAGTAAAAGACAAGCAGGAGTTAAGTTACACTTTAAATAATGCATTATTGATAATATTCATAAATAATAACACTATGCAAAGTACATTTGAATATTGGCAACCACACAACCTGATAAATGTTGATGTGTAGTTTCAGGTGGCACACAAACTTGTAGTTACTTAAATGTCTCTAGTTAAGGCATCATTTGTGGTCCGCTTTCTTCAGGACAGGCTGCATGCCTGTCTCAATATGGCTGCCGAGCTGTGCTCTTCATTGTGTTGTCCTTTTCAGTTCATGGTCTTTCATCAGTTTGGTAAGAGAGAGAGGGTGAGGTAAAGCAAGCATATTCTTAGGTTTTCTGTCCAACCCTTAGAGGCAATAGACCATCGTGGTACTTAAAAGCTTCTGATACAAGCCAGTTCCAAACAGCCATACTTCAGACCAGTGGGACACAGAATACCTTCACACCTGCCCTCCAAACCATGAAATATTGGCCAAACTTGTTTTAGACACTTCCCCCAACCCTGTCATAAAATTACAGAGACATTTATTCCTAAAAGGGGGGGTGGGCGGGGGGGGAAAAGAAGGGGTTCTTAAACCATTGTTGTTATTATCAACAATGTAACACTGATATTACATTGCTTTGTCTAAGTTACAAATAAAGACATACAAAATATTTATCAACTTGAATGCAAAATTTCACATCACAATAGCCCTTACATTTAGAGGAAGAAACCCTTACATTTGGTGAAATGTCGTCTTTGTTGGTCAAGTTGACATTTTCTTCACGTCCTGTTACCACCATGTAAAGATGAGGGCGTTCAGTGAGAATGAATGAGACGGCAGCAAACATTAGGTACAGCAGTTCTTGTTCTGTCTGTATTAATATATACAGACAGTCCTCACCTAATAACCAACCTGTTAAATGGCCAACCTGTTAAATGACAATGTGGATTTAGGAGCAGGTCTCTGACCAGTCAGTATTGCATACACCGTATGACGATTTTAGTTGTGAAAACGGCAGTGCAGCGTCTCGGCGTTAATTACCTCATCTCGCATCACCCTTTCTCAGTTTCACTCTTATTCCCGGAGTCAGTCACTATTCACTACACTAGTGTTTGCAAATCTCAAGGCTTTTAAGGAAGTGGTCGCGTTGTCATTGGGAGGAAGTGTCGCTGGGTTCAAGGTAAACCATCTGTTGCTCCAAGAGCGCACTTGCATTGCTGCAGGTTAAAAAGCACATTCTGTTTATTATCGTGCAAATAACAAGGCATAGATGACACAAGCTTTATTTGAGGATGGTTCATCAACTGCTTCATACCCTCGGTCAAGCATTATTGTCTGGATAAGGATGTTCCCACTCCCAGTACAGTATACTTGAAGTATCGTCAAGGGGCGGCTCATCACTTATGGACTAATTCGCTTAATGACCTAAGTCGTAGGAACGGAACTCGGTTTTCAGGTTAGGAGTGTCCGTACTAGAAATCCTGGGTACCTCAGGTTCTCCCAAGATCCAAGTTCCATATGAGTACCAGCAGTTTGTTGTGCTGCATGTGCTTGACAGCCAGTCGATGACAGAGCTGTTCTTCTTCTTCAGCCTATTGCGTAATCAGCTTTGTAGTTTGCTTCACACTCAGCAGCCATGTTACTCTTGATCCTTTTGCCTATGTAGTTTACTATAAGAAACACGCAACCCCCAATGATTTTGCAGAGGCCGGAGCTTTTATTCTTCATCTTTCTATCATATAATCGGCATCACAATTTGTCTCGCATGCAGCTGATCCATCCCCAGTAGTTTGCAAGTGCCAGCATATTGCATGCAGCACAAGGTGGAGCAATCATTTTTCTTCTTCTTCCTATCACTTTGTTAGCTTCTGCAACTCGCTTCACGCTTAGATTGTAAGAAAGATGCGGATCCTGACAACTTTGCAGAGGCTGGAGGTGTCATTCTTTTTCTTCTTATCATGTAATTTGCTTCATGCCCAGCAGATCCAGCCTCTGTCATTTGTGAGGAGCATCAGGTTGCATGCAGCAGAACATGGAGCTATCATTCTTCTTCTAAGGTGGAATGGTGGCTCTGAAGCTAGGGATCTGCACTGGAAGGTTGCCAGTTCGAATCCCGTAAATGCCAAAAAAAGGGACTGTGCTCTGTTGGGACCTTGAGCAAGGCCCTTAACCTGCAATTGCTGAGCACTTTGAGTAGTGAGAAAAGTGCCATATAAATGCAAAGAATTATTATTCTTCGGCTTCTATAAGTTGCTTCACTGCCCGTAGATGTTATCCCCATTCTTTTCCTGTAAGCCACAACATGTGACAGCACCACAGCTTGCCATTAAAAGGACCCCCCAAGCCCAAGTATGTGGCCATGGTAGCCTGCACCTCCAGTTCATAGGTGGTGTTACATAAATCATGTCACAAGCTCTCGATTAAGACCAAGACTAAGGTTCAAAGCTCAGTGGTTTGCGAGTTCATGTGTGACAGGTGGACAACACCTAGTATGTTACACACATGAATAATGTGTGTGTGCTTTGCCTGTTCTGTGTATCCAGAACTGCATTCTTTATGTTTCTGTTGCCACCATCATATCTTTGTATTCCTATTGGCCTCGATCCATAATTTGGCATCAGATTTGAGTGACTTCCTTTTCGGTTTGGAGAGTGTTATTGAGGTTCTGTGTTCTATGTCCTTCAATTTCAATCAATCTAAAGTATGTAGAACTCTTTTTATTTTTATTTTAACTTACTCAGTTACACCCCACAGTATTTTCTTTAGTTTGGTATATGAAATGATGACACATATGATGTGCCTGAGATGCTGCACATGCTGTCTATACGGTGTGCACAACTGTTGTCTACACAGTGGCCAATTTAAAACATTCAAATTAAACCACATAATCCAACTCAGCAGAGAAACTGGATGACACAAAGAGGATGACCTGAGACACAGGAACAAGAGAAACTGCAGTGATGGTTCCTGTTCACTGTACGATTTAGGCTTTGTTAGAGCAAACTTATAATAACTAAGGACATGGCTCCTTTAAATTTGAAATCATTTTACGCTTTCCTTCCATTATTTTTTCCTCTCCTTAAAAGCCCCCAGGTGCTCCTCAGTATTCTGGTATGAATTACTTTGTGAGGGGGCTCCCCTATCTCTGCTGATTTATGGCATTACTTTGTAATAAAGTAAAGCTTGATGTAAAAGGATGAACAAGATGAAGCGCCAGGCTCTTTTTATAGCGAGCCGTAGGGTCCGGGGAAATGGATTGCTTCTGAAAGTTGACCTTGTTGTCAGCACTGAAAATATACCAGCTGCAAATTGTCAAAAACATATGCTTAAAAAATATGTATATATCAGAATTTACGGCCCTTCAGAGGATTTACCGCATTAACGCATTTGATTTTCATTCCAGCCCCGCCATCACCTCGACTTAATTTTGTATTCAGTATCATCGCGGCTTCTTCCAACTGATTGATTTCTTTGCTGTTATAAAATGCCCTGTTGCCTCATTCAATCTTGCCATGTGTGTTTTTTTATTTGTATTGTAAAATTTTCTTTATTATTTATTGAATCATGTAAAGTGGTTTGTCACAGTGGTCGCCTCTAAATGTGCCCAGTAAAATTTAAGGGGATAAAAAGTGATGGATTAATGTTGCTCAATTGACTAAACTCAAGACAACAAGCACGTTGAAGGATACTAGACAGTTAACTCCGCACAACAAGCTTTTTGGTGAAAACGGTACCCCTTTTTTATATTTTGTAATTTGACAGTATAGAAATTATGGTACAACAACTCACGCACAAGAACATCATTAGTGTCCGCTAAAAGTTATGAGAACTAATAAAGTAACAAAGTTGGATTTTAATTATGGATTCCATTGAGTGTGCATCATCTGAATGGTAACACATGAAGTAAAAATGGTTGATTGATATGAATGACTATCTGTCACAGTCAATTGAAAGGCTTCAAAAAAAAACAAGGAAATAAATGTGAGTCGATAAAAGACTGTCACAAGATGGTGGAAAAGGTGGTTTTAAGAGCTGGAAAGCCGAAGAGTTGGGTTCAAGAGACTGGTAACCAAAAGTGACGACATGGGTTGTAGGTAAATCAGTCATCCTTCTGCAGAAGGGTGGAAGAGAAAAGTCATTAAGTGATGGCGCCAACCCCTGGTTTGGAGTTGTAATTACAGCCAGCTGAGCCCTGAAATTGTATCCCAATCACACGTGTGTGACGCACTACTGTATAAGATGTTCATTTCTTGTCTTTATATTTTTCTTACTAACATAGTTTTCCTCATCATGTATATGAATTTGCAATGTGAAAATGTGTTCCAGAGTCAAAGATTTTCTATAAATTAAAAAAACAAACAAAAAAAAAACTTGCCTTACAATGGGGACATCAGGTCTAGAATCACTACCAGAAAATAAAAGTCTGAAACAAATACATTACTGAATGCGTTCATTTTGAAGCCAAAAATGTTATCGAATATTGATCTTCTTCTTGCAATGGCACAAATATTACTAGTGTATCCGTGATGTTTTAATAAGGTGATAAAGAGGAACGAAAATCATTGCTGTGAGATTCAGACATATTCAAAGTAGTAGGTTGCATCGCTCGCCCCCTTCTGCAGCATCTTTCAGGGCCATAAAAACCTTGTCAAGTGCTGACCCCAATTGCTGATACCCAGATGTGAAATGCTGAAATGGGTCCAGCTGAATGCCTCCCTGATTCAGTAGCTCCCCTTGACTGCCAATTGGATTGCAGATTTTTGTCACATGGTTTGTGTCTTGAGTCAGATAACTCCTCCCCCAACCCTAATTGTAACCATAGTGTAAGCAGATGTTATCACTGAAGCGTATATTATAAAGCGACAACCTCCTCAACGGAGTGCAGCTCTGGAGGTCTGCAGCTGGAGTCTATTGGAATTGCTGTGTCTGTTCAGTAGAACCCTAGGCAGTACAACTGGACAAGGCACCCTTATGGTTGCTTATATTCTTTCACTGTTCGGCAAGTGTATTTCGTTATTTCAGTGTTGCTTCCATCATGCTCTGATACATTCCAGGGCTGAGCCTTCACTGCTCGTGAAGCTCCTTTTATTTACAACTTTTGCAAGTAGCGCAGAGCTGTCATTCCGGCCTCATAGAGCCAGAGTCTGCAACAGTTAGAACGTTCATCCCATGTATTTATAGGTTGATTTATTTGTATATAGTGCAATGAAACTCTTGTGCACTCCTTTCACTATAGGCTTTTTTAAAATAACAACAGAAAAATGTAATAGGTGGAAAGTAAGCGGCATGTTTTGGAGAAAATAACCCTATGATGTGAGCATGCATCTGTCTGCCATTACAGGCTGCGGCAGAACTTAACTGTTTAAAAACAAAAGAGAATTGCAGAGACAAACATAGGAGAATAAGTAGAACAGAGCTTGATGCTGGGGGCTTGTTGGGCTACTCACAACTCCACCCATTGAGGGGACTGTGAGCAGACAAGCGAAAAGGAAATGTAGTCTTATCTCAAGAAAAAAAAAAATTGTTTTCTTGGAATGATTTCTAGTTTCTCTTTGTCATCACAGGAATGCCTCATACATGTGAAAGGCATATTTTCTTAAATTGAGACCTTTGCAGCTTTTGTTTTCCCCATTCCCCATGAATTCCAATGTAAAAAAGTATAGAAAAACGCTTGGCCTTGAACCGGAGTGGTGGCTCTGAGGCTAAGGATCTGCGCTGGGATCCAGAGGGCTGCCGGTTTGAATCCTGTTAATATCATAAGGGATCTTACTCTATTGGGCCCTCGAGCAAAGCCCATAACCTGCAATTTTTGCAGGGGTGCTGTACAATGCCTGACCATGCGCTCTGCGAAAAAATGTGAAAAATAACAAATTCCTAATACAAGAAATTGCATGAGGCGAATAAATAACAAAAAAGAATAACAGAGTTTCATGTGGTGTATGCATGTACACCGTCTGTGTGAAAATGTAACTTCTGCCTGAAAAACACCAAACTTGTTCTTTAAATGCCGTTTTTGCATTTGCAGCAGGCCACCCCTTCATAAGCAGCTTTTCTAAGATACTGGAAGAAATTGGCTGTGAAGATGGTGGCTTGCGGTGCCAATACCATCACTCTTGGACCTTCATTACAGCTTCACTTTGGCGATACTAGTGACATGTTCCATGTTGGGTTATTTGCACACCATATTGAAGTCAATTGGACGGACATCCAGCCGTGTTGGTGTTTCTTCAACATTCTCTCTCTCTCTCTAAACTTCACACTGGCACTGCCACGTGTTTGACAGCACAGTCCAAGGAAACTCAAGCGAGTTATCCAAAATCCAATATGTCTTGTGAGAAGAATGCAAGTGAAGCTGGCACCATAACAAACAATAAGGCATGGGAAGTAGCTGAGCTGCTCCACTCATTCAGCAGGCAGATCAACGTTGGCACTCCCAAGTTAATTGGCATGGCATACTGTTTTTTTTTTTTTCTTTAAGTAACTCATACAGTAGCTCATACACAAATGTATCCGTTTACCTCTGAAAAGTACAGTTATTTCAAATTGGTGGCTGGCACAGTTTGTATTTATTCCTTCTTTTTTTATGATATATAAATTAAGATGCAAAATTCATTCCTTTCTCTACACCTTGAGTCTTTGATGTGAGTGCCACTTGTAGCTTGGCAGGCATCAAAGTGATGCGCTTGTCGTGCTGTCAGTCTTATCTGCGGTAATGATTGATACGCCGGTGACAATTCTCCCTTGTAGAGAGCTCACGTTGTCGGTTTTCTTCAGTTTAGGTGATGTTTTTCCCCTCTCGCATTGAATAAATAAAGCGGTCTGATAATCTCTGAGACTTGGGCCTAAGTTCAGTAGTTACTAGTTCACAGGCTGGCATGCACAGGAGTGCCATTGACATCATAGAATAAACAGAACACAAGATGATGTCAGCCTACGGTATATCTAAGCAGAGATTCCATCATTTTGTTTTGTGTTAGTTTAGGGGCCTCCTCTGTGTCTGCATGGTGAGGATGTGTACCACGGGTAGCGCTCCTGCGTCTGCGTAGCTCCACACCCGGTCACTTGCGTCACTCTGCAGACAGTTTCCATATGCTCCGTATATCCGTGTTGGGATAATCTTAGTATTCTCCCTGGCAGTTTGAGGATGTCTTTGTCACACATTGGTGGGTAACACTGCTTGTGTGTGCCTGGTTGCAGAATTTGGCGCTCCTGTATACCTGACACTTCAAGTCCAGGTTCAGGCTCCCTATAACACTGTAATCGACGGGTGATGCCATTTTGTGACTTTCTTGTCTACTGTTAACAAGTCAACCTCCCAGAAGTCTCTAGGAGTGTGCTGACATGACACCATCGACGCAACTCTTAAAAACTGTAATGGACAATTTACTTTCATGGAATGGAGGTTGTTGTAAGGATAAATTCCCCAGTTTTGGGTTAACCTTTTCAGGCTTTGTAGTTGCTTTGACGTGATTGGGCTTTGCTGTTCTTTATTCATTTCTCCTTACACGTTCGTTGAGAGTTTTTGGGTACTTCTTGGCGGCTAATCTGGGATTGTGGCATTTGATTAAGACATTTATTTAAAATTTTTAACTCGTTAGTCCACAGGACTTGCTTCCAAACTGCATCAGGCTTGTTTAGATGCTCATTTGTCAATTTCTGAGGATGAATTTTGTAATGAGGATGCACGAAAGGTTCTCTTCGAATGGATCTTCCATAAAGATCATATTTGTGCAGGAGTCGCTGCTGTAGTGGAACTGTGCACCACCACTCCAGAGTCTGATAAATCATCTCGAAGGTCTTTTGCAGTCAGAAATTGTATAAGGCAAATAAATAACTAACAAAAAAGTAACAGCGTTTCATGTGTTGAATGCATAAATACCATCTTTGTGAAGAATTACCTTTGGCCTGAAAAACACCAAACTTGTTCTTTAAATGCCTATATTTTGCAAAGGCAGCAGGCCACCCCTTCATAAGCAGCTTTTCTAAGATGCTGGAAGAAATTGGCTGTGAAGATGGTGGCTTGCGGTGCCAATACCATCACTCTTGGACCTTCGTTACAGCTTCACTTTGGCGATACTAGTGACATGTTCCATGTTGGGTTATTTGCACACCATATTGAAGTTAATTGGATGGATATCCAGCCGTGTTGGTGTTTCTTCAGCATTCTTTCTCTCTCTCTAAACTTCACACTGGCACTGCCACGTGTTTGACAGCACAGTCCAAGGAAACTCAAGTGAATTGTCCAAAATACAATATGTCTTGTGAGGAGAATGCAACTGAAGCTGGTGGATGTCAGTTACTTTATTTCTCAGAGCTCCAGGCAGCTGCTTAGAGGAGCCCATGACTGGCGATTGTTTGGACGAGGATTAAGGAGTCAGAATACTTTTTAATTATTATACAACTTTGAAATTTGCAAAGCCTTTCCTGTTGATGATTGGGAAGATGCCACAGCCCAAAGGAGCTCATTAAGCTCTGAGACCTCAAATCTCTTGGGGTGCCCACACTTTTGCATGGTTCTTTAGCATTTTTTTTGCACTCTAATTGTACAAAACCTAGAAATAATACACTAATCTTGCTTAAAATGCTGAAAAGATGCATTTTCTCTTTAACTTGATGCCTTTTGGAGATCAGTTTATCTTCTACTCACTGAACTTGTTCTTGTCTTCTTAGGAAGTCAAGGCGAAGGGGGGCTGTCAAAAAACAGGGGCCTGTGTGATTTTTTGGGTTCTACCAGAAACAAACTGTTGTTAGCTTCTCATAGTAACTGAAATTTCAACCAGGGGTAAACCAGACTTTCGCATGCCACTTTATGGGGGATTTTTGGTGGTGGTGCTTTTATCACGAAAGCACCCTGATGCTCTACAACTGCACAATACGCAGAGAGGAGGAGGCGAGGAAGCTGGCGTGCTCATCAGTTTCTTTACCGTTCACCTTCTTATAACACCTTTAAAAGGTGTGAAATGCCTCTCCATTAGTGTTTGGTTTATTTATTTATTTTTTCTGCTCGGCTTCCAGCAACAGTAAATGTTAAGTACAGTCGGTGCCATTTAAGAGCCATCTTGTCTGAAACCCATAATTGCAGAAAGGAGGGAGTTAAAATACGAACGCTTGGCAGCAAAGAAGACAGAGCCCTGCTTGTATCCTCTCAACCCTTTTTGCTTTTATATCATCATAAACCTGTGTAGGAAATGACATGTGGGAAAAAACTAAAAGACATAATCCAGCGCGTTTCCTGTCTGCTTATTAAATAATCAGGCAAAAATGACTCCTGACGAGCTGAGCTGATTTTTAAGGGCAGCTTCATTAGGCTGCGGGATGCGAGGCCGGCGTATTTGTCTAAAATTGTGCCGCAGGTATTGAGCGCCGTGTGTCGGAGTAATTCACTGATGATTCCTGGTTTAATTTTTTTTTTGTTTTTGCATATTCAAGGGCAATTGTAAATATAGTCTTTGAAATGCCCTCAATTGTCAAGAACGGGTGGACTGGGTAAGCTCACTGCCATTTGCCAAAAAAAAAAAAAAAAGTGATAAGAAGGCATTCACATGCCCTGTGACTGGTGGGCTCGCACACGAGCTTGTCAGTTTTGAACGCTCTTGCGTACCCATGTTTCAACTCGATTCATATCGTATTTTGTGTGTGTTTATTTTGTTTGAGATATTAACTTGTATGTAAATCACTTGTGCACTTTGACCTTGGCAGTATTTCTATGCCACTCAAAAAATGAAAGTGTGATGCAAGAGTTGTCACATGGCACAGCTGGTCTCGTCAAAAGCTGTCAACACAAACGCTTCACTTAGTTGATGCTGGGTACTCCTTATGAAATCTGCACAGTAAAGCTGTAAGGTGTCTCCCTGGGCGTCACAAGTGGTAATGCCACTCTGAAGCTTTGTGTGTGGGTGCTGTGCCTGTAACGCATTGGGTCTTTTTTGCCACACCATCTTATTTAAATTTATATCTGGTTCATGTTCTACACCAGTAGTCAAAGTAAAGTTCGTGCCATCTCACATTTGGTAAACGTCTTTGAATTATGTTAGCTGTTTTTATGCCATGTAAAATCTTATTTTGCTGTTGTACTTGATAAAGTGTTTAGGCTTATATCGTGATCTTGCAAGGTGGTTCACATGCCCGTCAGAGGACCTTTTAACTGCAGTGTTTTTAAAGCAATGGGTAGAGCTGCCAACTACAGCCATAATTTCAGAAATGTTGGCACAGTGCGGAAAATGCCAATAGAAACACAAAGTAGCAATCTGAAAATTCCTTTCACCTTGTGCTGTATTGAAAACACCACCACAACACAATAACATTTTACCTTCTGAATTTTTCTCTTATTTTTTTTTTGGAAAATATACAGTCATGTCAAATCTGATGACTGCAACACGTTCTAGAAAGTTGGTACAGTCACGTTTACTACTTAGTAACGTCTCCATTTCTGTTAATAGCACTTATTAAGTATTTGGGCACTGAAGGCACAAATTGGGTAAGTTTAGCAAGCAAAGTTTTCCCTGTTCAACCGTTATGTACTGTAAATCGTCAGCTGCGTGATGGCACAGAGCCTTCGTTGCCATAGCTTGGTGTCCATGATGCACCAAACATTCTAAATCGGAGACATGTCAGCAGTGCAGGTAGGCTAATCTCATACCCGCACTCCCAGGCAGAATGTTCTTTGTCATTGTCCTTCTTGGGAAGTATAGAAACTTGTATTCTTAAAATTGGTAATTTACACGTACTAGAAAAGTATTATAACACATGAGAAAGTAAGCATTGTTTTATACTAAGCATTAAGATGAAAGAATTAGGATTAAAAAGACTTACGCCCTGCGGTGGGCTGGCACCCTGCCCGGGGTTTGTTTCCTGCCTTGTGCCCTGTGTTGGCTGGTATTGGCTCCAGCAGACCCCCGTGACCTTGTAGTTAGGATATAGCGGGTTGGATAATGGATGGATGGATGGAAGACTTATGCTTGCATATTCTTTATTATTTTGTATGAGCCAGAAAACTCCAGTTTTTCATAAGCCAAAGGTCAGACGTGCTAGGGGGCCGAAGAATGGGCCCCTTGCTTAGAGAAGGGAATGTGAACTCTTTGGTTGTAAATTATGGTAGCAAGTACAGAGATAGTAGGGGGAGAGAATAGCCCTTATCAAACCGATAAGATGCTTTGATACCCCCTCAACTAAGAATAACCGGTGGAATTAATTAGAGGCAGGACTAGAGCAGTGGAATACTAGAAGTCAGATGAGGAAGAATAATGGCTTTAATGATAAGAATTGTAATAAAAGTAAAAAGTGCCCATTGCTGGGGGCTCATTGTTCCATCTGAGTTGAGTCTATATGTGCGCCATACAATAAATCCAGATTCTGCTGCCTGTCCTGAGACTCTGAGTGCTTTCTTTGGGGTTGATGGTAGCCCTGCCATGTGTGTCTGCTTGAGCAGAATTCGCTGGAAAAGGTGGCGTCTGGATGACAGCATATTTTGCTCCACAATGTGAACATATCTGTGATGGGAACATTAATACGGAAAAGATATACCATGGGCACTGGCAGACCCCTGTCCCATGACAGACGCTGACTTTTGGACCTGATGTTGATAACAGCTTGGATGGTCCTTTTCCTCATTGGACTGGAAGAAGACAATGGCTGTTTTTTTTTTGTTTTTTTTTTCTGAAATGTTGACTCGTCAGACTGTTAAAAAACGATTCCACTTGTCTACATCTCAGATGAGACCAAGCCCAGAGAAGTCGGTGGCGCCTCTGGACAGTGTCGATGTACGACTCCTGCAATGCATAGTCAAGCCTTTACTTGTGTCTGTGGGTGCAGTAATGAATGATGTTGGCTGACAAAGTTTTAAAGAAGCAATCCTGAGCCCACCTTTATGGATGCATAGCAATTTTTGAGACAGTGATGTCTGAGGGATCGGAGATCACACTCGTTCAGAAGTGCTTTTCAGCCTTACCCTTTACACATCGAGAGTCCTTGATTCTTTTAATTATTTTATACCTTGTAGGGGATGAGTTGCCCAAAATCCTACCAATTTTGTCTTTTTGGAGCATTGTTATCAAAGTGCTGGAATATTTGCTGATGTGTCTGTTGACAGATTGCTGAGCCTTGACCCATTCCTGCCTTTTATGGAGCCTCCTTATATATTATAACTTGATTGCCTCACCTGTTTTGCGTCACATTGTGATTAGTCCTGAACTACCCCATTCCAAATTTTTTGGAAGGCGTCAGTTTCTGAATAAACGTATATCTTCAAAGAACAATACAACAGATTAGGTACAACATGAAATAGTCTGTCTTTGTATAGATTTTTTTTCATTTGAATAAAAGTCAAAGTAAATTTACAGTTCTCCCTTTTTTGTTTTATTAGCATTTTTTAATACTTTCGCAACATGAAGGTTGGAGTTGCACAGCCGTTACAACAGGGCGTGACATTCTGTTCATGTTGGGCTGTCATTAGGCAGGCAATGTAGTGTGGTGGTCAAGGTATTGGACTGCAGACTGTGCCTCTTGTTAGGTTTCAGCCAGGGTCACTACATTTAAATTCCTTTTTTATGTCTTCTTTGTATATTTTTGGTCCTCTGGTAATTATTATTTGTGTTAATGTTGTTACTTATCTTTATGTTTTTGTCTAATTCTGCATTTCTGTCATCAGTTTTGATTATTGTTTGGTTTCAGTTGATGGATGCTTGCTCTTTCATGGTTCTTGTGTTTTGTGGATGGTTCCCTAGGAGGCAGGACCACTTGTCAGTCTCAATGGAATTGCAGTCCCTCCACAGTACATTGTTATGTGCTTGGTGTTGGTGACTTCTGCTCTTTACATCTGTGATTGTTCTTTGGATTTCTCTGGCTATTGGACATTTAATTTTGGCTCTGTTTGAGGATGTTATTTATAATCAATTGGTTGATCACCTTAACTCCAATAATTTATTTGAGATCTACCAATCTGGCTTTAGGTGTTATCATAGTGTTGAAACGGCACTCCTGAAAGTGTTCAACGACATCTCTCTTATTACTGACTCAGGTGATGCGGCAGTCCTTCTCCTCCTTGACCTGTCTGCTGCCTTTGACACTATTGACCATGAAATATTGCTGTTGCGGCTTGAACATCATGTTGGGCTTAAAGGGGCTGCTCTTAACTGGTTCAGGTCATATTTAACTGGTAGACACTTTTCAGTGACTTTTAATTCCTCTTCTTCTTCTACTGCTCCTCTTAAATATGGTGTTCCTCAGGGATCCATTTTAGGTCCTATTTTATTCTCCATATACCCTCACCCTATTGGAGCGATTTTTAGGAAATTTAACATTTCTTTTCACTGCTATGCTGATGATACTCAGGTTTATATTCCTGTCTGCAACTCTACAACAAATCAACTCCACAATTGTCTTTCTGAACTAAGATCCTGGATGGCTAATAATTTTCTTGATCTGAATCAAAATAAAACAGAGGTGCTTATAGTGGGTCCATCAGCTAAAGCCCAAATTGGTCTTGGACTTCTCGGCTTTTTCTCTGTCTTTTCTCTCTTTTGAGAAACAAGTAAATTCTGTAGTCAAGAGTTGCTTTTTCCAACTTCATCTATTAGGTAAGATAAAGTCTTTTTTATCTTCTAGTGATCTTGAGATAGCTACTCATGCGTTTACTTTTTCTCACCTCGATTACTGCAACTCGCTGTATTCTGGGATTAACAAATCCCTGATACACAGGTTACAGCTGGTCCAAAATGCTGCCGCTCGCTTTCTGGTTGGGGCAAGAAAGTATGACTCTGTTTCTCCTATTTTAGCTTCTTTACACTGCCTGCCTGTCAGTTTCGAATTGATTTTAAAATCTTGCTGCTAGTTTTTAAATCTTTACATGGGCTTACTCCTGCCTATTTATCTGAACTGTGTGTTTTACACCAGCCATCTAGAGTGCTTAGATCTTCTGGTCAGCTGTCTCTTTTTGTCCCTCGTACCAAGTGTAAAACCAAGGGGGACAGGGCTTTTGCAGCTGCTGCACCTCGCCTGTGGAACTCTTTACCTCATCATATAAAGGAGTCGTCTACAACTGAACTGTTCAAAACGAGATTAAAGACTCATTTCTATTCACTTGCATTCCGTGACCTTCAGTAATACTGATGGTTTCCTCTTTGTGATTATATAACATAAATTTTTTATGTATATAACATTTCTTCTATTTATTATGTAATTTATTCTTTGTTCATATATTTTCTACTTATGTTTTATGTTAATTTGTTTTGTTTTTCTTTTATTCTATTATTGTAAAGCACTTTGGCCACAGCATTACTATGTTGTTTTAAATGTGCTATATAAATAAATTGATATTGGCATTGACATTAAACTTTTGCTTAACATATTGGGACTTGGATATTGTGCATTTATTTATTTTTTGAGTCTTTTACAGTATTTTTCTGTTTTGCTAAATGAAAATGATCATTGTAAGGGACAACTCCTTTAAGTTAATGTTAATGGTGTGGCCACCAGGGGGTGCTCCAGCTCCCCAAACACCTGACACAGACAGGCCCTGGACACAAGTCACAGGAAACAAAGGCCTTTATTGTGGGAAACCCTTCCTAGCAAGTGTTTCCCACCACACAACCACAGTTAAAAAGCAAAGGTACACTCTTTGTCTTCCTTCTTCTTCTTCTCTCTCTCTCTCTCTCTCTCTCTCGATCACTGCCTCCTCCACTCCTCCCAGCGAGTTTCGTCTCTTTCCTCCCAACTCTGGCTCCCCAAGTTGAGATGGTGGCCTTCTTTTATGTAACAGGTGTGGTCCAGAAGACCCAGCCAGACAAAGTAGGGCTCCCCAGTTCCTGCATCACCCCCTGGTGGCATTGAAAATCCCCAGGGCTGAGCCAACAAATTCCAGTTCCCTGTGAGAATCCGTCGCACTGTAGCAACCCAGGGGTGGCTGGCCATTTACCAATCTGGGGGAGACGTACACGCTCTCTCCTCTGGTCCTTCCATTATAAAGGTGTCCTGGCTGTCTGCCACAATGGTACATTTATGTTAGTTTGTGCTCAGTTTGAACTTGAATATAATGTGGCTTTAACACAGATAATGGAAGATTCTGCTGAACCCCCCCTATAATCTGAGAAGTAATAGAATGTTCTTCATGTTAGCTCTGTGTCACAATGGAGTAACCCTGAGACTGTAGTTAGACAGCTAGAGAGAAACATGAAGTGTTAGTCGACAGCCATGAAGGGCTTATTGTTTTCTGGCCATTATGTACATGTATGCAGTGAATGAGACAACATAGAAACCTTACGAATTGTAACCTAAACATCAAGCAGACTACCATAGACAAGAAGTTTCTATTTTCC
The DNA here is from genome assembly GCF_900747795.2 of Erpetoichthys calabaricus. Lineage (NCBI taxonomy): Eukaryota > Metazoa > Chordata > Cladistia > Polypteriformes > Polypteridae > Erpetoichthys > Erpetoichthys calabaricus. The sequence continues at coordinate 8,646,431 of NC_041411.2, forward strand.
CCTTTTATTGGATGTTATCAACTTTTTTTCCTTCTTCTGTGTGAACTGTTGGCTTTGAATTTCACTAAAATCGTTACAACAAAGACACTTGGACTGGGGAGTTTTTCTTGTGCAACGAGTCATACTATTGCTGGAATGCCTTTCATCAATTTTGAACTACTTGGAAAGCCTTGACAAACGGCCTTCCACTCATTTATTAAGGATTCTCTGAAAGCTAGCGGTTTTTATGGGTTCCTTTCTCTTACAAGGCATTTTGATATTTTTTCAATATTTAAGGTTATTTTTAAGGTTTTAACACTGGCACATGCCAGTCAAATGTAAATGTAAAGTAATACATGCAGAGTTTTGTTTAAACTAGAAAAAAAGATAATGTTCCAAAGCCGTACAGAATAAGACAGGTCTCTCTTGGAGACATTTGGTGCAATGCACGAACCAGCTCTGGACAAGGCACTCTCTCAGTTCAGTGGCACCGATCAATGCAGCACTGCCAGCTGGGCTTGAGATGTAAACCATCCTACCTTGCGAAGCCCCTTTGCCTCTTTTACAGCAGATACCTGTGGGTCCTGTCCTGAAGTTCCCTTTTGTGGTTAAAATGGTGACATGTGCGGAGTCTGTCATAGTGGCAGTAAAACAGACAAACATGTTTGAAGTGCTGAAGTACCCTGATTGTGGGTGTTTGCAGTGTGTGTGTCTCATTGGCAACAGAAGATAAAGTACATTAATAAATGAGTCCTTGCTCTGTGGAATTTTTGTTTTCCTTTCCTAACAAGTGTTTGCACAGATTTGGGGACTTGACATTACTGCGCTGATTTAATTGTTCATAGAAAGCATTGGATTTCTGGCAAGAGGACGCCTGCAACACCAATCACATTTTAATTAGTAGCCGTTCATTACACCGGTGTCTGCTCTTAAGAAGTGATCTGGACATGTGATATCTGGGGGGGGGGGGGGGAAAACGGCAATGTGCACAAACACTTAGGTTACATGATAAATTGGGCAGTAGGGTGCATCCCAGACTCGGAGGAGTTACACTCGCTGTTGTCCTTCAGGGACTTGTTTGCCTAAACCTGATCTTCTTCCACACCGGGCACACTGAAGGGTTACACTTCACAGTTTTCTCAGTGCCAAGGCCAGTAACAAAAGAAAGAGGCTCACGATGACTATGCTTTGTTTTTTAATGGCATATGGTTTTTCAAGGATTGTGGAGTTCACTATTATGTTAATTAAAAAAAAAATTAATAAAACTTAGCATAATGTCAGTTTTTTTTTTTTTTTAACCTTACTGAGAGATGTGTCCTTGAAGACCAAAGGTGTTCTAGCATATAATTGATTTACTGGTTTTTCTTAATAATTGGTAGAAGTGTGTGGTTTTTTTTTTTTTTTTTATTTGTAGCAAGGATGGAAAATAGAATTCTAGTAATATAATAAGAGACATAAAGGAAATGGTTAACGTGAGACATGAGTGGTACTCGCCAAGTTCGTTACTGGACGAGTCTGCTCTTGTACCTTAAGCTCCTGTCCACATTATTAGTTATGAGCGATGCCTACACTAGGGCTGTGCGGTATACTGGTACTGAAAAAGTTCCATAAAACCCAGTGATTAAAACATTACAGGGCCAGTATTTCATTAATTTCGGGACCAGAAGTAAATGGTAGTTTTCAAGCACCTTGCTCTCTGTCGTTTGTAGCGTGATCAGAACTCTGTGGAGGACCCAAGTCAGACCACCCCCAAACCCCTCTTCTTTTCAAACATGTATTAATGTAATCCTGCTGGATAGTCTACAGAGGAGGCTCCTCTTATCGATTTATATGGAGTGCGACATGGAATGGGAGCGGCATGTATGTGCAGCAGAGCTGAGAGGTACATGTGCAAGCCTGCTCGGAGAATGAAGAAGCTGTGGGATGGAGATGGGGGTTTGGGGGACTTATGTTTTATTTGCTTCAGAACCCTGTTTGGTACCAATATTGAAGTCCATGATACCAAGGTTAGAGTTTTAGTACTACCCTGCCAGTTACTCCTTAGTACTCCACATAGGGACTCGCTGTCCACTATATGAACAGCATTCAGTTGTACACAAATGTAACTCAGACCTAAATGCCACCGTGAAGGCCAACACATCCTTTGCTTATAAGTTTTACTCCTGCTACACGGTTTTGTTATTGAAACCATCTTTGCTCAGCCAGATAACCTTGTAGAAAAACACTGGGGCCAACTCCCCTACCCCAGGTGCCCTGTATTTACTTTATTACTTCATTCACTAAAGGCATAAAGGCCAAATATAGAGTTTTAAAAGCAACATGGTATTAGAGTAATATCAGTAGAAGAAAATATAAGAGCAAAATATAAATAGAGGGTACAGTAAAACCTTGGATTGCGAGTAACTTGGCTTGCGAGTGTTTTGCAAGACGAGCTAAAATTTGATCAATTTTAACTTAATAAACGAGCAAGGTCTTGCAATACGAGTAGTGCATGTACACTTTGTCTGCCAAGTGTCACATGATCACAGCTGAGCTGATGGTGGTTCTCTCTCCGCGGGATTGTGGGTAATCGTCTCCCGTGCTCGGTCTCAGTCGGCATGCCTCAGTCATATAGTCAACATCTGCACAAGCGTATACTGTTTACTATAGCATTGTGACCATGTGTGTGTGTGTGTGTGTTGTAATGTGTGAGTCCCTGTCTTGCAATCCAAAACACGAAGCTTGAGTCTCAGTACTTTAGCAACACCAGCTTTATTCAGCATGAAACAGGAACAGCATAGTCATTTATTGTAGCGGGATCTGCCACTCTGCTATACACAGACACAGCAGTCAGGCAGGGTTGTGGCCAGGTTAGTGGCCAAGTAATACTGTGCCCTTGCATTTATAGTGTTCCTTGCATCACCCATTGACGGTAGGCACTTATAGTGTGACCGTAATCTTTTAGGATTTGCTTTTGCGGCGAACTGCTACAGCGCTGGGAGCCTGCAGTTGATTCGGGATGTTCTTCCACGTGTTGTCCTGTTGGGTGGAATCCCAAAAGAGTTTAGAAACCTTACCTTCATAAAGCATTTTTTAAATTTTGTGTCCAAGTGTAGTGCAAAAGCAACTGTCATTGGAGAGGCTCCTTGTTAAAGTCGCAAAAAAATAAAAAGATTCCAGTGAGCCAACAGACAGCAGGGATTCTGTTAGTTAACACTAGAATTACCAGAGTCTACGAAAAAACTCGTAGATCCTGCCCACCTTAAAACCATTCTCACCTCTCTTTTGTCTTCTAAATGTGCCGATTAAGACGAGCAGCAAAAAGCCGGCTATTCCATCCCCCACCATCACAAAACGTTCACTAAGTTTTCCCAGCTCGTGCCTTGTTTGATTATCTGGGAGTGACTGAACTGGAGTTTTAGAGTGGAAATAATAGATCGTTATTTGGAACACACACATTTCATGCGTGTTCCGTTTCTACAGTAATCTGTGTAAACACATTGTTAAAAGAGAAACTTTTTCATAATTTAGTAATAAATGTTACAAAATGTAGGCATAAACTATAGAATGTGTGAAGCCTGATTACAGGTGCTTGTTCAGTGTAATAGGAACCATAGCACAGAGAGGTGTGTACACTGCAACACAAATACACATGTCGTAAATGTAGGAAGGGTGCTCCTTGGGTGAGCTATAGCACGTCTTTATGTGAACACAGCAGTGTCAGATGGGGAGTGTCTGATGATTGCATATAGCGCTGAAGTTACTGCTCTTTACTATGCTCTCCTCTGCATGTCCTGGAGTACAAAAGAAACAGCATACAGCAACATGTTGGGACTGGCAAGATTGGGGGGAAAAAAACACGCGGTCGTATGTATCGTGATACACTGCAGAGCTATAGCACGTCTTTATGTGAAAACAGCAGTGTCAGATGGGGTAGGGAAGGATCCTGAAAGCGACTGAGAGAAAAGTGAATAAAAAAAAATAAAAACAAAGCTAACCTTTACAAATATCATAAAGTACACCGGCTGTTACAGACTGAAATCAAATGTATCTTTTTATTGTAAAATAGTAAAAATAAGAGCAGTCCACTTCTCAAAAGAGAGTCGCGTAGGATCGAACTCGTGACCTTTTGATTCCCAGTCTGCAACTGATACTGTTGCACCACGGCGGCATTCATAGTAACTGACTGTCAATGTCGCACACTAAGGCGGCTTTATTTTTCTGCAGTTATATTTTTGAATAAACGCACTTATTCTGTTATATTTGTACCTTTCGTGAAAGTGTTTCTTTGATATTTGGACTTCAGGCTTCATACATTATATAGTTTATGCCTACATTTTATCATTTACTACTAGAATATGAAAAATGTTTCTGTTTTAAAAATGTGTTTACACAGATTACTGTAGAAAACGGAACACACATGAAATTCGTGTGTTCCCAATAAAGATCTATTATTTCCACTCTAAAACTCCACTTCACTCCCAGATAATCAATCAAGGCATGAGCTGGGAGAAGTTCGTGCACGTTCTAAGTCGGTGGGGGGATGGGATAGTCGGCTGTTTGCAGCTTGTCTTTATCTGCACATTTAGAGGACAAAGGACGCTGGCGGAGAGGTGCGAACGGATTTAAGAAGCGATTTAAGGTGGAACAGATCTATGAGTTTTTTTTGTAGGCTCTGGTAATTCTAGTGTTAAAAGAGTGAAAGTCGTCCTACACAATAACCCTCCTCTCTCTCGTCTCCCTCACACCAGCCATGATTCTTTTCAAAGGTGAAGTGTAGGTTAATTTGTTTTATGTAGTTTTACTTTATATTTTGTATTAATCATTTTTATATGAATAGTTTTGGATTGTGTGAATCAACTGAGTTTCCATTATTTCTTATGGGGAAATTTGCTTTGATATACGAGTGCTTTGGATTACAAGCACGCTTCCAGAACAAATTATGCTCACAAACCGAGGTACCGCTGTATAGTCCAGGTGTACTGTATATAGTCTTAGAAAGCTACACAACATTATAAGAAAGGGAGCAACCTGGTAGCCTATTATCAGGTTGTATCGTTTTAACCAACACTCACTTTACTCTGCTTATTCATATTTTAGGAATGATTAGAAACTTTAAGTTAATGTTTATTTGAATAAAAGGGAAACTTTTTTTTTTCCCCTACCTGTATTCTAGCTTGTTACCTGAGGTCTCAAAAGTAAAAGGTAGTGGAACATATGAGGGCTATAGCAGGGATTTGGGGGCATTTTGGTCAGTTCTACGTAATGCAGAGTATGAAGGGGAGAATAGGGTCACTCTAGGACCCTACAGTGACGAAGCCTCTTATGTTTGAAGCTTAACCTTTAAACTGCCACATACTTGGGGGTCAATGCATCCCTGGAGGCCAAATACTTTTTTGCTGCACTTTTTAAGGAAATGTCACAATTCACCAAGAAAAAGTGAAATTTTAACGGAACACAGTTTTTTCATGCAAAGAGCATTACAATTACTGCAACACTGATCATTTTACACACTGCCAATGAACTGTAAAAACTATTTAAAAAAAAAAAATTAAAAAATACTCCAATAATCTCTTATTATATGTACAAGGTGCAACTGACGCCATTGATGAAATTCAGTAAATCACCGACTACGCCAGCTGCACTTGAACTGGCTGCACGTAAGCACACAGAGGCCAGCGCTGATGCTGACAGGCTAGTCTAGTGCAGCGGCTGAAACCCAGGGACAGGGATGCTGATTCGCTAGGTGGTGGCAGTGGTCATGAGCTGGCTGCTCAACGAACGTACAGCATGGACTGATCAGCTCCGTTGTGCTGGCAAATTGCAGTGGTAAGCAACTATAGCCGGTTGCGGTGTTCAATGAATGCATGTCACCGAATATACTCGGCTCCAGTGTGCTGGCAAATTTAATTGGGAACTGATTATAGCTGGTTCCAGTGGTTTAAGGGTTAAATTTGTCATTGTCTGTGTGTAGTTTGAATGTTCTTTTGGACATGTGCCATGCACAAGTATTCTGCAAAATAATGTCCCAAAAAAACACCAATACTCCTTTGTTTTCAGTTATTTTTTCCTTCCTTAAATAACAGTTCCATAGGGCAGAGAAAATAAAAAATGAGATTATTGATGACACTAAATAGAGAATGAAAAGCTTGTGTCTCGCCCTTTGTTCTGTTCATGTCAGCAAGGCCTCCAGACACATGCCTAAGGTTTAGACAAGTCACAAGCCTCACAAATTGGTTGATTTCCTCACCAGTTAGGGGATTGAGAAATGCAAACCAAGCACAGGCTAGCATAGAGACACCCCCTTGGTGTTGACTCCATTAGGCAGCAAGTTAATGAAGGAAAGGAGAAGAGACGACAGTAGGCAGGAGCAAGCAAGCTAAGGACTGGAGGAGACCAGCAGCTGCAGGACATAGATCCCTAAGAATACTTTGTGAACAGTTTTTAGCAGGTCAGCCCAGATTCAGACCCCTGGGTGTCTTAGGTCTTTAGCAGGGAGTTGATCATACTGACAATGTGTGTGGACACCTGGAATACGGTGGTCACCTCATCAAACTGCGTGTTTCACAAGTGAACTCGATTGTTCCTGCAAGGGTCATTTTCGCGATGTGGAGTCGTAATCGTTTTGTTGTGTCGACTTGGGGGCAGGGAGTGTTTGAGTGGAGGTCGGAATTGATGAAAAAGCCCCTTGTTTTCATGGGCCCTGGGCACTCACCCAGGATGCCCTGATGGTAGATCCATTCTAAGGTCAGCACACTCAGGCAAGCCAAGTTCCAATTCAGCTACTGAGTAGTGCTGGTTGATGGCCATTTGGAGCCCTAGGCAAGGTGGATGGACATCGTCCCTCGTTGTTTCTAGTGGGTAGCCAGTGTTATTAGACTTTGATAACCTGTGTGGGAGTTGGGTCCCACTTGGTTCTGGGGCGCCCGCCCCTTAACTTTCATAAATGGCACCCCTCAGATGACAGCACCCTACATAGCCAACAGTGTCACCTAATGGATTGACCTGCTCAGCCACTGAGTACCTAAATAATGTCAGTTTGACTGTTCATCTTCTGATTGTGTTTGTGAGAAGTTCTCATGTGTTGTCCTGCACTTTAGAAAGAGAATTTACTTGCACTCCTTAAATGAGGGTCTGCAGACAAACTATGTACACGTTACAGAAGGAAATGCTAAACATTCATGCCTGGCTGAAACACAAACTCAGAGTCTGAGGCGAGTCACCAAAGGAAAAGAGGAGCAGTTAAAACCCCATCAGAGCATTCACTGGCACATTTGTTCCCCAAACTGTGCATCAAATGACTAATGCGATGACTGCTATCAAAGAGCCCTAGTGAGAACTGTGTATGGTGTGAAATCTGCTTATTAATGGTCGTGTTACACCAGTAAATGCATTACTTGTTCAGAAAGGAAAAAGCCCTGTTCAAAACCAAGCTGGCTGCAAAGGATTACAAGCCAAGCAGAACTGCTGTTTTATGGACTTAATGCTGAGCTTGGTTGTATTTTAGTCTTTTAACACATGGAAGCTTTGAACAGCAATTTCAATTATTTATTTAATTTTTCTTTGTAGAAGAAGTATAAAAACTGACAAGAATGACTCTGTTTTGTTCCTTTTAGTATCGAGTATCGTATTGTTTAGATGCTGCAGTCAGGAAATCCTAAGCCACGACAATTTGCACTTACTGTAGTTAGCACTAATGTTTTCTGTTCTAATTTGTTTTTGTTATCCTATCTGTGTGAGGTTTCCTCTTTCTTTAACAATATAAATGAGTATCTTAAAATTTTTGTTAGTATTAACTTGTAAAATTAAATGTAAAAATGTCTGTGGTTTCCACTAAACCAATTATACTATAAATTAAAAAACAGAAAATGTCTAATTCTGTTTGGTTTTACATAGCTAAATAGGCGTCCTCTTTTTAACAAAACTGAGTGTATGAAGACAATAGAGGGATCAAAATTGGTTGATCCTAAGGTTAATGGAATGCACCCACCACAGCAAGAAGAAAAGATTTGTAATTGCAAAGTCATTGGGAAGAAAATCAAATCCCTTTTAAAGCACAGACTGTGATGAAGAAATGGAGAACACAACACAAGGCACAACTATGCCTCTTTGAGGATCCGGACATTTGGTGAAACTGTGTGCCTGCAGGAGTAGGGCAACAACGATGCCATTCCCTCAGTCGGGACTTCATGGGAGAACAGAAAAGCCATTGCTGAGCATAACAGCCAGATCTTAAGTACTCTTTGCCAGGCAGTGTATGGTAGTGTTGCATCGGTACTACAGTTTTGACTTTGGTGTCAACATCAGTTTGGATGCAAATAACGAGTTACTCCAAAAATCTCCATGTTAGACCAGCCATAGCGCTGTGTGATACACTGCTTCCCTCTTCATAGCTATGAAGTCCTAATTGCTTCAATGTGAATGCAAGCAATAAGGGGGTGGTGAAGTCCAGATGGCAGTTTGGGGGTTATGTGAAGTTCTGATCACATCAAAGTGTGTGTAGTTTAGTTTTTGTGAAGTCTACAAAAATGCAATAATAAAAAGTTAGATTTATTGAGCGCCTTTCACAAACCCAAGGCTGCTTTACATACAGAGTAAAAAAAAAAAAAGTTGCACAGATGACAAAAGTTCGTAGAAGAGGAAAGTTTTCAGTTGCGATTTAAAAGTGCAGAAACAGGAGCAATCTCGGAGAGACTAAGGAAGAGAGTTCCAGAGTTGAGGTGCTATAACACTGAAGGACCTGCCTGCCCTCCCAAGGTGGAGAGTCTGGTGCGTGGAACAGTAAGGAGATGACTGCTCGAGGACCTGAGAGAGTGACAAGGAGTGTAAGGAGCTAGGAGCTGAGTGAGGTAGAGGTGAGGTAACACAGTGGTAAACATGCCCCTGTCCCAGCTTTTTTGGAACGTGTTGCAGGCATCAAATTCAAAATGAGTGAAGATTTGCAAAACAACAATAAAGTTTATCAGTTTGAACATTCAATATCTTGTCTTTGTAGTGTATTCAATTGAATATAGGTTGAAAAGGATTTGCAAATCATTGTATTCAGTTTTTATTTACGTTTTACACAACGACCCAACTTCATTGGAATTGGGGTTGTATTAGCGGACCAAAGCCATCTTTATGGACTTTGTATTTAGTGTATGCTTGGCATGAAGGTACCAAATGAGGTTATGTTGAAGCACACAGATGCTACTTTTGAGTAAGAGCCTGTAAGATTTTAAAAGGCAGAGGACAAAACTGATGCTGCAAAGCAGAGTGAAAGTTTTGGAAGGATCGGTTGGTAGACACCATCCACAACTCTTCCAGAAGGATGTTAGCCCAACACATTTAGTCAGTGGTATAGTGATGCTGGAGCTGCCTAAACAACGAAAAGTCTGTCTTCTGAGCCAGGCGGTCCACAGAAGTCCAGTCATCCAGTCAATGGATGTTGAGAAAGTGAATGTACAAATCAGTGAAGTGTGCAGATGGGCAAAGCCAGCACAGACTTTATTTAAAACTGTCAACTGGATTTTGTGCTAAAGCATCAAGCAGTGGATGAATAGAAAAGTGTTGTGGCCAGAGAGAGATGGAGACGGATGATCTGCTGTGACGACCCTTAAATGGGAGCAGCAGAAAAAAAAAGAAGATGACTTGTGGAAAACGACAGGGCTAGACTCGTGATGCCAAAATGAAATGCGAGATCATTTAACTACAAGATGGAGGACAGTCGGAGATGTCAAGCAAAAGCACAAGCAAGTAACAGGAATGTACAACAATGGACTGACCTGATGTGGGTGATGATGAAAGCTGAGCTGACAGAGAGCAACACAGAGCTGGCATTCATATAGCAGGGATGGGGAGAAGGAATTACGTAGAGAGCAATCAGATGTAAAACGCAAAGGGTATGTTTAGGACATCCGGAGCAATGCGACTTAAAGCTGCCTTCCTTGTACGCTCATCCTGTTGCTTTCCCTCCATGGATGCCTTGACCATAATTGTTAGCTCACATCTGTTTTATCTGCCTGGCCGGTGAGTTTTTGTAATTTGTTCCTCGCACCGCTTCTGGGACAACACAAACCCGCGACATCAGGTGTGTGCCCGAGTGTGATTTTTTTGTTTTGCATGTGGCAATTTGTCCACCCAGTTAGGGACCTAAGTATCAATGCACAGGCCAAATGTCACCCTCCGAGCACGGCTCAAATTGTGTTCTACTGCTCCTCTGTGGCTCATTGGGGATGGCGAAAATGAAGATTGATGAACAGAGTCGGCTGAAAGGGTCTCCCATTATAGCGAGCAGTGCTGCCGTCTTAGAGTTCGGCTTCTTTTCAAAAGGACGCCCATCTGTCTCTTGCAGTCCGGCCTGACTACTAATTTTATGACGCAGTTCGTTTTATTCCTCTGTCATTTTCAGTAGACTTTATCTTCACCATCTCGGCTGTTCTGGTTTGTTGACTTTTCCTCCCCCCTTTCGGTGCTATGTCATTCCATTGTTGAATTCCTTTTAATTGAAATTGTGCTCCCATTAAAGGTTTCCATATAAAATAAAGATAACTGTTTGATACTTTTGGAAACTGCCGTGAGGTTTGTGATTTAGGCTAATAATAAGAGCATTTGAGTGAGCGTTTCAGCACTCTGCGGGAGTTTAAGCAGAGCAAAACAGAAAGGTTTGTTTTCCATAAAAGTGCTTTTTGATAAAGAATATTCATTCAAAAGTGACAGCTTACTCAAGCCGACGTTGTCCTCTAATAGATAAATAATGGAAGTAAAACACAGGGTGTTCATTTTAGTTCCCAGAACCGACTTGCTACGTGACCCTAAACCGCTGGTGCTTATGGCGTAGAAATATGGACGCAGTTGTCTCAACAACAGCATTTATTTCTTTAGCACGTTTTCATACGTTGGATGGAGCTCAAAGTGCTTTACAAGATTCCAAAGAAACAGTTACAAGCCAAGCAAAAGCAAATTCCAACTGGATAAGGATAAAATTGAACAAATAAGTATCTTTTCCCCCTTCTTTATGGGGGTCGATGAAGTAATGAATAGTATACAAAAACAAAATAATACACACTATAATAATAATAATAATAATAATTCTTTGCATTTATATAGTGCTTTTCTCACTACTCAAAGTGCTCAGCAATTGCAGGTTAAGGGCCCAACAGAGTAGAGTCCCTATTGGCATTTACAGAATTTGAACCAGCAACCTTCCGATTGTCAGTGCAGATCCCTAGCCTCAGAGCCACCACTCCGCCTGTCACTAAGTCACTAAACACAAGTCTGATGATAAGGTCAGATGGCCTGGGAGGACAGATAAAAACTTTTAATAAAAAATTGAGGAAAAAAATAAAATCTGTTGCCTGAAAGACCACCCCAACCCAACCCCCGCCCCCTAATCCCCAGCAGCCCCTACTAGGCATTCTACCTAACATACAGGTACTGAAACAGACACATCAAAAGTTCTGGAAATGTCTGCTGTGGCAGAATGAGAGCACCAACAAGCCATGGAATTAAGTAATGAGTTTAATTAACAGCAAGAATCTGCTTCTCATTGTGAAACTGGTTGGAGTCTGAAGACCCAATTTAGCTGGTCATCTCGTTTCATGCCTCATTTTTGTTTGGCTGCCATTTAATGAAGAAAGGAATAAATTCAGAGGACTGAATCCTTAAGAACAGGGCTATTAAAAGGAAGGGAACAGAAGTTAATTAGCAGTGAAAACTGGTCACTGATAAGGAAAAGGGTTAGAATGAAATCCTGCAGCCACTGTGGCCCTCCAGGCCTGGAGTTCGACATCCCTGTCTTAGAGGATTCAACACAGAGTGTGTCTCGTTGCAGGTCGGGGTATCCACTTTCACTAACACATCACAGGCAGCTGCACTGGACTTTGATCAGGTGGGCCACCACAAAAGAACCTGAAAAGAAAGGAAATAAAGATTGCAGATTTATTGACGAGTATGATAATTCTGTGCATTATCTAGTTTATTTAAGGTAGAGGTAAAATGTGGCTACGGCCAAGCCAGCTTTGATTGGTCCATTTCGGTTCACAGCTCGCCCGTCTCATCTGGCATATTCGTGGACACCATGACGTAGCAGATGCACCGTTTCTTCCAGGACTGCCGTCCTGTAACTCTCATTATTTATTTATGAGGGACATGTACTGTACCTATGGGTGTGTATGTGTGAGAGGTTCACTACCTTCCCATCCATCCAAATTCATGTACTGCAGTGAAACCCCCCAGGCTGGCAGATCACCTTTGTTAACCACACAAGATTTGGCAGTCAGTCATGTTGTGGGGCGCAGGCCGGAGGGCAAGCTGCTACTGTATGGCTTTGGTTATCCTAACTGCCCTCCAACAGCTGCACATTTTTAACAATGTCCTACAGGATTGTATCACTGACCACCAGAACAGCATCCCCCACCTTGCAGGCAGCGAAGATATTTCGAGGAGTTGAAGTGAAGGTCATGCATTCCAGAAAATGACTTGAGAGCAGCAAGAAGTTTCACACACAAATCTAATGTAACTCAGGATGAATCCATTTATTTATTTATTTAGCTGACATATTTATCCAGAGAAATGTGTGCTTGCCATGCGGTAGTTTCCTTATTTCTCTTAAGTGGAGTACTGTACTGGGAGATGAAGTGATTTGTACAAGGTCACGTACTGAATCAGAGATGGAGACTGCACACCATACTGCGCCACACCACCCTTTAACCCGTTCAGACCAACAAGTCGCTTGTCACATTTTTTACACTGTATGCCTTTCAATGGCACAATATTTATTTACAACAGTTGTCAATAAGCTTCAGGACACCGGGTTCGACTCCCAGCCTAGTCACCGTATGACATCTTTTTTTGGGGGGGATTTTATTCCAACCATCCATTATCCAACCCATTATATCCTAACTACAGGGTCATGGGGGTCTGCTGGAGCCAAACCCAGCCAACACAGGGCGCAGGGTAGGAAACAAACCCCGGGCAGGGTGCCAGCCCACCGCAGGGTGCACACACAAACACCAAGCACACACTAGGGACAATTTAGGACCTCCAATGCATCCAACCTGCATGTCTTTGGACTATGGGAGGAAACCCACGCAGATACAGGGAGAACATGCAAACTCCACGCAGGGAGGACCCAGAAAGCGAACCCGGGTCTCCTAACTGTGAGGCAGCAGCGCTACCCACTGCACCACCGTGCCGCCCGGGGATTTTATTGATTTTATTAAAACCAAATAACATTCCTTACAAATAAGTCAAGTTTTACAAGACTTGATTCGAAACAAATCAACCCCCACCAATGAGATAGAGTGCTAGGCCAGCAGAGTAAAACTTTAAGCTAGTAAAAATAAGTAAGTAGATAAAGTAATAAATGAATAAAAATAAATTAGAGTAATAGAGCAGCTTTTACTGGATATGGCAGCTTCCTCCCACATCCCAGAAGACTGATGTGTTAAGATTAAATGAGGACTCCAAATTAGTACAGCGCAAGTGTGTGTGTGATTTTAGCTTTGCGTATAGTGGACCTCCCATTTCAGGATTGGTGTTCCCTGTCTCGTGCGTAGTGTTCCTGAGACAAGACTCGTCATTCACAATCCAACGGGGTTGAAAATGGATGCATGTACAAAGTCAGTAAGTAGTTCCCTGCTGTTGCTGATGTTAAATTGCAGACAATTCTCTTTGCAGTAGGAACAAAGTTCTCCACCCGACTCCTCTCCTCTCCTCTGTCTCGTTCCCCCTTATCAACACACCCCAGAAGTGCAGAATCACCTGAGAATTTCTAGAAAGTGACCTGACCTGCTGTTATATTTATAGTCCGAGGTGTACAGAGTGAAGAGAAAAGCAGACAGGCCTGTCCCTGGTGGCGTCGCTCACATCCGTATCAGAGACGCAGTCCTTGAGCCTCACAAACTGCCAGACAGTCCATTATCCAGGACACCATACCTTGCCACCATCAAAGAAAATAATGGCTTTTTGTAGGTGTTCTCCTAGAGAAGCTGTGAAACCGTCTCTAATAGGCAGTTTCAAGAGGCAAGTGAGCAGGCTGAGGAATTGAGTTCAGATCTCCATTAAAGGTTATTTCTTATGCCACTTGCCACACCGGGACTGTACAAGCGGAGTGTGCTACTCAGCTTAAATAAGCTTGTGACGGTTCCACCATTACCCAGAGTGCGGGCAATGACAGAAATATTTTAACCCCGTATAATCTTGGGTCGCTTTTGCTGCTCTGTTTTTTTTGACCTCACTAAATATGTAAATATAAGAATGTGAACTGGGTGTTCTCTGTTTTAATTTGAGAGCAAGAATGCAAGTTCCACTGGATCTATAATGAGTTCTTTTTATGCACCGTTGTCTAAAGTACAAGTAAAAAAATGGAAAGCTGCAATTACAGAATGTAGCAAACCTCGGGGAGCGCTTAGAGAAACTGTGTAACATATGGCCGCGTGGAAAAAATGTGTAGTGCATATTATTAGCTAGTACTCGGCTAGTCATGGCGTGTGATCTTCATGACATACACATTCTGTGTGGGGATCAAAAGCTGCTGCTCTTCATTACCTGTGCCCAGCATGGTTAGGTCCATGTAATGCAGCAAAGTGTGGCTTTAACCTTGGCAGCTGCTAGTGCACATGGCGCATCCGCCTGCCTTCCCCCTTAATGGCTTTGTCGTCATTGCACCAGTGACTTCAGCAGAAATTCAAGAGTGTCCTCTTTGGGGTCGGCCAATATTTCGTCTGGCACCTCAAACAGTGAGGAGACTTTTGCGGTTTTCTCATTTGAAGCTCGCTGTTGGGGGGTTCTTACAGTTTTTCAGAGATTTCTAAACTGTAATCATGAATAATTTCAAGCTAATGTGGTGGGGGACGTTTCCTCTGTCCATAAGGAGAAGTTTTGTATTGGTGACATTCAAGGTCCATTTGTATCAGACCTTCAGCACATCTTGTGACTTTGCTTACTCTTTCCCTGGTGTGTAATGGGAGAGCCGATCCCGAGGGTTAAGTTACAAGTATGTGATGACGCCATTTCGTGAGCTGAAGAACTGAATGGGCCTCTTGTCGCCATCCACAGTGGTGCCGGCTGACTTGTGTGATGTTGTGTCTTCAGCTGTTGAGCCTGCAGAGCCATGTGACGAATTGGCTGCTTTGGAAAGGTAGGGGGTCCTGTTGGTTCAGTGGACGTAAATTGTAGGCAGGTGTGTCACACACTTGAGCTTTAATGTAAAAATAGTTGGGTCATTCTTCACGCTCTGATAACACTGGTCTACAAAAAAGTATTTTTTGTTTGCTACTGGGAACTTCAGAGAAGCTCTTTATTAATTTTTTTACACTGATCTCATATATGAAATCGGAATTAAGCTAGCACGTCAGATTTTCTGAGATACACATCATTGGCATTTTGACACTTTTGAATATCAATACAATATATCAACATGATATCTGGAGTTTGGACTCTGTCCCACCAATATTGTTTGAATGTGTTTATGCTGAAAACAAACCAGAAGACAATACCAGAGACACGTTGAAGAATATTTATGTCAGTTTACCTCAATATAAAAGCGAGGTCAGTGTGCTCCAAATTGTCTGAGGCAATTGCTTTTGCGTTTGTACTGCACATCAGTCTCTCTTTGCATGAACCAACAGTAGTCACCCATCATGCTCGGAGTGAATTTTCCCCGGTATCAGTTTTCCATCACCTTTATATCTTTATGACATCTTTCCCCAGGTTCATCTCTGACATCGCTTAGATTTGGTGGGAAAAAGTCGAGATGAGAATGTAAAAAATGCGTCTTCAGTGATATTCGGGCTCCCGTAAGCTAGTATACTTTCAGCATTTTCTCCACAAGCTCAGCATAATTCTCTGCTCTGTGACTGTCAAGAAAATTCTGGACAACCTGCACGAATGAGGGTGCTGATTCAGTTGGCTTCAGTTTCTTTTTGAACTCATCGTCAAGCATCAGTTCACGGATTTCAGGGCCAACAAAAACACCTTCCATAATTTTGGCTTCACTTTGAAGAAGGGGCCTGAGTCGCCTCGAAAGCTTGCATATTGTAGTCTTTTTAGTTAGCCAATAAAAGGTGTCATTTTGCTTGGCTTTTCTCTCAAGACCAAACTTATTTCTTAAATGCTGAAATGCATCGCCTTTACTGTCCAGTCACCCTAGTTGTCCAAAACCTGGAACATCATAACTAAAAAAAAGAGACGTGCTGCTGGACGAAAACGGTTTTCAGATTTGGAGTCGGCAAGTGAAATTTGTTAAAGTACAGGTGAAAGAATTCCAGAACCAAAATGCTTGTTGACCAGTGAGATTTATACATAGTGACTGCTTTCATTTTAATCTTTTACGAGTTGTATGCAAAGCTGTGCATCTTCACAGAGTCCTCTCATGCCTTTACTTCAAACCAGAGATACTCGTCAGGATTCCCAAGAGGAATCTGACAGGAAACTGGCCACTGGTTTAGCTTACGTAATGGTCAGTAAACTGCTGGTTGTTAATGCGGCACGGTGACACCTTACTAGTGGTGTGTCATAAAACACAAGGCCATAGCAGCGAAAACCCTTGACAGTTCCAGCCTTGTGTGAAGCACAGTGATGAGTGATAAGTGTCTTCAAACTGAGGTATCCTAAAGGGAAAAAAGGGTCTTCACTTACTGCTATGCAATTATCTGTCATTTTCTTTGGATCTTTCTAGTCAGTTTTGTGAAAAAAAGGATTTTTTGTAAATGCTATAATATTCTAGCAAAGGTTTTATTGCTGAAGAAAACTCCAAAAGATGGACCGCAATTGTAGATAGTGGTGGAAAAAAGGGCCTGAGTGACCCTGTTCTTTTATTCAGCTGCCAATATGATGGGCTCAGAGTCATTTAAAACTGGAATCAGCTGCAGGAGTTTAACGGAGTGTTTGATGCTGGACAAGAGTTCACAAAAGGCACTTTGACCTCCTAGGGTCTTTTTAGATTGGTGTAATCGTTAATACTGGACAGGCCTAAATGGTTAGCCTTGTTTTATGTGTACACCCTGCAATACTTAAATCTGGAATCCTCACACTTCAGTAACTCTAATCACACACAGCACAGTGCACTCAACCTGACGGATTGCACTTTATTCATCTTACCAGGGAACAGAAGCCACTCCAATCAGCATCTGCACTGCTGCCGGTGTTCATGGATGTCAGCCTGACTTAGGATTGTGTCCACTGAAAGGACTGCACCTCAGAATACCTTAGCCAAGGCCAAGAGCCTCCTCAGGAACTTCACTCCAGCCGGAAGTCACGGATGTGGTGCTCCACTCCCAGATTGCTAGCATTTCAAAGGGCTGCAGAAAGAGGGCTTGCTTGAGAGCCTTCCTTTGTCGAGTCACACGTATGACAGTCCGTACTCGAGTCGATATCCCAGAACGAACACAGCTCGTTATACTAACACTTGTACGCCATTGCTATGTCTCTGTTATATTATATGCGATATCTATAGTGCCACACCCATGTGCCTGGGAGACAACTTCAGAACTTTTCAAGTGGTAATTCTACTCTCAAAGTCAAAGGATATCGCTATTACCTTTGTCCTTAACAGATCTGGCAGCACCAGTGACATCACTTCTGGGTCACAAATACTTGAGCTGATCGATCTCTTCTGCTCTGGTTCCTTTTAGGGCGTTCCACTGCCGTCTTAAGTCAGTCTGACTGTTGATTCCCTTTTGAAAAGACCTACTGTAGATTTTTTTTTCTTTTCTTCCATCAGACATATGGGGTTCGCCTTACAGTACACCAACTGTTTATAATCTTTGTGATTTTGTTTTACTGTATGTTTCCTAATCAAAGTGCCTGTGGATCTGTCTGTGTGTCCGTCCAGTTGCTATGTCTCAGTCATTCCAAAAGGTGGCGCATCATAAACATTTTTATTAATAAAATGCATTGTAGTTATCATTCCAACAGAAGATTCATCACAAACATTATCACTGCTTTTATGAATCCCATACCAAGTGGCATATAATGGAGACACTGTAAACATTAACACTGAGGTCTGCATTGATTACCTTAAGTTCAAGTTCGTTTATTATAATTACATTTCCAGTACAACAAGATTGAGATAGCGTCTTGGATTTAAGAGAATGAGGTAGCATACTTAGATTTATGTGTATGCGTGAGTGTAAAAAAAAAAAAATAAATAATATAAATGTGATACAGTATCTGCCAAATAATACAAAGATGCCCTTATTGGGGCTCATCAGGGGTACACACTTTGCATCCCCTTACAGGGATTGAAACCTCAGATGTCAGTGCCTGAGGCAAAGCCTCTGACGCTGCGCGATGGCGGCTGGTTCACTTATTTTACAGGGTGAAGATCGGAATTTTACATTTTTAGATCTGGATTGCAATCTAATATTTGGGTGGTTACCTATCAGATTGTGATCCAGACCTAAGAAAATTATATATACAACAAGTGCTTTATATGATGAAGAAAAGAAAAATAAAAGACATAATAAAAATTAAAATAAGACAACATTAATTAACATAGAGTAAGAGTAAGGTCTTATAAGATATATAAGATCTAAGTAAGATATATCCCCCATTACACATAAGGAACGGTTCTAAGGCTAGCCTTGTGAACAAACCCATTCCTTCCATGATGGACTCTGGCTCATTTTGTTTCTGTATTTGAAAAGGAGGTTAAGAAAATGAATGACTAAATTTATAACAAATTAAAGAGCAGTATAGGCCAGTCAAGTTCAGTGTAGCCCTAAACTCGTAGTACTGAGATAAGGGGTCGCTTCTGTGAGTTTACGACTCGCCATTAACTTGTGCCATGGGTGATATCTGAACATGGGGTATCCATTTGTATTTTATTTTTTAAATGTTTTCTGTTGAATTCAAAAAAAACTTTTGGTAGTCAGAGGAAAAACCTTGAGATACTGAGATGTCAATAACTAAAATCATTCTCGTATCGGTGCAATGAAAGAGCTGACCATAGAGAGCTCTGCTAGTACCCCTGTCTTTATTTTTTAGATTTGTGTGCAGTCATCAAGTCCTTGCTCCCTGTAATTTCACATATAATGAAATGAGTTTTAAGTGGAATGGTTTCCATTTTTTGTTTATTCTTTTTTTGAGAGTCGCATTCAATAGCCAGTATAAGATTTATGATGTACTTAAGCAGATGCACGCTCACATCTTCTGAATAAATTTATATTTAGATTCCAAGAAAAGGTAGTTCAATAAAATGAAATAAGTGGTCATCCAGTAAACATTTTAATGAGCCTCCCGGCCTATTCCGATGCTTAGAAGTGGAAGCAAACCCTTTTCTAATTTCCAAGCCTTCCATTTTGAGGTGTACTTTCTATATCTATTTAGATTTTAAGCGTTTTATACAAATATAATCCTACGTTCATATGTTGCCTAATTGAAAATACCCGCTTAACTGCTGGCTTATGTCTTGCCACTGAGATTCAAATTGAAAAGCTGGCTTAGCGGTGGACGAGCTTTGGGTCCCCTTCTCCAAGAAATCCAGAGAGCAGTGATGTTTAAAGGTGGGCAGCTGTTTTATTTTCACATTTGCACTCTTAGTCCATGAATAAGACGAGAGAAGATACCGGGACGCTGGTGAGGACAAGACATTGATGGTTTTACTGGGCCAAGCTTTGCTTGCCTCCCTGCCTAATAAGCCTGCACAGCTCTGCTGACTCCCACCAGGTGACATAATGCAGCTATGTCATTAGATTTCAATAAAGACTTCATCGTGGGCACATTTATTATTATTTTGAGTTGAACTCGGACAGCATTGGTTCTTTCCTGGCAGAATCTGAGATCCTGTGTGGAATGCAAATGCTGGTCACTTTGCAGTAAAGGTCTCAGCCATGCGAGCAAAGAAGAGATTCTTAGTTAGTCTGAAGGCATTCAAAGACATGCAGGTAGGGTGGATTGGCGTTGCGGGTAGTGTGTATGGGTATTCACCCTGTGACAGGCTGGTACCCTGTCCAGGTAGTGTTCTCACCTTGTGCCCAGTGCTTCCTGGGAGAGCCTCCAGTTGCCCCATAACCCTTCCCTAGATAAGAGGGTTAAGTAGATGGATGGAAGGACTGTAAAAGCTTTTAACAGAAAACAGAGAGGAGTTTATAATTGTTGTTACCCTTTTATTTAACAATATGGTACAAGATCAACGCTAATTTGATGGATTTGGACAGAACAACCACCTACCTGCTGCATCGTTGTTCACAGGCTGTAAATGTGTGTCGTTTAATGGTGACTTTGCCTCCCCTTGGAACACAAGCAACAATTCTCATGGCTAATCAAGCCCTAGGAAAAGCTCCATTAATGTGAGGCACACTTGAGGTTTTTAAAAGCATGTAATGTCATTTATATCCGATCCCGTTTGCACTTACATTTGCCGTATTGTTGTGTATAAATGTTTAACAAGTATTTGTGATGACACCTTTGGCAAATAGGGCAAATAATATTCTCCCAAAACTCACAAAAATATGAAAAGGAGGTCAATCAGCATCCTAAGACAGAGAGCCACCTGGTAGTCTATGTAAGATGAACTGTTTATTATCCACTGTCACAAAAGCAGACCACAGACATAAAAAGGTTTGGGGCAGCCACCCATATATGTTGTGCCTTGGTTCGCAAATGGGTTTAAATTATTCGAGATGATCACAGGTTCGAGTCCAAAACAGAACTGAGTATAACAGGAAAAGATTGCGGCTTTAAAGCCCAGAGCCGGAAGTGACGTCATCACTGGCGCCGGTAAAAAATGGAAGTGACGTCTTTTATCCCGGAAATGACAGCATCCATGCCACCAATAAAAAACGGAAGTGACGTCATCACTGGCGCCGGGACCTGGCGAGATTTCCCATGGATGGTCTGCAGAAGATTGAGAAAGAGAGTTAGTGCAGCTCGCCACCCCCCTGGTCTGGCATGGTAGTGCTATTCTTAAGGCCTTTCAGATGTCTCCCAGTCGTACGTGTGTGACACCATCCATCCATCCATTTTCCAACCCGCTGAATCCGAACACAGGGTCACGGGGGTCTGCTGGAGCCAATCCCAGCCAACACAGGGCACAAGGCAGGAACCAATCCTGGACAGGGTGCCGACCCCCCGCAGTGTGTGACACCAGTTTGTATATTATTTTGCCAACACTCTATATTTTGGGCATATTATCAATAATACTTGTTCTCCTTTCTATTCTGGTATTCTCTTAAAGTTTCCAAGCATTAGAGATGGAAAAGAAAGAGGGAAGTCGTGAACTACAATAGCAGTCAACCCCAAAAGTGGCAAGGCAGTGTGAACGGCGCTATGTAGCGCCCGACCCGGCACAGACTCAGACAGGGGCACGTACTTAAATAAAGCACACTCCTTTATTTTTCTTCAGCCGTGGGGCACGCCTTCCCCGTGTCCCACAGGCCCAACACAGTCCCAGAACACTCACAATATCACAATACAATTCTCTCTTCTTTCTTTACCACCACTCCTCCTCAGGCTTAGTCCTCCTCCTCCCGACTCTGGCTCTCTCGAGTGATGGTGGCTGGCCCTTTTTTATACCCCACCCGGAAGTATTCCAGGTGCTTGATCACCTGGGCCTATTTGCATTTCCGGGTGGGGCTGAGGAATTGACCAGCCGGGCTGCAAAGTCCATGCAGCTCCCCCTGGCGGCCATCCGAACCCCCAACCAGGCTGTGGAGGACTCCATCTCCCATGGAGCCATGCGCCCGGTTGGGGAATCATCGTCTGCCAGCGAGGCTGCCACCAAGCATCCCGGGGGAGGTATTGAGCTGTCCATGGTAGCTCCCCCGGAACAGATGCAGTAGGGGCGTCCCTGCTGGGCATGGGACCCGGCTGTCCTTCACAGCAGGTAAGAATAAACATACAAGGGCTACACGTGGGATTTGGGGCATTATGTTCAGGTGAAAGTAGGGCAGCATCTTCCTTGAAAAAACACATGCAAACACATGGCTGCATGTACAGGTGCTTTTTTTTGGGACGCTGCCCTCTGCTGGCGGCAGTGGTTCCTTTACAGTCGTCTCTTTGCTTGTCAGGATTCCATGTGCACATTTTTTCATTCTTTCTCTTTGCACTCTGCATTGGGCATCCACAGAATTCAGTGGAAGTTCTAATGGTCTCCTGTCACACAGGTTCAAAAGGACTCGAGGAATATTTATTTCTCGTTTGGGTTTCATATTCTGTCTTTTTTTTTTCCTTTGTGCTTTCCTTGATTCATTCGGGGAGCCAAGTCAGATTTATCATCTACTCCATTACGGTTAGAAGCCTGCTCGAAGGAAGGCTGGCTTAATAACATCTGTTGCTTTCTTCGCGGAACAAGGCAAACATGTCGCGAGTTTCAATTTATAATGGGGCAAACATATTTCTCTTACTGTCTCTTTAAATCTAATTGAAAAATGTTTTTGTTTGACAAGTCACATGGCCATTTTGTGAAGTGCTCCAAAAACGCAGTAAAGTGTATTGCGTGTTATGTGAGTTGGGAACCGAGCCTGTGACAGTTTATCAAATGTGACAATTCATCACGGCAAAACTGGAAATGAAACTCGCTGATAGCACTGAAGCTCTTTTTTTTTTTCTCCTTCTTCTTTTTCTTTCATGAGGAAAGAATGATTTGCTGTACCTTCCCAAGTCTCCCGGTAAAGCCTTTCCTGTACTGTGCAGAATTGATGACTTTTATTAGAGTTTAATTGACACGAGTATAATAAGAAAAGGTGGAAGATTTATTTTAAAAATCGTCATATGAATGTCAAATGAGGCCATTAACATATTTATCCGTTTATTGGGAACAAAGCATTCTTCTCTTTGTGGGCTCCAATTCCAAACCAGTGTCCACCCACGAAGTGACAAGTGGCTCTGGAGCTGAAGAGGAAGAATTCTTATTTTCTTTCATTTTCTTTTCCCCGTTCTTGGTATTTCGTGATCTCCATTAGACTCCAGTTGGCAACTTAGAAATGACTTGTGGGGCTTTCTGAGTATTTCTGATTGGTTAAGATTGCTGACCTGTAAGACACAAGCTCTGGGGCTCAATCCCCATCATTTGAGGATGTGACTTTACTGCCAGAGCTGATGCTGTACAGCTATAGAAATTGTTAACGTTATGCTGGCATGGTCTTTACATGTGGAACAGAGCTTTATAAAAGCCTCCGAGAGCTCCCTAACCAGCTCGTCCTTACATTGTTCAAAAAGTCTGGAAACGCTGTACTTGAATATGTAAGGTAAATAAGCTAAATTAAATAACGCAAGGTGTCAATGCAGCAGAGTTCAAGATGCGGCCCCATCTTGTTCTCCCACAATCTAAAGGTGTAGGTGTCAGCTTCACAGTGACAGTCATGCAGGTTTAAGTAAATGTCATCATGGCCGGGTGTGAGTCTCGGCATGAATTGGTTTCATTTCTCAAAGTCCAGACACAAGACTGCCTTATGAGAAATCCCGACAAACAGAGAAGCCTTTCCTTTTATACAACAGGATCCTCAAGTCCTTTTCTGTTCTTAGTGTTACAAAGAAGAGGGTCACATTTGACAGGACGTTTTTCCAGATGTGACCCGTGTCTCATTTGGAATGTGTCAGTCACAGTGCAACAGTAGCCGAGTGCACGTAACGTTAGTATTCCTTCATCAATTGCACCATGGAGTGTCTCGCACAATGGGGGGCTTGGCACACATTTTTCTGAAGTTGGAGGTGAGGAGGTTGTGAGTTGTCATTGACTGCCATGCTTTGAAACTTCAGACATTTACATCCCTGCTAACAATATTAGGATTTCATTCCAATTATTGTGATGATTCTCCACTGACCAAATTGGCACGAAATCTATAGCATTGAATTAGCCTGAGGGTGGGTGTTGAGGAGCTACATTCGGGGGGATCTGGCATCCTGCTCAGCTGTTGGTGGAAAAACTGAATCAGAACGTCTGGATTTGAATTTACTCATTTTTTTCTCGTCTTCCATCCTTTTATGGTTCGCCAAGAACAGAGGTGTTCTATCAGATTACCACATGTCTGGTGACAGGTGTCCATGTCTGTTGTCAAATATTGCAGAACAATAAACTGTGGGACTTGAATTACAAAGGCCATGGAATAGCAGCTCTTGATGATAATCTTATGAAGTTTGTGTGTCTGTTTGTATTACATTTCCAAATCCAACAAAAACAGTTGAACCCTGACATAGCGGCACCACTGATGTGCCGAACAAGTGACTTGTGAGTAAGGCATTACTACACAACTAGGACAAAGGGCCAAAGAGGAGTTTTATATATATATATATATATATATATATATATATATATATATATATATATATATATACACATATAGGGTGAGTCCAAATTATGTTAACACTAATGGATTATTTTTATCAAGTCGATGGATAGGTGGTGGTGGACCACTGCCATGGCCTCCACACTCCCCTGATTTGACACCCTGTGATTTCTGGTTATGGGGTATGGTGAAGAAGTGCATGTATAGCAGGAAAGTTCATGATATCAATGACCTGAAGGACAGAATAAAGACTGTGGTATCATCTGTTCCCCGCAAAATGTTTTTCTGGGCTTTAAGTGATACTGTTGCTCGTTGGTTTTTGTGTGTTGAACATGATGGCAAACAGGTTGAGACATTCCTGTAAGTCATCTTGCACATGTGAAGTATGTTTTATGAGTAAATTGTTTCCACCATTCAAATGTTAACATCATTTTGACTCACCTGTATATTTTAAAATAGGAGACATGATAAAGTTTTGGGGTATCTCCAAGGATACCTCGTATAGTTGGTTAGGGAAAAAACAACAAAAGATATCACATTTGCAAATTGTGTTTTTGGACTGGAATCAAACAATAGATGCATTCAAAATGTCAGCAGTGCCCCTTAAGAAGAAACCCAGGCCAGAAGGGTGGGGCCATGACCCTGTGACCCGGAAGTAACATTACTGGGACTAGCAGTTATCTGATCTGTAGAGGAGAAGGAAGGAGAGAAGCATTAGGTAACGGCGCCAGCCCTCGACTCGGGGTGGTGGTATCATTAGACAAGCCTTCACGTTGTCTCCCAAGCACGTGTGTGTGACCGTACATAGATGGAGATCGTTAGTATTGAATTAAATCTGACATTATTTGGAAAAAGCATACGACCAAGTCCCTGAGTGTTATGGGTGGTGCTGCTGGAATGTGGGGTAACAGGGCCGCTCTTGCCTGCTATTAATTCCCTTTGACCCAAAATCAAATTTGTTCACTGTGGGTGTCAGACTCCATCAAGGTTGTATCAAAAGAGGATATCAAGGATATAAGGGTCTCCAGTTGGGGAGGCTAGGAGTAAGCATGGTTGATCTATGCAGACGATGACGTCCTATTCGCTTCCTCTGACTGTGACCGTCAACAAACACGTAAAAAATATGCTGCCGAGCGTGAAGCGGCTGGGATGAGGATCAGCACCTCCAAGTCTGCGATCATGGTCCAATCTTGGAAAAGAGTCCGGGTGAAATGGTTCCCATAAGTGGAGGAGTTTGGCTATCTATCAATGTGCGCATGTGTACCATTTTAGAGGACAGATGCGTTCACATTAAAGTCAGATACATGTACTTAAGAATGTGAACTGTCAAGATAGTGTCACACACGTGTGCATGGGAGGCAGCTAAAGGGTAATTCCACGACAGACCAGGGGGTGGCGGAGTGTACTGATCCTGTCTCTCTGTCCACTGCAGACCGATTACGGGAAATTCCGCTTGGGTCCAGTGACCTCACTTCCTGTTTCAGCCCTAATGACCTCACTTCCTCTGCTCTCCCTTAAAACCGCCATCTTTATCTCCTTAAGTCAGTTCTGTTTTGGACTCGTTTCTGTACACAACTCTTTCGCAGAAAGAAAAAATTATATGGGTGGCTGCCCCAAAGCTTTTTTCGATTCTGTTGTCTCATCTTTGACAGTAGGCACATTTGATCTGAGCAGCGAGGTCTGTAATGCGAACGTAGCCTAAGTACTGAGTTAAAGGGTCCAAAGACTTGTATCGACAGAATAGTTTAGTTTTTTTATTTTGTAATAAATTTGCAAAAAATTCCTAAAATTCTGTTTTCACTTTGTCATTCTGGTGTATCAATTGTTCATTGATGTGGGTGGGGTGGAAACTTAATGAAATGACTTTAACACAAGGCTGCAGCATGACAAAATGTGGAAAAAAGTGAAGGGGGTCTGAGTGTGATCTGAAGGTGCTGAAGTATAATCACGTGTACAGGGAAACTCTTAACTCGAAGGTATAACCAACATGCAACACGTCGCCACTCCACGGCACCATAATACACAAGAACCTATTAAAATGCAGGACTTCATTTTATTTACGAGAAAAGACCAAACAGCTTTCCTTCTGCCCTCCTTACCCCCAGGTCTCTACCACTTGTTCAGAGTTGCTCTTAGTGAGTGTAGCTGTAAATACTGGGATGTGTGCCACTGTAGGTAGAGCCAATGCACCAAGTCAGCTCAGTTTAATGGATTCCGAAGGTCCATGTGAAGCGTCTGGTGCTGGATACAGTATCACTAGAGTTATATAGCATGTTTCAGTTGTGAATAAATTTCAGATTACTTCATCCTAAGGAAATCTGTTGTTGTCTTCCACGGGCATCTCCAGTAGTTCAAGCCGAAAAGCTTAACCGGCCAGTGTTTGTGTTTGTAGTAGTGTGGTGGAAATTAGGAGGGAGCATCTGTCACACCCATATGTGCCAGTGGATCATTATCACCGGTGAACAGCTTTGGTAAAGCGCTATTAAAAAGCCCCTCAGAGAGAGCGGCTGGTGTAAAATTAGCCCTGTGCCAATCAGCTTCCTGGTAAATCTCCACAGAGTAAAGCAGTTTTTTTCTATTTGAAATGGCTTTGGGTGTGCATTATGCAGTGGTAAGCTGCTGTAATGCACTTAGGAGCACTTGGGTTAGACTTGTATTAGAAGCGTGCGCTCCAAAGTCCCGTTGTCTCCAAATGTCAGATCTTTAAAGCAGTCACTCTCTTGGGGGAGCAAAAAAAAAAAAAAAACCACCCATAAGGAGATTTGATTAAGGGCTAACTGGAAGGGAAAGTGCTACTAAATGGATGCTCCCCAAGAGTGAATGCTAAAGTGATTATCTGCCCAGGAGATCGGCAGCGGCGACAGCAGCGCTATGGCACCAAACAGGCACTAGATGTGAGCTGCCGAGGCGTTTAGATTTGAAAAGCAGAGTGGTGTGCAGCAATTTCTGTAGCTAAATGCACTTTGCAAGATGTTAGAAGTGTGTTTTTGTTTCTTTTCTGCAGGAAACTTGAGGTTTGGCTGCATTCTCTCTGCGTGGCTCTTTCTTTTTTTTTTTTTTTTTTTTCCCTCAGTTCGCTTGGGCCAAATTGCGTTATTTGGGTCTACGAGGAAATCACGAAGGTGACCTTTGTGCTCTCGTTTGTGCCAAAGAATCCAAGCATTCAATTCAGCAATGTTTAAAGGTGATATATAACAAGTTCTTTCAAGTGAGCAGCTTTCACCTGCCAGAGTTCACACACCATGCTGCCAGGTCCCTACCAAATGTAACGTGAAACAAATACAGTCGAGTGCGGCTTTCTAGGGTGTGCCACTGGAACCCGGGGGATTAACAGCCTGTGAGCAATCTTAGTGATTTTAATGAGAAGAGAGCAACGCAAATGAACATGGAGTTACATACATTAGGCTGCTTCGTGGCTCACTGTAGGGCACATTGAGGAGACCAGGGGGGGTTTGCATGGGTCCAAAGACATGCAGGGTAGGTGAACTGGCCCTTGTGTATGTATGCCAGGTGATGAACTGGCACCCTGTCCAGGGCTTGTTCCTGCCCTGTGCCCTGTGCTATCTGGAACAGGCTCCAGCCCCCCATGGTCCAGATTACAAAACAGAACATGACATCCCTCGATGTGCAGTCTTGTCAAGGCAGGACAAACAGATCCTGTGCAACACTCCTCTGTGCCACAGTGCAGACCTTGAAACGAGGCAGTCGTCATCACTCACGTCACTTTTTCCCCGCTCTCTGCCATGCTGTCCATGTGCACAGCTTTTCTCTCCCTTTGAAGGTAGCGGAGGGCAGAAGGTGAATTCAGTGCCCTTTGAGCCTGCTCGATTATCTGTCGCTTTTATCTGTGACGGACCCAAGCTGTGTGGAGGGTCAGCTTTGCTCTGCCGCCACCTTCCACCTGGATGATGACAGTTGCTTGTTTTTTTTGTTTGTTGGCCTTATGGGTTTTTGCTGCTAGTTTTTATGTTGTAGCCATGGCCGTGTCTCTCTTCATTTTTTGATGTGCAGATAATATGGCAAAGACCACTTGTTGTCAAGACTTCTGTTTCTGGAAGGCAGCAGTCCCCTTTGCATTTCTCCTCCTCAGGTCTAACCACTGGTTACTTAATTGGTGAAGCCCCCCTCCATGTATGAATTAAGCATGCTGAAGTGTTAATAAAATGGAAAGGCTTAGTGTGACAGTCGTGCAGGCAGTCTGTGCCATGCTGGTGACACTTACTGGAGGGTCTTCTGACTGCTTTAAAGAGGGGTTCACCTCCTAACCTTATCAAAGTGCAGCGATGCAAATGATGAAATCCCCCATTGCTAATGTCCATACAAATATCTGGAAAGTCCCATCCATCTTTCTGCAGTTTAAATGTCCCTTTCCCCCATTTTAAAGAGAAAAATAATTGAAGTTATTGATCTTGGTAAGATGTATGTGGCTATCATTGCAAAACAAAAGAAGAAGGATGCACCGGGCTCTGTTGGGTGACCTGCATGATAGATAGATAAATAAAAAGTCTGACAAATTTGCATGGGCCCATCACACTTTGCTTGGTGCTGCACAAGTGCTGTAAGGAATATTTTTACTGAAGCCTCCTAGAAGCCTTTCACGTCTCCCCTGCCTAAATGGCTTCATTAGTCGCTCGACTGAAGAGATGATGGGGACACCTAGGCTTAAAGCCCCCCGCACCACTTGGCCCAAAGGGCAACAAGCTTTCTTTAATAGTTGTGATTGGCTCCGGCAGTTGCGGGTTTGATCCAATCAATGTCGACTGCTTTGACGTCTTTACGGCAGGTCATACTCTCCAGGGGCCTCATGTATAAACGGTGCGTATGCACAAAAATGTTGCGTACTCCCGTTTCCACGCTCAAATCGCGATGTATAAAACCTAAACTTGGCGTAAAGCTACGCACAATTTCACGCTATCTAAAACCCTGGTGTACGCAAGTTCTGTGCTCGGTTTTGCAAACTGGTGGCACCCAGCGTCAAAGCAGTGCTTTTGTTCAAGTGTGGCTTCCCTTTCATTTTCAGATCCACATCCCTGACGCGGCTTTATTATATACACTGAAATTAACTGCATATTGTTTATTAGTTTAAGGCATCTGATTGTAATCAACCTGTAACAATATAATGGTCCACGGAATAGCCAAAGTATTCCAAATTCCATAGCTGCTTTAGCGTTGTTACTCTTACTGCACCTTCTACTTATTCTTTCAGCTGCTTCCATTAGGGGTTGCCACAGCGAATCATCTTTTTCCATATTACTCTCACTGCACCACTAGGAGTATTTATATCACTGTGTCTGAGTGGGGAATCACAGCTGTACAGCAGCTGATCGGAAAGAGAATTATCGGTATACAGCATCAAGCACACGCTGCCTCAGCCATGCTGCCTATTTGAACTGCTCTCACTGCAAACGCATATTCAAAGAGGCGTAATTCTGGGAGGAGATGGGGCGGGACAGCAGGCGCATTACCTTAAATGCTGACCGGGATTTATGGAGCGGAAGAACGTGGAAGCTGGCGAATGCACAGATTTATGCATCTGAATTTTTTTGTGCGTACGCACATTTCCACTTTTGTCCTTACGCCATGATTTAGTGTGAATTCTACGCACGGCGTTATGCAAACACACATGAACAAGGTGCTGGGCGTTCAGATTCCGGGGCAAAATTTGCTTGAATTTTTTGTTCGGATTCCAAGTTGTTCGAGTTCTGGGGTGTTCGGATTCCGGGGGCAATACTGTATTTATTTTTTATATTTAAAGAAAATAAATTCCATACAATCAAGTCTAACTTATACAGTGAAAATATAACACTACATACCATCAAGTGAAACTCAACACCATCAGAATTCAACCTCCACCCGAGAGAAAGAGAGGCGAGCCAACAGCAAGAGCAAATCTTTAGAAACAACAAAGAAGGGAGAATGTCCTTTTCTCCAGTATAAGTGCCTATTCTAAAATGTTATTAATTAGATCCTGACATATTTAAAAAGAAAAGTTTTGAAGTGACAGTTTGATTTTTTTCCAATCTCAAATAGTATAAAACATAACAGGTGGGTAAGATAAGTCTCCTTGCTAGGAGTGTGGTATCGGTATTTACTGTCACTTTGTCCTTCTCCACTTTAAGCCCAAATGTTTAATGGGTTTGGAGTGATTGTGACACCAAGGCTCTCTGATAGGCATATGAGGGTTTTTGTCCAAAATGTCGTTACTTTGGTGCATTTCCAAAATATGTGTCTCAGGGAGGCTGGAGCTCGATTGCAATGTTTACAGCTTGAATCTTGCCCTAGATAAATTTTGGACAATTTTAACCGAGATGTGCATATGCAGCCGGAATGTGTTCTATGCATGGCTGCCTTCCACTCCTATTTTGAGATGTTAAGTGAAAGGTCTTTGCCCACCACACCCTGGGATCTTTGAAAGGAATATTTTGATATATTATTGAGATGCTGTCTGAATTTTCAAGACTGATCAGTATTTCCTCTGGAATAGAAATGTGTGAGTGGTGAGAAAAATTGGGCAGGTTCCTTTTAGCAGAGTGTCTGATTTGCAAGTTGTGGGAAACTGCAACTTTACCACATGGTTAATTGATGACCGGCGCATCCACTGGAAGGCTGATGCCGCTGGACCCATCCATTGCTATACGCTCCTCATCCGTACCACCATTCCTCATGATGGAGCAGGTAGGCAGGCCTGTTTTGGTGTCACACAAACAGTTTGCCTTATTGCCTTTTTTTTTTTTTTTTGGATGAGGAGGGTCTTTAGGTTTGTGGCCGTAGAAACACTGTGATTATGTTGCCGGCCAGCATGTTGACAGCTACTCTTAATTATCATTTGCACAGTAGGTTAACCTTTGAGGCCTTTCATCATGTGGACAGAAGTTGTCTGTAGTTTGGTCCTTCATAAGTGAGGACGCAGTCACTCCAAGGCAGACCAATGGCCACCACAGACAACCAGAGCTGAAAGAAACATCTTATCATTTCACTTGTTATAATTACTACAAATAAAAATCGTCGGTATGAAACAGTCTGAACACCAATAAGAGAATGATGTGATTCTGCAAAAAACAAATATTGTGATTTCCAAGAACATAACCACAAGTAAATATCAAAATGTGATCTTATTACGGGCAGCACGGTGGCGCAGTGGTAGCGCTGCTGCCTTGCAGTAAGGAGACCTGGGTTCGCTTCCCGGGTCCTCCTTGCGTGGAGTTTGCATGTTCTCCCCGTGTCTGCCTGGGTTTCCTCACACAGTCCAAAGACATGCAGGTTAGGTGCATTGGCAATCCGAAATTGTACCTAGGGTGTGCTTGGTGTGTGTGTGTGTGTGTGTGTGTGTGTGTGCGCCCTACAGTGGGCTGGTGCCCTGCCCGGGGTTTGTTCCTACCTTGCGCCATGTAGTGGCTGGGATTGGCTCCAGCGGACCCCAGTGACCCAGTGTGTTAGGATATAGTGGGTTGGACAATGACTGACTGATCTTATTACAGAAATGGAAGCGTAGGGTAACTTGTCTTCAGTTTCATAACCAGGGCTTTCATTTTAAGTCTGTTATACTACTGTGATAAATGTACACCGAGAAAGGCAAGTCAAAGCGCATTAGTGAAGATATTTTAGCAAGGAGAACTAAACTGGGCTAAAGGGAAGTCCACAGAGATCTGTACACTAGAAACCAAAAGGGTCATCTTAAATCAAAAAGCCCTTGTCAGAAGTTCTGTGTTAAATCAAAACCAGGACCAAATCCCACTAAACCATTAGGTGCTCTTGAACAGGACAGTCGCCATGCCCTGCACTTGCTTTGACACACAGTTCAGATGGTAGTCTGTGTCGTGTGCTGTCCTGTTTTTATAATGATGGCATTATAAGGTCACAGGTTGTCTCACTTGCCCCTTCATGCTATTTGTAACACTTAGTGTTATTATCAACAGGATGATGGCACCCGCACCGTAATGACTGTAGAACTCGTCTATAAGTAAGAAAAAAAAAAATTTACCTGCTTATGTTCAGTGGCACAACAGAGATAAGCAGGAAACAACAAAATATATGATATGTTGAGCATAGGAAAGGCGCTATATACTGTAGATAAAATGTAGTATTATTATATGTTCAAGATAAAAGGATATAGAAAAGTAATGCAGAAAATGGTGACAAACAATGACAGCATGATCATGTAATAAAAGCAATAAAATTAATAACAAATAACAATAATAGTAATAATAATATATACAGTACCGGAGGTAGTCCGCAATGGTTCTGGAGGTCTTCAGTGGCTGAAGCTTTTCAAAATTAGGCCTAGCAGGTAATGAAACTTAATAGTTAATTAATTATACAGCTTGTTCATTCTTCCAAGACAAATCTTTAGCACATAGTAGATTTGTCATTTTCTGAGAGTATTACCCATTTGTTTTTTGATCCGGAACAGATTTGTACCTCTTGACCCTTCCCTTCTCTCTCATTTATTCCAAAACTTGAATTTAAGTTAGGGTGTAGTGGTGGCTCTGAGGCTAAGGATCTGCGCTGGTATCCCAAAGGTTGCTGGTTTGAATCCCCGTCAATGCCAAAAAGAAATCCTACTCTGCTGGGCCCTTGAGTAAGGCCCTTAACCTTCAATTGCTCCAGGGGCCCTGTACAATGGCTGACCCTGCGCTCTGACCCCAAGGGGTATGCGAAAACTTAACAAATTCCTAATACAAGAAATTGTATAAGGTGAAATAAAGAACAAAAAAACATTGTATTAACAACGATACTTCATTATGCAAATACAGAGTGTGACCACCAGGGGGTGCTGTAGCACCCTAAAGCCCAGACACAAACCCTGGTATAATAAAAGGATAATTTTTACAAAATACCTTAGACAAAAGCTTCAAAAATAATTCTTCTAAATGTTTCCTCTCCTCCACACCTCCCAGGTGAGTTTTGTCCTCCTTCCACCTGACTCCATTTTGTAAATGAGTTTGAGTAGTCTCTTTTATCTTGGACCTGGGAGTACTGCTGGTGCTGGGGCTTAGCCCGTTTTAAGTAAGTCTGGGTCAATCAGAAGTCCCACACATTTGGCATTGTTAATCCCTTCATTTCCCCTGGCAAACCACACAGAATGCAAAATGGCTACGTCATGTGACTCCAGGTTCCAGCATGCCCTGCTGGCATCCATGTGGGGATCCTGACCCAAGATGAATGCCACCTAGAATATTGGGGAAGAATGCATTCTGCGGTGCTCATCTCCCCAAGTCCTTCCATTGTACTGGTCTCCCGGCCGTGGAAGGATCCTTGTGCAATCCCAGCTGGGGTGCCAGTCCGTGTGTACCGACCATTGCAGCAGGTGTACATGGAAACACGTTGTCTGGAGAGCTGGTGGTACCTTTTGTCATTTGCACCTCATTATTAACTGATGGCTGGTTAAGAAAGCAGGCGACAATTAAAACAGGCAGTTAAATGTTCTGAATTGGTTAACAAATGAGTTAACCAAAACTAAACCCAAAAGTACTGTTTTAGTCGTACATAAAATGGGTTCTAATTAAAAATTCTGTTAAGGCAAAAACCTGCAGCCACTTTGGACCCCCAGAATCAAAGATGGCTACCCCTATACACATAAAGTCTAAATTAGTATAAACTGCCCTAATTCAGGGAGTTCAAAAGAAATGTAATGATTTACTTAATTAGGTAAAAGTACAGTACATAATAAACAAGGATTGTTGCACCAAATATTTGAAATATTAAAATATGTGCTTCGATTTAAATGTTTAAATATTCTTGATTGTAATAGAAATGTCATTTTTAACCCTCTGAGGTCCATAAAGGCAAGACCCCCAGTAAACGATCAAAAATAGCATCATATTTGTAACCACTGACCTTGAAATAGCCACAGACGATACTCCAAGTGCTTACTTTTGGAATGTATCATTTTTAACCATCTTGAAGTGGCTCTTAGAGTGCTAGGACCACCGGTAAAGATCAAATATCAAAAATATTAACGCGTTTGTGATCAGCACGGTCAAAATGACATAAAATGACACTTCTGGAACAAGACTCGGACACGGACAGGCAGACACATTGAAATCACCCCACACACGTTTATTCACAAAGTGCATATTTACAAAAGTGCTCCTCAGTCCCCAAGTTCCCAAAAGTCCTGATCACAACACACAATGCCTTTCCTTCTTCAGGCCGCCTCCTCGTCTCTTCCCAGACCTTGTCTCTCGACCTCCCGACTCAAGCCCTGAATGAAGGGAGGCGGCCCCTGTATGCGCTCCAGGTGCTTCGCGACAATCTTCCACTGGCACTTCCCAGTGTGGCGGAAGTGCCGGCTGCGTACCTGGAAGCACTCCGGGTGTCCCCGATCCTCTTCCCCCCAGCACTTCCGGGTGTGGCAGAAGTGCTGAGGTCCCGGGCTCTCAAGGCATCCGGGCGCCCCCTGGCGGTGACCATGGGCTCTGTACCCGTGGTCCCCATAGCAACCAGGGCGGTTGCCCCCACGTGGTCTGAGGAAGGCATAAGCCCTCTTCCAGTCCTCCGGGGTGTCCTGGCCGGGTCGCCCCCCCCCCCCAGCCACCTGGGACACACTCCACATGTCTTTATTACCAATCCCCATTTTTCCAAAGTTTAGTGAAAAGGAGTAACTTTGAACACTTGTGTCACACTCTTGAACCCCTGCACGACTTCAAGTCCTTGTGATCATTTTGGCTGAAGACACCTATTGGGTTACTCTTTATCATAAGCGTGTCATTTCCTGCACAGACCATGGTCCAAAAATGGCCCAACTATGAGGGGTTCTTGGGTGTAGGGGGCAAAAATAGGGGCGTGACACCTTGCACAACTAGACATGAAGACGAGTCGAATCATGTGTGTGGGTGTTATTGTACTGGTGAGTCGGAAGGTGGCGGACAAATGAAACTGAAGTGATTTCAATGCATGTGTAAGAAATTTGTGTAAATATAAAAACACAAAAGAACGATCAAGGGTTAGGTTGATCTAAGGTCCACCTCAGTGTATCTTGTATAATGGATTTTGTTCAAATATTCTACATTTAGAGTTCCCCTCTCTGCATGTATTATACAGGCCTTGTTATGTGACACATGTCCTGTGTCACCTACCTATCTTAGACTGCATCCCTCATTTCTGTCTGTCCGTTTCTTTCTTCCTCTCTCTTATTTTTCCTGACTACAGTTAGAGGGGTTGAGTTGGAGAATATTCTCTTTGCAAAATTTTATCATCAAAAGTGGGGTGAATTTCTAGTGTTCAGATTTCTGTAAACCAAATTCCCCCCAAAGGTCTGCAATTCCTCTTTGCACAAGTGTGATTGCTATTAGCCAAAACCTTTGCCGCACATTGAAATGCACCTCGGCACATGGAATAAGTAGTGTGGTGGGCTTCAGGGTCAACTTGATGTTATTTTAGAGGAATTAAGTGGACAGGACTGGCGAGTTTTGTTTGGCTCAATGGCCTGTTCTCGTCTAGATTGGTCTAATGTTCTGAACAGAGTGTCTCTTTGGGTGACAATTCCAGTGACGTTCAGTCGTAGCCTTCATCTACATAATGTTAGCAAGGTGGAGGCAGTCAGCAGTATGCCCTTGAGAACCAGTCCCATGATGTGTCATAGCCAATGGCTGGGACCAACTAATCCACGGCTCGTTCCGACAAAATGAAACTGGTGTCACGTTGTGTTCATAGAGGGAGGCTATGTGTGCACATGAGAGATGGCAGCCAATGAATGCTCATGTGGACCTCTCAGACAGAAGAGAAGCTTGTCTGTCTGTTGTCTCTTATATTATGAAACCCAGACAGAATGGAAAAAGAAAAAGGAGCCAAGATTGAGGCTGAACTTGCTGTACCCATTGTCCCTTCGTTCAGCACTGGGCAAGCACATCTGCGCCTTGAAGGTTGCCACTCAGTCGGTAAATGTGACATGCTCAGTAATTTTCAGTCATTTAAAATGACAACGAGATCAGCATGCCCAATACCTAGAAGTCACATAATGTGACATTGGCTCTAGATGACAGTGGAAGTTAAGTATATGACACTCTGGCTGGATTAGATAGATTAGATAGATAGATAGATAGATAGATAGATACATACATACATACATACTTTATTAATCCCAAGGGGAAATTCACATACTCCAGCAGCAGCATACTGATACAAAAAAACAATATCAAATTAAAGAGTAATAAAAATGTAGGTAAAAACAGACAATAACTTTGAATAATGTTAATGTTTACCCCCCCCCCCCCCCCCCCCCCCACATAGTGTTGTGTAGGAACGATCTCCTAAGTCTATAAGTGGAGCAGGACGGTGACAGCAGTCTGTCGCTGAAGCTGCTCCTCTGTCTGGCCTTATTTTACAGAATCACAAAGCTCCTGCTGCTTTAATGTCAGGCAGGTCCTTACATTTATCCATGGATGATGATGGCCAGTGGTATAACCATACCATTCTCTAAGTCTGAAGAATCCTGAGCAGGGTTGTGGGGTCTGGAGCCTATCTCAGCAATCATAGGGAGTCAGGCAAGAATAACCCCTGGACGAGGCACCAGTCCATCATGTGGTGCACACACACATGGGGAAGTTTAGCAGTGCCAATCCATCTAACTGGCATGTCTTTGAAACCCTGAGGAGAACATTCAAACTCCACTCGGCCAGCAGCCAAGACATGAACTCCAGTCCCCTTACTGCAAGGTAACAGTGCTGCCACTGCACCACCGTGCCATTTAATGTGTACAATTAGCACAGAGAGTGCGTCTTCCTCTGGGGAAGAGTAGTAGGGATTAAACTGCCAGCCTCATCGATTTCACCACATTACCTGCTCTATGACACTAAAGGCTCATGTAATCTCCTCAGAAACAGAGGTATAACTGTTGGTTACATCCGATCACGGACCCAAGAGGCAAGTAACGTCAATGGAATTTATGTTCTGGCAATTCGATGTTAAAGTAAAAGCCCGGAGTTTTCTGACAGCTGATCTGTCAGAGTAGCTCTCTGGAGTGGAATATCAGGTGATTGTCTTTGAAATGCGTGCCCACTTTCACTGTTATTCATTGAGTCAGCAATCACGTCTATCTTTAATACCCCCATAGCGAATGACCATAAAGTATTAATCCATTTGTGAAATGAATAAAAGTAAGAGAGGTCCATTTAGACAGAAATCTGGATCTTATTTTGGCAAAATTGGGTTTTTGCTTCAAGAGATTGCCAAATATTTTTTTAAGTCTAGGCAGCAAGTCGGTCCAGATAATATCTGGTTTCCGGTATGAATCAACCCTAAATGAGGATGCCAGCTCTTTTAATTTTTATTCATTAACTCATCTACGTTAAGGATGCAGGCTGATTTTACATTAGAGATCAAATTTCATGGCTATGCGCTTGGGATGGATTTACCATCAGGGCATTATGGGTGCATGCTAAGGGACCTATAATGGCAAAGGGCCTTTTTACATTTCCAAAGCTCAAGGAAAAACAGGGGGTTATCTGCTAGTCAAAATGATCAAGGGGGTCCCTCCCCTCCTGCTCGTTGACATGAACAAGTATGCAGTCAAGAGTGAGAAATACCGCACCATATTAAACCACCCACTGCATTGTCAACTCTCTGGGGCCTGTGTGGGGCCCCGTCTTAGTCTGCCTTTATCCTAAAAAGACCAATCGGAACTTTCAGATTCAGAATGTCGAACTCGTCATTTTCTGGTTCTTCTGTAATGGCTTTACCACAGCTACTCTGTCATATTTTTTTTTCTTTTCTTTGGGAACTGAAAGTTATTTGGGCATTTGAATGGTAGTGGGCACACAGCAGGCCGACTCCAGTAGAGTCCAACTGCAGATGTCAGCTGTGAGGCTTTAACCACTGAAAGGCTGATCCTGGTCGTGAGGTTTGAGTTCTACAATAGCCTCACAGTGGACATCTGCAGCCAGACCCATCTGGTGAGAATAAAGTCTGTTACGTTAAGAACAAATGAATCACACCACTCGGAGGTTTATATAACACCCATTTAAATAGGAAAATGGTTTAAATCACGGACCCACAGTACAAGTACGAATGGAGTGTGTTGTGAAAAGGACAAAGCAACTAAACGTGGTGACATGAACTCGGAGCTCTCAGCGTACACACGGCCTCACCGTTGATATCTGCAGCCAGTCCCGTCTCACTAAATTCAACAAGCCATTATAAAGGAGTCAAGGAAGTGCAGACATGTTGGATTGTCCCTTCTCTCTCCATTTAATATAGAAGAAGGTTTAGTTTCCCTGTGGGTGAGCCAGTTATGTGATGTGTGGGTGGTCTTTGGGGTCCTGTGTCGTATGTGCACCAAAAGCATCTCTGTCTTCCTTGGAGTTTGTGTGGCCTGGCAGTGGTCCTGTTGTTGCCCTTTTTCCTCCCCTTC
The DNA here is from genome assembly GCF_900747795.2 of Erpetoichthys calabaricus. Classification (NCBI taxonomy): domain Eukaryota; kingdom Metazoa; phylum Chordata; class Cladistia; order Polypteriformes; family Polypteridae; genus Erpetoichthys; species Erpetoichthys calabaricus. The sequence continues at coordinate 8,684,948 of NC_041411.2, forward strand.
ACCGGGTAGTGCTGTCTCCATAACATCCAGTTGGATTTCTGGGATTGGGTTCACTTCCACAACTTGGAGGAAGACCCCCTGAGGTTCTCGGGCCTTTCCTTCACTTCTGCTGCTGCCACGTTTCCCACAGGATGGCGCAGTGTGCTGGCACAGACAGCAAAGGTTGAATGGTACCATTACAAGTCTGCTACAAACCATGTGCTTTTCATAGCTTCGACATGGCCAGACTCTTTTTATCTCTTTACTCTTCAAAGTTTAGTGTATGGTCAGCATCTTCGGCTCTCTTCGCAGAGGGGCATTGGGCCTATAAATCAGCCATACGTTATGAGGACGCGGAGAACATCGATGGTTACTAATGATAAAATCCGCAGCTGTGATGATCTGCTTAACACTCCGTAATAGAGGCTTAATGCCTATCAATACCAGCGATTCCCATGAAGATGAAATGGCATTTATGCACTCTGTGCCATAAACATAAAAATGTCAGCACAAGCATCCAAATAAAGAGAGAAAGAAACTAAAATTCATTCTGTTATCTGCGGGGTGACATTATTATCGGAATATTTCTGTCAAAGCTCGCTTTCCTTTCTCTTGGCTCTCATTAAGCTGAGGCAGATATTAACATTCACAGTCTGCTGAAGTGGAAAGGGGCTTGTACCTCCATATTACTGGGAGGGTGGGGGGTGCTGGCACTTTCAGTATGGCCATGTATTTACTGCTGTTTATTAACATAAAACTGTAATCTATCATCGTTCTTTCCAATGCCCTGCCGCTTTAAGATTCGACGTCCTAATCGAAATTGTATTTTGCTGCAAAATTAATGAACATAGATGGCGAGGAACATTAGGAACGATGGTTTTGTTTGTGGTCATACGTGAATATTAGAGCTGCAATGTAATGAATGCGAAGGTTTGCGGCGTGTCAGTGCTGCGCTGCAGTCTTGGTAATGTGCAGATGTTTTGGGAGGGGTGGGTGGGATTAATAGCAAATAAAGGGGGGGATTTGCCATCATCAAAGGAAGGCATTTATCTTTATTTTCAAGTTTTCGGAAAAGCAAGTTAGGACGAAGGTAAACTGAGATGCTGTTGTGCTTCGCTGCTTCCATTGTCGCCCACTGGGTAAAGACCATCACGGTTGACCAGATGATAAATATTCCTGCGTCGATATGAAAATTGACCAATCCTTTTTTTTAACTTGCATTTGGGTTACTTTTTAAAGCAAAGATCACAATAAACGTAAACCTGCATTAGCGTATGAAAAGTTTAAAAATGGTGTGGGATCCCTCGTGACCAGGGGGTTGAGAGCAGATTTAGATTTTAGGAACAGAACTGCAAACCTGAGCAAGCGTGGCTGTTAAAGAATTTGCTTACATCACGTGTGTGTGTGTGTGTATGCACCCCCTCCAAAACCTTCACAAAAACGTGTGTGTGGATGGAACCACAGGAGGCCTAAAAGCATAGCTGGACAAACGGTGACCCATTCGCCTCACTGAGATGAAACCGGCCCAAGAAAAGCATCTGTGCTCGCCTCTTTAACTTGGTTCCACATCTGGGCAGATGTGCCATTTATAAACCATGTTTGTCACTGGCATCATAAGTGTAATACTTCACCTTTCTGCATTCTTGTGCTTGTCTAAGAAGAGGAAAGCAAGCAGAATTTCATGCTGTTGCCATGTTAGCATTTTAGGCCATCTGCAAAGTCCTTTCAGTTTGAATCCTCACTCGTCTGGATTTCGTGTTCTTTCTGTTTGGTCCTGTCCTCTTGGATTCGTTAACTATTTTTAAATGTGAATTTGATGCATGGTTCTGAGTTGGCACATGAGCACAACTATGTTTTCTGAAAGAGATTGAAACAAAAGTATACAATCTTTTAATTGGAAGGGATTGAGAAATATGCTTGACAGTCTTCAAGGGCTCACTCTGTTAATGATTGTAGAGAATTGGGACATTGTGCATTTCAGCTGTCACGAGAACCCAATGAGCTCATCCTTCCTGTTCACCTCGATGATCCAAAATTGCATCATGTCAGTGCAACTCCTGCTCTCCCCCCACATTACTTGGTAATTTATTCCAGGGATCTGGGGTAGCTTGCGTCAGGGAAAAATGGCCCAATTCTTGTGCAAAATCTGCTAATTGACTTTCCCCACACCGTAGAGTCTTTATGTCCGGTTGCTATTCAGGGTGTGGATGTAGCAGTGGTGTGCTCCTACAAGTTCTTGGGGGTCCACAGCAGTGACAGGTTGGGCTGGTCTTGTAACATAGAGAAGAAAGGACAGAGCAGACTCTCTTTTTTTTTTTCTTAGGAGACTGCGTTCCTTTAATATGAGTACTGACACCCTTCAAACCTGTAACTCTGTGAAGAGAGGCCCACCAAATAAACAAGCTAATTAAAAGAACAGGCTTAGTCACGCAACACTCTGGACCTGCTGGAGGTTGTAGCAAAGGAGAGAAGGAAGACAAAACTGAGTGTCGCTACAAACAATGCTGCACATCCTCTCTCTGACAGAACAACACTGAGGACCTTCAGCTAACGAGTCGTTCAGCAGAAGTGTGTCAGGAAAATAGAATGGGGGGCTCCTTCATAAGAAGAACGGCAATGTGCCTTTAAAAATCCTGTCTGGGACTGACAAATCAGAAGTTTTCTTTCTTTTTAAATTTACTTTCTTTTTAGTTATTCTGGTGTGTGTTCAGACCATAGTGTGTTTGTATATCTAGTTACGTACTTATTTATTTAAAAAGCTTCTGTAATGAGCCAAATTTTCCCCTAGGGACAAATGAAGTTTGTTCATTCTATCTATCTATCTATCTATCTATCTATCTATCTATCTATCTATCTATCTATCTATCTATCTATCTATCTATCTATCTATCTATCTATCTATCTATCATATAGTGCCTTTCATATTATCTATCTATCTGTTATGTAGTGTCTTTCATATGTGAGACTTGCCCGTACACCACCAGTCGGAAACCACATCTTTATAAAAAGCACACGTTTATTATTCATAAATAAACACAGTTCCACACAGTACACAATGCACACAGCAATAATCACCACTATAACTCTCTTTCTCAGTCCTTGGCCACCTCTATTCTCCTCCTGGGAGCTTCGTCCTACTCCCACTCCCGACTCTGGCTCCCAGACTGTAGGAGGGCGGCGCCTTTTATCTCTGCCCGGATGTGCTCCAGGTGTCTGATGACATCCACCCGGGGCTGCCCTTTGCACCGGAAGCACTCCAGGCGTCCCTGGCAGGTTCCTCCGCCATCTTGCCAAGTGTGGCGGAAGTAACTTTTTTCGAGTTCTACGAGGCTTGAGGCGCCCCCTGGCGGTGGCCATGGGTCCCAACAGGCCAGAAGCTTTTTGTTGTTCTCCTGTGGTCCTCTCCTGCTCCAGAGCAGTTGCCCCCTCGTGGCCCGGAAACTATTCCGGCCACCTTCCGGTCCTTTTAGGCATCCCGGCCAGGTAATAACCCCGGCAATCTGCCACACATATCTATCTATCTATCTATCTATCTATCTATCTATCTATCTATCTATCTATCTATCTATCTATCTATCTATCTATCTATCTATCTATCTATCTGTCTATCTATCTGTCTATCTGTCTGTCTGTCTGTCTGTCTGTCTGTCTGTAGTGTCTTTCATATTATCTATCTACAGTATCTATTCTATAGTGCCTTTCATATTATCCAAGTATCTATCTGATCGATATTGAATCTAGAGTGAGATCAAAATGTAATACACCAGCTGTTGATAACATTTGCAGCAGGCGTGACATTCCACTTGCCCCCCCACAGACGCCAAGAACTTGCACAGTCCGCAAAGGCAGGTCCAAGGCTGGGGTTCCCACCCAGGGCTGAGAGACTCCAATACTAAACGCTGCACGTCTTTTTAAATTTGTGACAAGTGAAAGGCTCTTATGGCAGCCCTTCAAGCCAAGAATAATTTTAGGAAGTCCAAAAGATAAATATTTCCTACACAAAATTAACACAATGGAGAGATTACCCAAACTAATGTATATGAGGTGGCTCATGTTTTCTAGTATTAATATCAATTTGTCTTTAACAATGTAGATCACAGTGTTCACTTTGGTTTACTTTTCTGCTCCAAGTTAAAGTTCTGTCTCCTTCTGTTCTTTATTATTTCCCGACCCTGCAGAGATGTGATAAAGGTTCAGCGCACAGCTTGTAACGGGGCCTGCCGCTCCAGTCCTGCTGTGCTAAGCTCCCATCACAAGCCGAGGTGTCGAGAGGAGCGCCGCAGTGGAAGCCGTGCACAGAGTTTTTGCCGTAGCCGCACTCACAGTCTCATGGGATTTACTCGGTTTGAAAAGGTGTTTGGAAGTTAGAGAGTCTTCAATTCGCTCGCTCTGTTTAACTACAGTAACCTTTCTATTTGCAAGCGTCTTTGGTGATCTGCTTGATGCCCTTGACATTTCAAAGCGTCTGGCAGCTTATTTAATTTCGTCCTTTCTTTCTTTTTCTCCATTACAGAGGCTGTTTTAAAGGAGCTCATCCTAAGCCACACACAAGATGGGAAGGACTTCACACAAGTTGAATGGCTTAATAATAAGCTCTTATGTCAAGAATCTTTTTAATTCCTCCTTGGGTCTCCTTTCACTTTTACTTAGAAAGAATCATGAGCAACACAAGCCTTTCCTGAATGGCAGCCTTATCTAAGGGAAAGTTAGTTGGGGCTGCTGCCTCATAGCAAGAATTGAACTGCTTTCTGTCCTTCGATTTTTCTCATTTTGCACTCTCTATCTTAGGGTAGGTAACCGTAGCCTTTTCCAGCAGAAACCAGGCCTGAATGTGATGCGTCCATTTTCAGGACACCGATTCCTCACGGGGTCAGTCTATTAATTATATTTGAGAATTGGGATATTCTGCATGTGACAAGAACAGGCCGTTTAACACTAACAAGCTCGTCCGTCCTATTCACCTGATTGTCCAAAATAATCTCAAGTTGAGATCTGAATGTCCCTAAAGTTGTACTGCCCACCACTTTACCTGGTTATTTGTTTCACGTTTCTGTGGTGTGAAGAAAAACTTTCTAACATTTGTTTAGATAGATAGATAGATAGATACTTTATTAATCCCAATGGGAAATTTAAAATCCATCCTTAAAAAGTTTCCAACAGTATCCCCGTGTTCTTGTTCCAGAATGTATTGTAAAGTAACAATTGGGGCCAATTGGACTCATTCCTGTCTTCATAATAAACACTTCAGTCAGGTGCTCTCCTAATCTCCATTTGCTTAAATTGAAAAGGTCCAACTCCTTCAGTCTCTCCTCATTGCCTAGTCGCTCTTCTCTGGACTTTTTCTAGCGTTTCTATGTCTATTTTTATGTTTTTGTTTTGTAGCCCGGAGACTGAAACTGCACACAGTATTCCTGATGAAGCCTCACTAGTGTGTCACATAAGTTAAACATGGCCTCTGTTGACTTGTACTCCATATTTCATGATAACTAACCTCACGTCCCATTAGCCTTCTTGATCACTTCAGTCTACTGAGTGGTTGTACTGTAGATAATGACGAGTCCACTACGACTCCCAGGAGCTTCTTATGAGAGGGGTGCTTTAAAGTTTTGCACCCCCTGTTGTGTATTCAAATCAAACTTTTTTTACTTCCAACGTGTAATCTTCTTCTATAATACGCTACTGTGGATGTCTGTTTGTCTGTCCTGGATTTTAAATCACCTGCACCTCGCAAACTGTTTGACCGATTGACCTGAAATTTCGTACACATATACTACGTGACGTCTACTGTTCACTTTCGGGGCGAAGATTTTTATTACTCTTTATTTTTATTTTATTGTAGAATCCACTCTCGCATGCGTACGGGCGCCGTTCTCATCCCTACCACCTTTGCCGTCACTTTCCCTACCTCTTCATATCTTAAATCATTCTTGAGGCGGATTGAAGACTTAAGTGCCAGCTTAAGTGAAAAATTAAGTAAAATGTACCAAGTAATTGCAACACAAAAACTGACTTAATCAGTTTTAACGTGAAAAGATGCCGACGAAAGAAAAGAAGAAGCGGACCGCTAGGGTTGAGGAAAGAAGAGCTGCTCAGGAAGCAGCAAGCGCATCATCCTCTGAGCAAACGAATGCTAAACGTACAGAGAAAAAGGATGAATACTACAAGTCAAGTGTATTCACTGCACATTATCGTACTGATTCTTTATATTTACTTACATTAAATTTCATCTGCCACAAATCCCCCCCAAAGCTATATGCTGTCCAAGTCCCGCTGTAACATTTCAGCTGATTGTCCATTATCTGCCCTTCCACCTTGTTTGGTATTTTCTGCAAACTTAACCAGCTTACTGATTATCATCTTATCAGATATTTTCTTTATATTAAAAAGTGCAGTGACCCCAACACAGACCACTGAGCCTTTACAAAGCATTACACATTGTCAGTAAATAACTTGCAGCTATTAATTCAGGGTTGGTTTCTGCCTTGTGCCTAATTCTGCCTCCAAACTGGATTGAGTGGATCTGAATCTAAATGGGATGATATTTAGTTAAATTATAAATCATTTGTGTAAAGTTCATGCGTTTCCATGTTTCCCCGCTGTAAGTGTCTTACTCGGTGTTATGAACTGGGAGTACAAAGCACTAGAGAGTCCCAGAAAGTTTCAGTAATGGCCAGTAGAGGTGGTTGTCAAGTCAAGTCAACTTTATTTATAAAGCACTTTACATACAACAGCCGCTGACCAAAGTGCTGAGGGGTGAAACCCCATCAAAAACCCAGCTAGCTACAAAAAGTCTGTGGAAATAAACCTTTTTATTTCTCTGTATAAAAACTGCTTGGAGACACAAACTTATGCTCTGTGGAGCTCAAAAGGCAAAATGGAATTGCCTGTAACACAAAGGCAACCCAAAGCAAACACATCCCGAAACAGATACCAATAGCAAGGCCAAAACAACATCAAGAATTTCACTTAATATACAAACCACGATGAAAGACACACAAACTCACCAACTCCAGAGTGCATTCACAACTGTGGGAGACCCTCCAGGAGTTATGCTGCGTTCTATTTAAAATGGGAAGACATTCCCATTTCCCATCTTGCCTGAAGAAGGGGCCTGAGTTGCCTCGAAAGCTTGCATATTGTAATCTTTTTAGTTAGTCAGTAAAAGGTGTCATTTTGCTTGGCTTTTCTCTACATTCATAATGGCTAACACGGTATAACACCCTAGTACTACAAATGGGGAAGACAGAATTTCTGAGTTCCCGGTAGGAAGTTTCACCCGGAACACCCCAACAAGTCAAATTTCCTACAAGAAAAGCTGGGAGAGTCTCACCAGCCTGGATCTCAAAATCTAAGATGGCAGCACCATCCCTCAACAGACGTGAAAGCTGTAGTATTATACTGATACTGTATTAGCGCATTAGTATTATACTGATTATGCGCAACATACCGCATGATGTGTTGTTCAGTAGGTGACTGTATTACAAAAAAAAAAAAAACAAGCACAACAAAGGTTTTCCTGCAGGTGTCCGTCTTGGTTGTCGGAATGCTTTACTGGAACACGGATCATTTGGGAGTGACGTCATTCCCAGCTCTGACATCCAACTTCCATGGTAAATGGAATGCAGCACTATAGGCAGAGGGCAGTTGCTGGCAGTGATTGGTAGGTCACCCCAACTCATGGGTAACCACCCAGAACATAACACAGACCATCAGCAAGGCATTTAAACATACTAAACACAATTCATAAAATTAATAAATACAAAAGAATCAAAAATGAGCAAAGATGACATAAAACATGAATATGAACCTCAGTTATGGGCGGATCCTTGGCTGAGATAAAACACTCAGGGAGTGGAGGCTGAGGATTTAATTATACCGTACATGTCTGACTGTACAGAGAACCTTTCAGAAATGAAGCTCATTACGAAGCATTTTGATGGCATTGGACTGTGCCTGTTATGTTTTTACAACAAGAGCCTGGTCAGGTCAGCATGTCAGTGTTGAGAATTTAAATGAGAGTTTCTCATTTTATATACTCTAGCTTCTTTCATACCTTAAGGTGCGGCACCATTGGTTCTGTACTCCTGCAAAGAGGATGTAATATGGCGTTTTATTATAAACTTTATCCACCTTCCTGTTACAGCTGCATCACGCTTTGAATTTTTATAACGTGGGTAATGCTGTGTGCTGTGAAGTCCCATCTGTGTAACTGAGATAGTGTTATAGGAGAAGAAATGTGTGTGACATTCATTAACTAATGTCTTTATTGTTGAAGAAATGTTGTGTATCAAAGCACTGGTTTTCATCTTTACTGCACATCTCCTGAATGCCTTCAAACTTTAAAAGGAATTGAGATGAATCATAAACGCAATAAACGTGTACCTTTGAAATGGTACGTGACTACTGTGCACGTCAACATCACTCCCCATCATTTCCTCCATCTTCTGAATGGGTCTTCTGCAGGAGAGGGTCACAAGCCATCAGATGACCTCCCTGCAGAATGGAAGGACCCAAGTCAGAAGTGGATACCCCTCCACTGTAAGGCGTACTTAAGCCCATGTTCATTCCCAGCAGATGACACATCATTGATGTTTACCTTCTGTAATATCGTGGGGTTAGTGGAACTCGCCAAGTTCATAATTGAATTGGTCTACTGCTACACTCTGAACCTCACACAAACACACAGACCTTATTCAGCTTCGGCATGGACAACACACCGGCGGCTCTGGGACACTTTTAAGGCTGGCCCATCCTTTGTTTTGTGTCCTTTTTGGTCATTTTGGAGTTATTTATTTGTGTTAATGCTTTGTTTCTTTTTTTTTTTTTTGTTATATTTCTTTTATGTCTTGTGGGTGATCCTCCAAGAGGCCAGACCTCCTGCCCATCACCACCAGGGATTGCCCTTAGCCCTATATAGGCAAGGGTTTCCCACAGTTGAATACACTTGGATGGTTTGTGAGTTTTAGCGTTTTAGCTTGTGCTTTTGTGCGATTGTTTGGATTTCTCAACCTTTGTGCACCGTTTTCTGACCATTCTTTGAATATCTGTATTGGGGTTTGATTGTGCGTTTCCACAGTGTTTCATGCAACTCCTTTGTGCCGTTTTGTGCTCCACAGAGCCTCATTATTCTTGAAGAGCTTTTTTGTGAGATTGAACATTTCCGTGTTTGCCCGTATATCTAGTGGGGTTTTTTTTGTGTATCGTTTGCTCTTACGTACAGTGGGTGTTGGATGGGAGGTGAGCCCACTGTTAGTCTTCCTGAAGGTGAACACACTTCTTCCACCATTGTTCCAACCTGCCAATAACAGCATCATCTCTATCAAAATGGCGACCACGCAGGTGTTTCTTCATTTCAGGAAAGAAAGAGTCAGAAGGTTTCAGATCTGGTGGGGCAACAGTTCAAAGCTGTATTCTCACAAAGTTTCCACTGTCACATGTGTGCTGTGTGGTGGAACATCGTCATGATGAAAGAGGACTCCGAGGGGCAACTTTTCGAGACACCAGCAGGCAGGAGAAATGGCAGAAATTCTAAACAAGGTCAGGTCTACTAAAGAAAAATGTGTCACGTACTTGGCACTGCTCATTCCTGGGTAGGCTCATGTCCCATCAGATACCTCTCGTAGTGTGCTTGGTCTTTAAGGACATTGGTTATATAATTAGTTATTTCTGTTGCTGCTCTCCAAGCTGCACGCTCGGGTCTGCACCTCTTCTAGACTGGGACTGAAAGCACATGGGTCACCCTTTCCTCATCGGCGGCTGTTGGGCCACATTTTGTAAAGTAATTCAAGAAAGAGAGCTTAAACTCCCTGTTGAGACTTTGAACAGCTACTACACTTCCATCTTGAAGTACAGCACATGGCTTAAGGTTTGTTATTTGCTGCCTCACTGCCTCCGACAGGGCTGACCATTGTATCGTTTTTATTTTCAACATTACCTTGTCTTCTATGGATGCCCAACATCTGACATAAAGTGTTTTATGATGGATGCCATGAAAGGCACTCTATAAAATAAAGCCTAGATGATTGATAGTCCTGGTTGCATGGATGTGTATTAGGATTTTAATAAAGGTGTACCCTGTGGGGAAGAAGAAGAAAGTCGCGCACATTCAGGAAATATATGTGCAGCAGTTAGCAGTAATATATTTGACAAACTGCTCTGTATTTTTCCAGTCTTGTGTCCAACAACTTCAGAGTGAGCCATTATAAATTATTTAGATCTCCTTTGCAGCTCTTGTAAATGCAGCTATGTTATATCAAACAATATTTACTCCCAGTAAATAGACTTCCTTATAATTGTCATTTCTTCACTTTAATCATTGCCAAGATATATTTGCATTTTACACACATCTGTCATATGATTTATTCTGGCATCCACAGCTGCTGTCCTTGTGTATGGTAGTGCACGGCGCGCTGTGTGATTCATAGCGAATATAAACCTAGCAACAAGATAGTTTGAGTTTTCTCCACCAAGCGCTGATGAATTTCACGAAGCTTTGTGCCTGCTCTCTGTGCCGTTTTTGCATTGTCAATTTGGAATTGAGATTGGTAGCCATATGAGACAAAGTAAGTCTTTATTTTAGTATTTTCTCTTGCTGATTCCAATGCAAGATTTTAGTTTATGATGTATGAGGGGCCCCACTGGATGAAGTTTTCAAAGCAGGCAGATTTTTGACTTCTTATTCCTGAATTAAATGGGTGGATTTAAAATGAACGTATTGAACATCGCTCTTTGACAGCTTTCCTTTCATTTCAGTTCAGTCGCTTGCTTCATTTCACCACTCGTTTTCTGTAAGGGAATGACAGCACCCTGTCTTAAAAACCCGCACTTATGTGCCCGTCACTCGAAGTCGGAGTCATTCTATAGGCTTCTTGAACTTTGCTTTGTTTCTGTTTAACGTTTGCAAAGTAATTCATGTTCAACTTCTGACTCTCATATATATTTCCCAACCCCGTGTATTTTTTGTTTTTTTTCTCAATCCCAGTTTGTGGGCATTTTTTCCCCTTTGCCCACTTTCTGATACCTGTGTTTTATTTCCTGGTTGGTACGCAGAATCTTGTACACCTCAAGACTTCTCACCATGCAGGTCACCCTACTGGGGCCATCGTCCTCCTCAGCCTGCTAACCCAAGTGGGCAAGAAGCAGCTGTCTCCCCCACTCAGGTTGCCCTGGAATTAACACAGAAACTCAATGTCACACACATGCGTTAGAGCACAGGTGTCGAACTCCGGTCTTTGAGGGCCGCAGTGGCTGCATGTTTTCATTCTATCTTTTTTCTTCATTAGTGAGCCGTTTTTACTGCTAATTAACTTCTTTTGCTTTAGTTTTAATTAACTTGACTCAGGCCCCTTAGTTGTCTCTTTTTCCTTAATTAGTAGCCAAACAATAATGAGACATCAAACAAGCCACCATATGACCAGCTCACCTGTGCTTATCACACAATATCTGAAAATAAAGAAAGGTGAAGGTCTCAGTAAGGTTGGTCTCAGGTCACCACAACATTTTGTTGGTGTTCTTAGAGAAAACAGAAAAATCAATTAATTTGGAAATATCTGCTGTGGCAGAATGAGAGCGGCAACAAGCCATTGAATTAAACAACGGGCTTAATTAACAGCAAGAATCAGCTTCTCATTAAGAGACTGTTTGGAGTGAAATTGGTTGGAGTTTGAAATCCCAGTATAGCTGGTCATCTCTTGGCTCGTTTCACATCTCATTTCTGTTTGGCTGCCATTTAATGAAGAAACAAATCAATTCAGAGGACCAGATCCTTAAAAACAGGACTATTGAAATGAAGGTAAAAGGAATCAATTAGCAGTGAAAACTGGTCACTGATTAGGAAAAGGGTTAGAATGAAAACCTGTAGTCACTGCGGCCCTCTAGGCCCGGAGTTCGACACCCCTGTGTTAGAGGATCACATTCCAGGATCATGAGAGGTAAGCACTACCACTCTGGGACTCAAGGGGGCACTATCGCTGCCAGTGTTGTCTCTTTTTCTGCCCAAAGCTCAGAGAAACCACTCAGAGAGGATAACTGATTCCAACCATCCCCTGTTCAGGTGACTATAAAACCGAGATATTTCTGACAGCGTTCGTCTTATTTCAGGATGATTAGACCACTGGATGAAGCTCCAGCTTGACCTCTGTGACCACTCTACAGAGCCTTGCTTTTAAATCCAGAGCCTACCAGGCTGTTAGTTGCACCATCAAGTGCCTGCTTATCTTCTTGACTTTTTAGTTATTAAAACAGGCAACCTGATTGGTGTCCAAACAGTTCTTTGGTGGATTTGGGTGTTCCCTCAGTCAACGGCAACACACACACCTTATTTTGAGTCCTATCTTGTCATCCTTAACCCACCTCTTGTTCAGGGAGACTTAGCCCCCCCCCCCCCCCCCCCCCCCCCCCCCCCCATTCTAGTCCCGCTGTGGCTTGTTCATATCTTTTCATCTCAGCTGCCTGTATTCCCCCAGGCTGGCGGGCCAGTCAGTTACAACCAGGTCAATGCAAAGCCTTGTACTCAATGAAGGTATCATTTGGATCTAGTAAATCATGATTATGCCAGAGCAACAGCTAGCTTACCCAGCTTCCTTGCATTTTAAAATTAGATAGACAATAACATGTTTAAACATATTAATACATGATACCGTTAGATAATATTTAAACAAAACATACAGTATATTAATCTGTATGCTCTCTATTACATCTACGAACTCCTGCTCAGGTTTTTAAATAATTGTACAAGTTCCTCTAATCTAATTGTTCTGGCACAGGACAGTACATAAACCCATATGCCAAAACAAATGGCAGTGGTATACGCACAATGAGAGTGAAGACATGACATGGGTTAGTGACATCATCTTATGAAGCACTTCCTCTGCTGGACATTAAAGGCCAATCTCTGTTTATTAAAGATTTGAACTGTGGTAACAGGCACAATATAATCCAGTCTTTTTAGGCCACCTTGTGGGCAAAATGTCAATTCACCAAGCATTTATATATTATAATTACAAAGTAATGTTACTTCCATGGTAACTTTAAACATGTATCCATTTCATGATTCCTAGTTCTTGGCATCAGTCTTGTAGCTCCTCCTGGACTTTCCGGCTGTGCTGTTGTCACTTCCTTTTATCTGGAGATGCACAATTGGCGCATCCGAAAAAGAATTATGACTGACAACTGTGCTGTGGGCAGCAGGACCTTCACCAGGCAACAGGGGGCTCTGTTTTCATTGAAGGTGCAGGTTCAAATGAATACCACCTTCCAGAGGATGCCTGCTGTTTTGGCATCAGACAGGGGGCCAACGCTGAGTGATGTGGGCGGAGATGGGTGATAGAAGGAACATTATAAATGCAGGGCACATTATTACTTGGCCACTAACCTGGCCACGACCCTCTCTGACTGCTGTGTCTGTGTATAGGACAGAGTGGCAGATCCCACTAGAAGAAATAACCGTGCTGTTCCTGTTTTTTTTTTTTTGTTCTTTATTTCACCTTATACAGTTTCTTGTATTAGGAATTTGTTAGTTTTCGCATACCCCTCGGGGTCAGAGCACATGGTCAGCCATTGTAGAGCGCCCCTGGAGCAATTACGGGTTAAGGGTCTTGCTCAAGGGCCCAGCAGAGTAGGATCTCTTTTGGCAGTGATGGGGATTCGAACGGGCAACCTTCTGGATACCAACACAAATCCTTAGCCTCAGAGCCACCACTCCGCCCTGAATAAAGCTGGTGTTGCTAAAGTACTGAGACTCAGCTTCGTGTTTTGGGGTGCAAGACGGGGACTCGCATGTCATAGCACAGACGCACACACACACGTGGTCACAATACTATAGTAACCAGTATACACTCATGTTGACTTTATGAGTGAGACACGCTGACGGAGACCGAGAATGGGAGACGATTACCCACAATCCCGCAGTGAGAGAGAGAACCAGTTCAGTTGTGGTCATGTGACACTCAGCAGACAAAGCGTAAAGATTTGGGGTCCAATCTGGTACCCCGTATACTTGGATTGCAGTGATGAATCAAAAAACAGTGACCAGAGTTCAGAATGGAACTGGCAGACATGGCAGACCTTCTGGTTTTCAAACCTCCCAACAGGAAGAGGTGGGTCCAGTTGGACGGAGGCCGGAAGTGACGTCAGCAGTATCCTAGCGGTCAATCAACCAGTCTGTGGAGGGAGAAAGAGAGACGGGCATTAAAACACAGCGCCAACCCCTGGTATGGCCGTATAATTACAGTCACTAGAGCGGTCCCTGATGTGCACGTGCGTGACAAGTGGTAGAAAAAAAATGAATGAATGACCTCTATTCAAAAATGCTCAGTGCGGCAGCAGCCTCACACAATCTCGGCAAATAGGATGGACACGCAAGGGTCTCCTTCACGATACGGGAGACCCTAACAGACAAAGCAGGTACCAGTGCTCTCTTTTTACTGCTTCATAAAACCAGTCAGTTGTCTGTTTCTGAAGATAATTGTGTGTTTAGTCCGACAGACACCCAACATTAATGTACGTGTCTAAACAGAAAACATATTCAAAGAAATCTTTTAGGTAGAAGTAAACAGCCTGCGTAGGCCCAACGGCCCTGTGTTTCTAGCTCATTTATGTTATTTATTTTAGAAGACCTTTTGTTTAAATTATGTTCAGCAATGAAGTCATGAACTCAAAGAGATTAAAATGTTTTGAAAGCGTCTTACTGTAAACTACTATCAATAGCAATTATTACATGAAAAATACTTAAAGAGAACACTGGGAAAACTAATGTGAGACAACCGCTGGAAGGGAAGAAAAGAACATCATTTAAGCTCAAGTTAGCATTTCTTTGGCCTCTTGATGAGTGTAATCATTCTCATTGCTGCGCCAGCGGTATATTCATCTTGCACATGGCTTCTCCAGAATGGGGGATGGTGGTGGAAAGATAAAAACGTTTTCATTAACTAATGCTAACTATCACTGAGCATTTGTCTAACTAAATGCACTGTGGGAGAAACGAGTGCAACAAATTGGCATCGCTAGCAAAACCATTTTGTCGCTGCAAACTTGCAAGTTTCTATGGAAACCGTGTGCCAAGGATAATCCTCTTATTGTCAAAAACACACACACACACACACAAACTACTGTAACTGTGATCATTAGTGCTTCATTGGCATAAATGATTGGCTATCTGTCTGTTTCTCTGTCTACTTATCTCTCCATCCATTGATCCGTATGAACATGTGTGTGCTGTCTTGTGACCAGTTTGTAACGGTCAGCTTAAATATGTGTTAGGATGTAACCCAACCTTCTCAAACCCACTTAATTCAGTTTCGAGGAAGAACAATTGGGACCACCGATTAACCAAATCAGCATGTCGTAGTTTTAGGGGGGGAGGCTGGACCGGCCAGAGGAAAACTCACAAAAGTTGCACACTTGACATAGAGTCTGTGCACTGCATCACTCCACCATTGTGCCACCCGTAAATGTGTTAACGTTCTAAAAATCGAAAGCAGTGATACATTTACATCTTGGCAAGCTGCTGAAGAAAGAGACATGACAGGGAAATAAATGACAAGCCCATAATGGCTCCTAATAAGTACTGTTCGGCCCCGGTGTGATTGCAGCGACAGCTGTGTCTGCATACTTGGCAAAACATCAGCGCCAATCTCTCTGTGGGTGTGGGACTCTGCTTTGCTGCAACACACTGCAGATGACATGGTCCTGTTGGCTTTATCAGGCTGTGAACTCCAGCACTCATTGGGACTATGTGTGACCAAGTGTGAAGTGGCAGAGATGAGGATCAGCACCTCCAAATCCGAGGCCATTGTCCTCAGTAGCAAAAAGATGGACTGTCCTCTGCAAGTGGGAAGAGAGTTACTGCCTCAAGTGGAGGACTACAAGTACCTCGGGGTCTTGTTCACAAATGAGGGGAAAAGGGATGGCGATATGGACAGTCAGATTGGGGCGGCGAGCACAATTATACAATCACTATACCGATCTGTAGTGGTGAAGAAGGAGCTTGAGTCAGAAGGTGAAGCTCTCAATTTACATGTTGGATCTACATCCCTCCCCTCACCTATGGTCACGAGCTTTGGATAATGACCAAAAGAATGAGATAGCAGGTTCAAACGTTAAAAATGAAGTGGCTGGGGTCTCCTTTAGTGGTCAGGTGAGAAATAGACATCTGGGAGAGGAGCCAATTGAGGTGGTTCAATCATCTGATACAGAACCATACAATACAACTAAGCGGGGCTGTAGATAGTTGCGGTTACAGACCCTTACCCATCACCGCCAAGGACTGCCCTCCACCTTCTAAAGCTCCCACAGTTCCTGGCGGTTCATTGTGAATGCACTCTGGGAGTTTGGTGCCTTCTTATGCCTTTTCGGTGCTTTGTGCAATTTGAGATTTTAACCTTCACAGTCCCATTTTTTAACTTCACCTCGTGATTCTGTCCTGGCACTGTGCTCGCCTTGAATTGCCTTTTCTTTATAGGCACCTCCATTTTGCCATTGAGATTTACGGAGCTTCAATCTGTGACAGCATTTTTGTGAGGAATAAAACATTTTCATGTTGGTGAGGCTTCTGCATTTACCGGTTGACCTAGCTGTGGTTTGGCGTTATATCCCCCATCCTCATTGGGCATTATAGAAGTTCTAGTGCACCTTTGTGGGACTTTGTTGTCTTGGGACTCCTAGTTATAACAATATATTAGTATGCGCCACTTAATGTCGACGGTACGTTCTGTGAAATAGGAAGTTACGTTCTTTGGAGGTCGTGTCAACACCATATCTATATACAGTGCATAGGAAAGTTTTATGGGATCCTGTAGTGTACTGTTGTGACAAAATACAAAGAGACAACACAGCAACACTCCAGGGACACGGGATACCTGAGATGGGGTGCCACTGCCTACGTGTTGAAGTATACAGTGTTACAGGTAAACTTTTTATCTGCAAGTAAGGAAAGTTCACATTAAAATAGATTCGAAAGTATGGTACAGTAATCACATTGTATACAACAGAAATGAGTTGTGTACCGGAAGCTGTTGCACTCACTACATCCAGTTACATCCGCTACGTCCCACTCTCCGATTCGAATTTCTGAACTCTATTATAATCTTATTGGACCTCAGTAGTTTGTGTGGTCGGATGTTGCCCAAATGGATGTTTTCCAGCATGTAGCTGTATATATAATAAAACAAAACAGAACAATCAAGAGATGGTAAAGGAGTGGAGACCACCCGGCACCCAGTTAAATGCATGCACACCGTATGAAAATTTAAAGACTCCAAATAACAGAAAATAATTAGGGACATTGCTTGTCAAATGGTACCATGCTTCTTAGGCTTTTATCGAGGATTTCTCTGTCCCCGCCACAATCTGGTTTGTAATTGAACGCTTTAAATAGGCCCACATAGCAGAAGAGGCGGGACCTCTGGGGTCCAACGGGAAGTGACGTGGGCAGGCTTCATCGTCTGGGCTGCAGGTGAAAGAGAAGAGGCTGTCAGCGAGCGCACTTCCCCAAATGCCAGTTTTCAAGTCCTTCCCATAGAACTGTCGCCTAGATACTCCCGATTTGCTCTCATGGGACAATAAAGATGAACGTATTATGATTGTTTAGTCATTAGCAGTCAATTCGAAACAGTCAAATCAGCTGCAAGTTTAAATTAAGGTTGAGAGCAGAACTTCCGTTTTCGTAGTCCAGCAGAAGACACCAAGTAGTTTCTGCTCATGTAACAGCTCTCACTTGCTATTTATCCTTTGTTACAATTAGGAGTTGCATAAGCTCAGATAGAAACTTGTTTTTTGTACCCAACATTAACATTAACAGGTGATCACTCGCAAACTTAATTATTAAATTGCTAAATTACAGAGCGTATTTCTTTATTTGTCCCATCCACCTTCAAAAATTTTTACATCTCTCCTTCATTCTCGCACGCCGAAGTAATGTAGTGGACAGCTGAATGTGTTCCGATTTGTGGCAGTCTGACATCAGCAGACATAAATCACTGACTAGTCTGTCTCGAGCCTCGCGGCCCATGCTGAGACGTGAAATCAATGTTTTGACATGAGCACCCATCACCCTTGAAAAGCTTCGTTGTGTGCTAACAGAACATGAAGAATTTACTCAGATAAAGCCGGGTGCCTGGTAACGTCCGTCCAGACGACTGCACGTCAGTCACCGAGTCTGTGTATCGTCAAGCACACACCCCACATAGAGGGAATGTTCTTCTACTAAACAGAATGAGCAAATATGTTTTATTTATAGTAAAATGTTGCCGTTGTTTCTTTCTTTGATTCGAAACACTTTGTTTGTTACCCAAAGTTAGTTATTGACCCCAACCGTGCTTGCTGTAATAAAAACAAATGCACATATAGCACTATAGCATTGTTCTTGCAAAGCACTTTGGGTCGTTTTTCCTGTCACAATGCTCAATTTAATATAAAGAATCATTGATTAGTCACTTGTGGTAATCGCAGCTAATGACATGGTGACAATCAAATTTGATAGCTTCTTTGTGAGTAGGAGGCCGCGCTGAGCACTCTGGACTGGCACTCGCTGTAACGGCCTCATCTGTTTAAAAGCTGTATGCGTTCACTCCCCACATGGCAGGTGTTTTGTTTCAAACAGGATTCCTTCCGTGGCCGGGGTTCAGATCTTTGTTTTATGTCCTTTTTGCTTACACTCATATCGCCTCTGTTGTATTATTTGTATTCCTTGTCCAGGGAGCCATGCTTTAGTGATGTTCCATATGTTTTGTGGGTGGTCCCCCAAGAGGCGGGGGCCACCTGCCAATCACTTGCCTTTCACCTTGTAAATCTGGAGGGTCTCCCACAGCTCCGGGTGGTTCATTCAAATGCGCTTGGGAGTTTTGGTGAGCTTCTGGATTTGTGACCTTCTGCCCTGTGGTTTGGTCTCACTTTGGATTTGTGATTTTTGGGACTGTGTTAGCTTGGGATTGTCTTATTGCTGAGGCCGATCCTTTATGCTTTTTGTGCTCTGTAGGGCTCCACTGTTTGCCACAGACTTCTTTATGGAAATAAAATGTTTTTATTGTCATAAAGTTCTGTGTTTGCCCTTGTTATTTGCTGGGTTGGACTTCCCCTCTGTTGGGCATTATTGGAAGCTTTGGAAACCATCTAAACGGGCTGCCATCATTGTGGTGAAGCAGCAGTTCTCCTCACCCAGTCACTGGCTTTGAGCTCAACAGATCTGCTCCTCATTGTCTCCTCACTGAGATCTTCATTTTTCAGTCACTGCCCTGAGCTTAGGGACCGTCATGGACGAAGGGAATGTAGAGTGACGAGTAAATCGACAGCTTCATCTTTGGACTTGGCTCCCATTTCACCACCACAGTCTGGTCCAAGGTTTGTGAAGCTGCTGATGCGCCAGTTTTTTGTTCAATTTCACAATCGCCTCTGCCCTCACTTGCGAATAACACCCACAGTGCTTGGGACAACTCCTCACAAAATACCTGAAGAGAACAAGCCGTGGTTTTCCACGAGAGGAGCAGACATTTGGAGGTTCTACTTCTCTTCACAACTTCATCACACTCTGCTGTAAGTCATTGCAGTGCACAGCTGAAATCACATGTGAGGTGCCCTCTAAACCACAGCCTGTGCCTTGCTATACAGGAGAGGCCATGAGACCTAACATTTAATGGAGTCCACTGCTTGTGTAGAATCATCTTGACTTAATACTGACTGTGCCAGTACAGCATTCTCCACTTAAATACAACACCGGATGGCAAGCAGCAGTGCTCCTAAGACCACTGTACTGTAGAACCTGCCGTAGCTTACCATGTTCTCTAAGTCCACAAAGCATATCTAAACAGAACCGTCAAATTCTCATGATTACTCAGCTGTCTGTGCATCGACAGAAAGCTGGTCCATTTTTCCTCTTTGCTCGTAACAGAGCAAGATGCAGAAGATAGAAGGATATGGAAGAAGATGATCTGCTGTGGCAACCTCTAATGGGAGCAGCCTAAAGAAGTAGAAGAAGAAGCAGCTCTTCTTGTATCTGAGGTTCAGTTATTGGTAGGCGGCTCTTTTCCAGTACTCCAGTATAGGATTTGTTGGGCAGGCTGAGGAATGTGATACCTCAGGATATGGAACACACCCTCTTGTCCCCCCTTTTGGAAAGAGGAATTGCCACCCCATGTTGCTATCCTTGCCTTCCCATGTGACAGTGAAGAAGCACGGTTAGCCAAAACACTGCAGCAAATCCAGAGGTCTCAGTGTCTTTTCACAGGTCACATCCACTCCTGAAGCCTCTCCACTCTGGATCTGCTTAGTCACCCCAGCGACCTCAGCCACAGAGGTGGTGTACACTTGAAGATGGTAGGGGTGTACACATTGAGTTTTTGCCTTGCACAGTACACAGAGGGTTTCTCAACCACTGGATTGCGTTCTCGTTGGGTTGCAGGCTGCCATCTTGGGTCCATGAGTGGATCACAGTGGGTCGCCTAAGCAATCGGCAGAGCTGTGCGATACGTCTCCCCGTTTATAATTGAACTTTTTTCAACAAGAGGGACAGCCGATTGCACTCGTTTCACAAAGGCAGTGGTTTGCATTTGCTGCTAGAGGGTCATCAGTGAATTTAAAAAGGCAAAAGTGGGGTATGAGACCATAAAGGTTGAGAAACACTGGAGTAAGAAAATGCGGTGCATGCTGAGTTCATAAGAATTACCCAGTCGAAACAAACATTAAAGGGCCCTCCATGAGACAGAAAACATATAAGACCCTGAGAAATAATAATCATAACAACAACAAACCGTGGCTGCTTTTTGCAATTTGTATAACATTATTAACTTCTGGTTTTCCTATTGCCCTGGCCTCAGCTTTGTCAACCATAAATTGGTGCACAACGCTATCTGTGCTTCTCTCTCCTTCTCCCTCTCTCTAGAGGTGCTCCAGCTCCACAAAACAAAGGCACGGACAAAAGTATAAAATGAACAAAACAGTGTTTATTGTGGGAAACTCTTCCTCTATAAGCTTTTTCCACCAAAGCCACAATATCTGAATTGAATTCAACTGAATTGAGTATAGTATAAAGCACAAGCAGCAACTCTTTGCCACTTTCTCGGTCTCTTACTCCCTGTCTCAGTCACTGCCTCCACTCCTTCATGCAAGTGTTGTTCTCCTTCCTTCCGACTCTGGGTCTTTGAGGAGTGGCAGGCAGCTCCTTTTATGTGAAATCCAGGAGTACTTCCAGTGTCCCATAATTGTTGTCCGTTATCACTTCCAGGTTAGACTGGAGCCCGACAAGCTACGGCTCGTTAGTCCCTACAGCACCCACTGGTGGTGCTCATGGACCCCAACGGGGCTGAGTTCAAGAACTCCAGTTCCCGAATGCCCTGTAGGAAACCATGGTGCTGATACAATCTGGAGGGCTGTCCTCTAGCAGTCCTGGGAACCCCATGCATGCCGTCTCGCCTTGTTCTTCCATGTTAAGGGAGCCCCAGTGTTTGTGTATCTGGTTGCCATGCCTCTGTTATTCCAGCAGATGGTGCATCACAAACACTGGTACTTATTACTATAAATGTTTGTGATGTGCCATCTGTTGGAATGACAAATGCAATGCACTTTATTTCTATATACATTACATTCCAAAAGATGGTGCCCAGCAAATGTTAACACTGAGGTCTACATTGAATGTACAGATTTCAGTCTGTCTTAGATGGGTGGCACAGCTAGTATGTACAATGTAATGAAATAGTAAAGTTTGGAAATGCCACAGAGAGACAGGCGATTGGGTAAGTGCAGAGCCTAAGTGTTAACTTCTGAATTTTGTCCCATGAAGTGAATATTTTGAGCCCTGCTTCTAGCTCGGCAGAAGTTCTGAAAAGGTAGGGAGAAAGCTTTGCAATTTGGCTGATTCTTTCTAGAAGACGACTTCATAACTGCAGCGGTCTTGGCGTCCACAGAAGCTGTGAACGCAGAGAACTGTAGGTGTGCCTGATCTGGACTGAGCTGTTGAGAACATGCGGCCGTGTAAAACCGTAGGTTTGAAAATATGCGAGCCAAGTTTATTGTCTTGTTTCCAACGTACGATGAAATTCTTCCTGCATGTTTGGTATTGATAACGGAAAGAATTTTATCAAAGAATGTTGTGTTGGTTGAATTTACACCAAAAAGAAAATTGAAGACACATATTGGAGCAGGGGAGGTAGGTCATAAATTCCTGTAGCTTTTGTCTATGGTAGCATCAACAAATTAATGAATTTGGTGTATTTATCAGGCAGGTCAGACACTAGCAGGAAGAGAAGCTGAGATGTCCGCATAACTAAGTTATGCTCTGGTATTTGTACCAGCTTTATAATAAAAAAAATGCAAAGTGCGAAGAACCAGTTCTGCGATGTGTGTAGGAAGGTCCTGAATTCTCCATTCATCGTCTGAGATGGCCACATTTTGCAGTCCCTCTGACCCCTGCCCCTTTCCTTGTTTTCCCTGACTCCACCACCTCCACTTTCCCAGCACCCACCAGCCTTGTATCTCATAAATACGATGTCTCAAGATAGACAGGCTAACCTTTGACATGGCAATTGGTTTGTGTTGCAGAAATTTTTCCACATATTCACAGGCCAAAATCATTTTTTTCCACGAGGGTTTCCTTTTTCTTTTTTTTTATTGTTGTTGCAGCAGTTTGTTTATTATTGATGTCTGTGTTCCTAATTATGTATAGATCTGTTCGTATTGTATTTTAATTGTCTGCACTGTGACAATATTAAAAACAAACCAGTATCTCTAACAATCCATTTGTAATCATTTCTCATCAGACAGTTTTCTCCACCTTGCCAGTCTTCTGTCCATTTTTAACTGACCTAGTCCAATAGAGACTTTGAGGAGGCCAAAGCCAGTCCCATCAATATAGTCCAGAAGAGGGCGCTAGTCTGTACTGGGGCACACTCATGCAGGTGTCTCTAATCATCGATACGGCGCTGATTTATTTAACAAATAAACACATTTTTAGTAAAGTGGAGGAAACCACAGCAATGTGGAGAAGATCCTTACCAAGCCAGGAAGAATATGTGAACACCTCACCTGTTCTTAGACCCTAAGGCATTTTATTTAACTGACTCTTTTTAGTCGGTGGTCACAGAAGTCCTGTCGGGGTGTTCCATTTGACAGAGTCAGATAAAGCCGATGTCACATTAGACTGTGTAATAGACGACCGAGGACCTTGCCCTACTGGGACCAGGAGAGGGGCAGTATCTTCCCTGGGATGCAAGAGGGGAGTGGCCCTGGATTGCATGTGGGCCACGGAGCTTGGAAGCTCAACCCTGTGGGGGGACCGTGGCCACCACCAGGGGGTGCCTGGATGGTTCCAGAGCCATGGACTACAGCACTTCCATCACACCAGGAAGTGCTGCCAGAACAGGAACCAGGTACATCCTGAGTGCTTCTGGGTGCCCATGCAGCACTTCCGCCACACCAGGAAGTGCTGCAGGAAGGCCACCAGGGAGCACATCCAGGTGCAGTATAAAGGAGCCACCTCACTCCATTCGGAAGGCTAGTTGGGTGGAAGGTGGATGAAGCTTGTGGGAGAGGAGTGGAGGCAGCAGAGAAGAAACAAAGGAAGTAAAAAGGACTGTGAGTGTATTATGGTGGTTGGTGCACTGTGTGTTGTGCAAGAGAAAAATAAAAATACCGTAGTGTGCATTTGGACTTGGCTGTCTCAGTGTCTGTCTGTGTCTGGGCTGGTTATTTGAAAACGGGTTGGTCACAAGTGCAGATGGCAGTTGCTTATGTAGTTGCCAGACCTCCTCCATCTTCTTCTTCTTCCTCTTCATCTTTTACCACTTCTATGAGGGGTCGATGTGGTTGATCAACCTTCTCCAAACAGCTTGGTCCTGCACCTCCTCACCAGTCAAGCCCTTTTCCTTCAGATCTTCTTTTACTTTGACCAATATCGTTGCCAGACCATTTAAATGACTGAACATTGCTGGGTTTGTCAAACTTAGGTACGGAGTACAGACCTTCTAGCACAGTTATGCTCGCCCATTTTGCTGACCAGCAATAACGTGTTGCCTGACGGAGCAGGTGCTGTACGAAGTGTTAACAGGTATGGGAAGGTCACCTGCAATCTGTGTTCTTTTTTTTCTGTTATCCATTCTGTTGTGACACATAAAACAGTAGACATCAAACAGGTGAGCATCTCTTCTGTTTGTGAGGTCCACAACCCCCACATTACTTATTCCTCGTCACTGTGTTTTGTGCTGTGTACTTCTGGACAAGCATTCATTGGTCTTCAGCTGTCATGTACACATGCGCGCGACTAAAGACCAAATCAGAGCTGCCGGGGCGAGTCGTGGACTAATTGGAGTGAATCACTGGATATGTCACATTACACGACTACCTTCAACTTGCTAAGATTACATAAATGAAGGCTGTGACTGCAAATCACCACAAAACTTGTCTGATGTGACCTGGACTTAAGGTATCCTCCTGCTTTTGAGGTGTAGTAAGGAGGTCTTTTTCCCGTTCTGGATGTGTGAGCTCTTTTCTTTGGCCAGTGAGCTCTCTTTTCCTCCACACTTCCAAATTTAACTCTACGTCTAAAAGCTTTAGCGTAAGGAGTCCCAGTAGGCTTATTGGCCTGATGTCATTTTTCGTACTTCTTGCTTGGTCAGAAATCGTTACTTCAAAAGGCACCAGTTCAAACTTTAATAACTGGCTGTGGATTCTGCTATGAATTTTGTTGCCTTCTGGCTGTTTTGGAGACTTGTAAGAGAGAGCATTACTTTAATTAAGTACTGAATTGAATAAGGCTGCTGTTGACGGATATTTTCATAATTGTATTTAGATCTTGCCACAATGCTTAGCAAATTCAGGACATGTATATTACATTGCTCATGTTAACACTTTTTTTTTTATTCAGTTACATGACAAAATACTTTCTAGTAATGATCTTACTTGGCATGCAGTCCATCAGATGAGATGCACATTGGTGTCATTAATATTTCAGCTAGGAAAGAAGTCCTACATTAAAGAGCTTTATGATCAAAGGAATTGGATATTCTTGATGATTATCACTGGGACACCATTGTCATGGACTCACACCACAAAGCATCTCAGTGCAAAGATTTGAATTGTGGTACCTGCCGGGGGCCAGCCGTGAGCCCATCTGGCTCAGAAACAGTCTCCATGTTGCAAGAGTGAAATGGAGAGCTCCATTAGTCAGCCACACACGGGTTGTCTTGGAATGCTGTAACTGAAGCACTTCCTGGTGATGTCAGCTGATCTTCCTCTGTGCCAGCCCCCACGTTTTTTACACAGCATCACCACTATACTCCACTTTTCCACAGAGCAAGTCCTATCCTGCCGACTACGCCAAGTGTTTTGTCAAGGCAGAGTCTTCGGGTGACCATATTCCCCTTTATACTCTTATGCTATGTGCATCTCAAAAAAATGCCCCCAATTCTCTGTTATAACCCTCATATTTGACAATACCTTTTATGTTTATGACTTCATGCAACAAGACGGAGCATCCAGAACAGGCAAGAGTAAACGTTACACAGTTATTCATCATATATTATAGATAATATATCCAAAGTACAAACAGAGTACGTATTTGTTGGTTAAACTGTCCAACCTCCTAATCGGCTACCAGGTGATTCTTTGTCTTAATGTCTTATTTGTCTCTGGTCCAGAATTACCTTTGATCCAGCATGCTGTCTGCATAAGGCAGCAGAAATGGCCTCTCGTAAAGATCGAAAATCAATGTGAGAGAGAAAGAGAAATATATGATAGACAGACAACTGTTGGATTTTTATATACTGTATATATGTGTGTATATATGTATATATATTCATAGCATTTGTAGTCTGAGTCTCGATCTGATGGTATGGGTGGTCACCTACCAGGTAACACATGTGGTTGGTCTGCCAGTCTGCAAACATCCGCCGCCACAGACCAACCACATGCGTTACCTGGTAGGTAACCACCCATACAATCAGATCAAGACTCAGACTACAGATGCTATGAATGTAATTACTCAGATCTCCAGGCTGTCAAATAAACGAACCACACGCCGTGGTGCAGTGTAAAGAGGCTTCGCTTCTGATGCTGATGTCCGAGATTCGATCCCCGAGAGGGGTGCTGGCGAGTTTGTACGCCTGATGAGCCCAAATAAGGGCGAAACACGTGTTGCATACTCTTTGCATTATTTGACAGTAAACTATGTAATATATATATATAATATATATATATATATATATATATATATATATATATATATATAAAATATTTTTAACCCTGACTTGCTTTCTGGACCAATGGGATAACATAGAACAAACTTATTCTGCTACTTCAGTCAAGCCCTGTTCAGGCAGGACTCGGCCCCCATTTCAGCTCATGCTTCTATTTCTACAAGAAAGCCACCCCCATCCATCCGGCTTATAAACTCATCGCACCCCTTCCACTCCAGACTCGCCTTGTTGCTGGCCTGTTGATGGCCTTGTTCTCTCAGCTCACCTGTAATCCTCCAGTCAGTTCCTGTTTTTGTGTTTTTTTTTTGTTTTTTTTTTTACCTGGTCTTTTGTAATATTTTATCTAGTTCTGACCTGTAATTAGTACAATTGGTGTCTAAGAACATATTTTTCTCATGATATTATTGCATCATCATCATAACACTACTGGACTGCCTTGGACACATGCATCACAAAACATCATAGCTTGAAGATATGCGCTGTGGTTACTGCCAGTGGATAGCCACGGACCCGCAACAGCTGGTTCAGAACTGATCTTCTTGCCACATGAGCTGTCTGGTGAGCTTCAGAAGCAGATGCTGTGGGTTCACGGGAGGCCCCTGGCAGTTACTACAGCACAAATCTTTAAAGTGAGTTGCTTCATGGTGCGAGTCCTCAGCAATTTGGCAGAGGGTGTGTGGTTTGGGGAATTCTGTTAGTATCTACATCACGGGTGTCAAACTGTGGTCCTGAAGGGCCGCAGTGGCTGCAGGTTTTCATTCTAACCATCTTCTTCATTAGTGACCAGTTTTTGCTGCTAATTAACTTCTTTTGTCTTAAGTTTTAATTAACTTGACTCAGGCCCCTTAGTTGTCTTTTTCCTTAATGAGCAGCCAAATAATAATGAGACACAAAACGAGCCAAAACAACTGGTGTCCATCACACATTATCTGAAAATAAAGAAAGGTGAAGGTCTCAGTAAGGCTGATCTCTCAGGTCACCAAAACATGTTGACGATGTTCTTGGAAAAAACAAAAAAAAAATCAACAGTTTTGGAAATGTTTGCTGTGTCAGAATGAGAGCAGCAACAAGCCATGAAATTAAATAACAAGCTTAATGAACAGCAAGAATGGGCTTCTCATTAAGAGATTAGTTGGAGTTTAAAATCTCAGTTTGGCTTGTTTCACGTCTCATTTCTGTTTGGCTGTCATTTAATGGAGAAAGGAATCAATTCAGAGGACAGAATCCTTAAAAACAGGGCTATGAAAATGAAAGGGAAAGAAGTTAATGAGCAGTGAAAACCGATGAGGATAAGGGTGAGAATGAAAACCAGCAGCCACTGTGGCCATCCAGGTGTGGAGTTCGACACCCGTGATCTACATAATGAAGAGTATAAAGGGGAGAACAGGGTCACCTTAGGACATCAAGGATACAAGTGTCAAGATGTTTAATGGAGGTGGAGGTGTGCCCTGGTGTGTAGGCAAGTGTTGTTAAACTGAATCTGTCATATTTAGAAATTAGCAAATTCCAACATCTTGTCCACACAGTAGGCAAGGTGTTTGTGTCGTTGTATTAGAGAGGATGAGTCAGTAAATTTACAGTCATGTAGTGCCGTTCGTGCTACCTGCCTTAGAGGAGCTCAGTGTGCAGGCTGAAGCGATGCGTTCCTGTTGGTAGGCCGATTTGTCTGTTTGCCTGCCAGGTTTGTTTTCCATTGCTTTAATTTCAGAAATTTGGAATTTTCTCTCTGCTGCTTTTGTTTGCGTCACAGTTTTCCTCTCACCTCCATTTTCACCTTCGAGGGTTGCGCCTTTTCTGAACGGGTGCTTGTTTGGCCCGCTGAATGCTAGTTTTACACTTGATTTCACAATGAAATTCTCAGAGGTCAAACTCTGATGTTTAACGTTCTCCTTGAAACGCAGATTGTCAGGATAAAAATGGCCCACATTCACCTTTTGTGGCATTTCGAAGCATTCTTTTTTTTGAGTGTCTGAACCGTGGGTGAACATTAGAATAGCGCAGGGTGTGAATTTCATTAAATGGAAGTGAACCTTAAATGCCCTAAAGCATGAGCTGAGTCATCTCTTCTTTTCTAAAATTGTAAAACGAACTTCAAGTAACTTTTTGGTTTTTTTTCCCCCCACAGTTGGAGAAAGTAGAGGATTACTGGAAGCAATGACAAGGATATCCAGCATGCCAACATATCTACCTGTCAAATATCAAATCCTCAATGCTGAGTCTGCCTTCTTCCTCAAGGAAGCCAATCAAGATATCATGAGGAACTCCACATTACAATCTCGCTCTGAGTCCTTCTTCATCTACCAAGCCAGGCAAATGCCTTCTGTCAATGCCAGCTATGGCTCCGTGTCTGTGGAGCAGTCCGTTCCCTTGGACCTGCTACAGAGTCCCAGTAGTTTTGTCCCCTCCAGCATGTTCACCTTCAATTGGAAAGTGCAGACGTACATCATCAGTGACAAGGTTTACTACAGCTGGCCTAAGGTACAAGTCTTGTTTTATATTGCCGGCAGGGACTGGGATGACTACAGCACTATAAACAAACTGCCGTGTGTCAAAATGTTTGCCTTCCGGGAGACGCAGGAGGTGCGGGGCACCTGCCGGCTCAAGGGTGACCTGGGGTTGTGCGTGGCAGAGCTGGAGCCGCTCTCCAGCTGGTTTGACCCACCAAGTGTGGTTCCTGGTCGGCAGAAAGGTTTGGATCAGTCGGAAGGGGCGGCTGTGGAGCTTTATTACGTGATCCAGTCTTCCGAGAAGGGGGACTGCAGCAGCGAAGACTCGAGGAAGGGGAATTCGATCCGCTCGGAGCAGGATGACATGTTTGACGGCTCCACCACATCGCCCATGCAGAGGATTGGAAGTGTGCGGCTCTACCAGGCGCCAAGCTCTCCGCAGATGACGGAGCTCCGGCTGGACAGCAACGTCGTGATTAAGGTTCCGTCGAAGCCTGTCAAGCAAAGCGATATCGTTATGGCCCGCGTGTTTGTATCCAGCGCCTCCAAAGCGGAGATGTTTACACTGAGGTGAGTTGATGAGCCTTTTTTTTTTTTTTTTTTTTTTATTGTATTGCATTGTGGCTACGCATTTGTGTTTCATAATGAAGTCCACATGCCAAAGAATATTCTTGTTCATTTAAAACTAGACCACACCAGCTAGCTAACCCACTGAAGCAATAGTTCTCTAACGAGACCACATGTAGTTGTTTTACAAACCAAATGCTTGTTCCTGTTTTGTGTCGTCATGAGAACTCAGAAGTCCTTGTCATTGATTCTAAGTCAGTAAGTGTCTTTCATGCTAGAGCCACACCGGCGTATCCAGAACTTGAGCGTCTCTTCAATGGGTCTGGAAGTTTCTCCCTGTCGGTGTCTGGGTAAAGCTCGTTAGAGGCGTCTCTAGGATTGTTTGTGTGTCTTTTAAGTAGATTCCTGCTCATCTGCTTATTCAGTTCAAGCGCTGATGATGGCTCAGTACAAGTGTGTGCAGCTTCACCTCCATGATATGTTCAGGGAAATGGGATCTTATGCTGTTCGGACATTTTGTGAACACTGGTGCTTAGCAAAGCTTTATGGGATACTGTAGTGTACCTGACGCGACTCAACAGCCAAGCTGCTGCACACATACTGTACTGTACATCAGCTAATTTATCTGCCAAGGTGGGTTAACACTGTGCTGTACTAATGGGCAGAGTGGTGGCTCTGAGGCTAGGGATCTGCACTGGCAATCAGAAGGCTGCCGGTTCGAATCCCGTAAATGTCAAAAAGTGACTCTGCTCTGTTGGGCCCTTAACCTGCAACTGCTGAGCGCTTTGAGTAGTGAGAAAAGCGCTATATAAATGCAAAGAATTATTGTGTACATTGGCTAATATGTAGTCTGTACTTACCACAATTGGAACTTGAAGGCCTGAAGTAGTGTTGGGGGATTCTGGATTAGGGTTAGGGTTGTTGCTGGTGCAGTTCTGCACTGTTTCTTTGTGGTGATTGCCGAGTGCAGGCACTGATGTTCCGCCTTCCTGTTGTTTGATAATCCTTTTGGTTCACTTCCAAATCGCAACTTTGCCTTTGCCTCTTGCTGCTGCTGCATTTACTAGCACTGGTTTGGTAGCCATGATGATCTTCATGGTCTTCAGAAAATGAAACTGAGATACCGCTACAACATTCCAGAGATGCACGATACGCGAGAGTGGGTGCTGCTGCCTATGAGGGCATATATGTGGTCAGCCGTTGCCCGAGTGGACCTTATTTTAGCGTATTTCTCTGCAGTGCTGGGTTCAGTCTCTCTCTGTCAGAAGGAAACGTTAAAAGGTGCATTGTGATGTACCATAGCATAGCGGGCTTCAGCTAGCTGAATCCAATTCAGATTTGCAATGGGTCTGTATTGGGGTGCATTTTACAGTTTGGTAATATTTAATTTGTGTGAATATTAGGATTATCATTGGAACAGCTGCGCTACCCGTCTAAGACAGACTGAAACCCAAGTAATCAACCTAAAGCTCAGCGTTAATGTATGCAGTGCACCATGCAATACTTACATCTCTGTTACTTGTAAAAGCAGTGGGCCACATGTTGGAATGGCTAATGCGATGCACATGTCACTGTTATGTGCCATTTGGTGTGGGATTCATAAAAGCAGTGTTAATTATTGTGTTGAAATGACAGAGGCACGACTACCAGATGGACAAAGAAATAGACACTTATCCTTTTATTAGTAATAATCATTTTAGCAAGTAACAAAATGTTTGTATATTTGCAATGGGCCACCTGTTAGAATAAAAAAAATGTGATGCATATTTCTCAGTTATGCCATTTGGTATGGGATTTGTAAAAGAAGTGTTAATATTTGTGATGTGCCATCTCTTAGAATGACAAATGCAAAGTATATATCTCTGTTACATGCAATTTGAGGTGAGATTCGTAACAGTAGTGTTAATGTTTGTGATGTGCCATCTGTTGGAATGACAGAAACATAATAACCGCATGGACACACAAATAGGCAGACAATTATCCTTTTATTAATAATACTCCTTTTACTAAGTAAGAAAATGTATTTGGTGCAAATGTTTGTGAAGTGCCATCTGTTGAAATGACAAATGCAATGCGCATGTCCCTGTTATATGTCATTTGGTAAGTGACTTGTAGAAAGTTTAATTAAAATGTTAATTTTTTTGTGATAGATGAACATACAGATACATAGACGCACAGTTAGTTATCCTGTTGCTAAGACAGATTGTTTAGATACGATGCAGCTTTTAAGTGAATAAAACTGTTTAAACAAGACTGTGTTGTAAAGCTCATAAGAGAAAGCTGGTGATATTTTTCATTATATGCATTTAAACAGAAGTTTAACAGAAAGGTGCCTTTTTGGGTCAGTGAGCACATGTCAACGACTCATAAGGTGAGAGAGGATGCTGGGATGCATGCAAACAAAGTGAAGAATAATGGGAGACAGGAAAATATTGAAGCAAATAGTAGCATCATCAGGCTCAGACAAACTAACCAGTGTAAGAAGAATGAAAATAAGCTCAAGGGTGCCTTGCAGTCAACAAGTAGTTGTATTTAGCTAAACAAGCTTGGATGACATGCTTTGATTTTGGTTGATTCAGCTATTTCTAAATCTTGCGTGATTAGCCACTGAGGCACTCTATAAAGGTGTAAGGATCTGAAAAGAGACATCTGAAACTTCAAGGGGGACACCAACTACATGGACAGCTTTGTCAGGCTAACCTCCTGCGAAGGCTTCCCAGCAGGCCTCAGAGGAGAAGCACAGGGCAGTGTTTGCTCTTGTGATTCTGGCACCAAAATAGCAAAAACGTTAAGAATCAAAGGGGCCAATCCAAACTAGGCTGCCCAGAAAAGGTTCACTCTTAGGTAGCCTGAGTGGCCATCAAAAGTATTGCTTTGACCTATATCAGGCCAAAAGGGGGGCTTTGGCTTCAGAAAATGTTTAAATATCCCAAACATACTGAAAGGGGGTGGAGGGGGGTAAGCATAGAAAAACCTTTGCCTTTAGAAAATATTAAATATTAAATACTTGATGGCGTCAAAACAAAACAACAGCCTCCCATTAGCGCAGAGCCGGAATAATCTTAATGGTGTGTCTAGGTTAGAGAGGAGCCCCAACGTGAAGTGACCCCTCATTCAGGGCTGCCGTGTTTTTTTATGGTCCACGGACCACAGTACTGTGGATGAAAAGGAAGAGCACACAGTTAACAGCAGCGCCTCCTCTCAGTCCGGTGATGAAACTGCATACCTAGGGGGACAATCTGACGCTCATGTATGACACTTATAAACAACACATGGACAACAATACCTCCGTGGCTGTAAAGCCAGGATGCTGGGTCTGTGAGTTATCGTCACTAACCGCTGCGCCATCATGTCCCCCTGTTAAAGTGTACATATTTATAAGTGCAATGTTGAACAGAGGTGCCATTCACAATTTATCATTCCATCAGATTTTACAAATGGTGACATATTTTTAATTGCTTCTCCTGCTGTTACCATTTTAAGTACTTTATGTGATCAGAAATAAAAAAGGGAAATGCCCCATATGCCCTTTATCCATAATTGATCAGATCACTCCTGGGCACTTATTAACCTCCTACAAATAGCCTAAATTGCTATCATTTAAACATAAATTGACTTGGAAAGTACAAACCTGCACAGATTCTTACCCAAACACTTTTATGCGGAGTAGTAAATGAATGCCTCGGATGCGTTCGTTCATTTATTCCGCGCTAATGGCTTTCTGTATCCCAGCCCCTCAGACAGCAGTGCAGCCGTCTCTTTATTGTCCAGTCCACCAGGTCGGAGGAGGACACATCAGGCCTGCTGCACTTGTGGTCTGTGAAGTAAAAGCAAAGCAGCTAAAGCTCGGAATCATTTGAGAGTGCGGGCATGACAGGGGGGTAAATTAGGGGGAGCCTGCGGTTCATACTCTTCATCGTCTTTTTACATTGTTTAAAGCTGCCTTTTGGAATGGAATATTAACAATATAAACTGCACACAAACTACCTGGTGGTCTTTTTTATTCCCCCTTCATCTTTAAATTGAAGCTGAGTAATTATAGACCGAATTTTCTGACTTTGCAAATCTGGATTCACATGTCTTTATTTAAAACAAATCATCCAACTCACTGAAGTTTGAATACTAATTAGAATGTGCAGATGAGACTAAGTGATTTAGATAATTAGCACGCAATGCAAATGAGGATTTAATTAATTAAAATGCATTTCCATTAGCTTAATGACTGTTGGCCTGATCTTAATCACAGTAGGTGAAAATATTTATATGCCATAAGAGGTGGCATGACAATGGGTCATGTTCATTAATCAACATTAGCATATGCAGATGAGCTGATAAACTCAGGTGATTGTCTCAAAATGAGAGCCTACATCCTGACTCATGATGTCAGAGGGCCGCTGTGTTTACCTTTCATTTTCTCTCTTGAACTCTGGAGCCGTAAACCGAGCGGGGACCCCAGAATGCCCAAATTCTCGTGCAGGGCTAGAGAATACAAACTGCTGACCCTCGTCACCACGACAGAAAGGCTGTACGCTTTGTGGTTTAAATAATGTCAGAGACGAGAATGAAGATAGAAAGGACTGCCTCAGTCAAAATGGGAGGTGGCATGGTGGTGGCATCACGGTGTGGAGTTTGTATGTTCTCCCCGTGTCTGTGTGGGTGTCCTTCTGGTGTTCCACATGCTGGTTAGGTGTCTTGGCACCGTTACATTGGCCATAGTGTGTGTGTGTGTGTGTGTGTGTGTGTGTGTGTGTGTGTGTGTGTGTGTGTGTGTGTTTGCTTGCCCTGTCCAGGGTTTGTTCCTGCCTTGCACCCTATGCTATCTGGCATAGACTCCAGCACCCCACCATTAACCCTGGTCTGGATGAAGTGGACTACAAAATGTCATGACTCCTCAAAACACCAATGTACTACATCTGTACAGGTAGTGGTCATACCCATTTGTATTTATTTTTTTAGTGCATTACCTTCATTTTAACCCAAAATCAAACTGGCAGCTCACTTTCAGAACAGTTGCCTCTGTGTGGGCGCAAATCCTTTGCAGCCAGGGACTCTTCCTGCATTTGAATGTCACTATTTTTTTCGTTTTACTTTTAAATGAGCGTTATGAGCAGAAACCTTTGGCCAGCTTTGTGGTGTGCCTGTGTGTTTTTCATCGTTTCACACTCAAATCTTAATCTTTTTTTAAGGAAATGAAGGGGAGTCCTGCCAGTGGGGCATAGAGAAGAAAATGGCCCACATTATACAGTGGTTGTCTGAAGGTGCCGCACCTGACATGTGCTTTGTGCTTCTCTAGTGGTCCCCTAAAGTCTGAATATATCCACAAGCCACTTAACCCATTTATGCCGAAGGTTGAAATTTTTGAGTTTGTGCATGAAATTCACATATGTTGTGTAGAAAAATATAAGGAACAAGAATTTGAAGAGAAAAAAAAATGTATTACATTCCATTGTTGAGTTATGTGGCGTTCCAAAATTGGAACACTAGGCAAATCCACTTCTTACATTATACATCCATCCATCCGTTTTCCAACCCGCTGACATAACGTATGTTACTCCAGCGTGACTGTCGTTCCAATAATGGAACACGAGGCATAAATGGGTTAAGGGGCAGTTGATATTATAAGCGTACAAGTTGCTTCGGTCTAGTGGGGTCATGGGGGAACCCTCTTTTCCCCTTTAGACTCTTTAATACAGTATCTCATTAACTGGTAAAGAATGACAGATAGAAGAAGAAATAGAAAGGTACAAGAGCCACATGCAGGACTTTTAATAAGGAGGAGTGAAACGAGGTGTCCCAAAAAAGTGGAAGAAAACGTGGGGAATATCTAGAAGGGAAGAAAATGTCAGAGAAGCAGCAGGACCGTGTGACAAGTGAAGATCATGGCAAAAGATCAGAAAAGTAATATTGGCTCAAGACCCCAGCACTGTAAGGTATAATGGGGGAAGATAAAGTAGGCAAGTAGCCCCCTTTCATACGCAGGGCACACTGGGCAGTTACCTGGGTGCCCCACGAGCATAGGGGTCCATGTTTTTTCTGATGCCTATGTACGTTTCTGTTTTGCTATCGAAACAAGGGGCCCCCCTGTGACGATGCAGGTTCGCTCCAGGTTCCCATGCAGCTTCAGGGAGCTCTTGAACCCAACACTGTCGGTAATGTCACCGATGAGCTCGGCAGTGAGGCATAACAATGGAGCAAGGGGATGGTGTAAAAAAAAAAGTGCTAAGTGCTTTTATTAAAGACAACAACAAAACAAAGTGCAGTGCATCAAAATCATAAAATAAATAATCCATAAAAACAATTGATGAGTGGAGCTTAAAAATCCAATAAATAGAAGAAAAAAAAAACAATCCTTTAAAACAACGAGGTTAAAACAATGCTGGAAGCAGTCCTTTAAAAACACAAACCCTGGTGTCTGCTTTTACCTGGCGGCTCCCCTGCTTCTCCCATCTGACCATCTCTCACCGCTCATCTGGTCTGGAGGCTTCCCGATCCCTGGCTTCGGTTCCGCACTCTCCAGACCGAGACTTGGGTTACCCAAAGGCCGGGACGCTCACATTGGGGAATCCATCACCCAAGCCTCCCGCTGCCTTCTCGGCCTTACGCGGCCAGCTGTCCTTCATCTCCAGTCACTCCAGCTCCTTGTTCACTCAGCTGGAGTGACAGCTTCCTTGTGCCCCACCGAGTGTCGCCCAAACACCCCTGCTAGGGCTCACTGTGGTAATGTACAGAACCAAAATTAGAAAAAAGTTGTCTCTGTCCAAATATTTATGGACCTAACTGTAATATGCCCAAAGTAGAAGCGGACTACAAATGGGAGTGTTGGTAAAAGAATGTGAATATAAACTGGAGAATAAGATACCAGGTGGCCTGCAGTCTTAGTATGTCTGCCTGCCGGCCAGCGTCATCTTTAACATCAGGAGAGGGCAGGTCATTGGCGTCACTAGAGAGCGTTAGTTGCACTGAGTTCATCCTTCCATGGTGGTTTGTATTAATATAACAGGACCTTTAGAGTGGAGTTAAATTCATCTTCTTCCTTGGCTTTTGTCAGTGCTCTTTTGTTGTGTTATTCCTTTTTTAGACTCTTTATTACGCTCCAATTGCCATAATCTTACCACACTGTCAAGATTGACTGCTGCTGTAGTTCACCACTTGCCCTCTTTCTTTTCTACGTTTAACCCCGTGGTCCTGGGATGGAGCCTCCTACTCCATGAACGGAGACGGAGAGGGAGAGGCCTTGCCTCTGTGGCCCGTAGTGGTATGTATTTCTGCTGGACCTTGACATGCCTCTTGCACCAGTGGGTGTGTAGTTCCCAATGACTCGACTCAGGCAGACTCGGACCCCCGTCCCGGCCGGTCAGTTCCTACTTGTTCTGATTTGGTATTTTCAGCAGGAGGCTAAGAACCTGCATGCAGAAGGCCTACCATGATCTGCTAAGTCAGAAATGTTCCCGACTGGCTAATACAGCTTCCTTAAGTTTTAAAATTAGACATTATTAAACGTTCACTTCCCTGCCAGGTGAAACTTATTAAAATGATCATATTACAAACATTGTCAATGTATAAATTAGCTTTTACACTCCATTACACAAATGAATATGGGTTACAACGTATCGCACCTTTCACTGTCGCTATTACCTCTAAGTAAAAACAGTAGGCAAATACACAGGAACTATTACCGTAAATAAAAGAAGGACACACTAAAACTTCGAAGGAATTTGTAAGGTCAGTGGAGTCCAGTGGGAGCTGCCCACCTCACCAAGATGACCGTTATGGACTAAGAACAAAAAAGACATTAGGAAAGAATCTGGCCGCTATAAAGACTGGGAAAGCACTCTTGTTTCGCTTTTGAGCAAACGTCAATGAAGCGCATATCCTTGTATTTTTTTACACTAATTAGTTAGCATGTTAACAAAATTAACACATCTACAAACCATTTGCACATATGCTTTTACTGCCAGCACCTTCTTACTGTAATCTTGCCAGATTAGCTGCCAGGAACATAATGGTAGGGTTTATAGTTTAAGGAGAAGACTCGTGTAATGTGTTTATACTATTTAGAATTAGAAAACCATATGCTTATTTGTCATATTGGCACAAATTCCACATAAACACGTACCACAGTCAGCTATTGTAATTCATTTTTTATTCTCCCTGGCTTCAGTTCCAGTAGTAATCAAGATGAAAAGAGCAGAACGCGCCCACATCTTGTCGGTCCGTCCGCCTTGTTGGAGATCCACAGTCACAATGTGCACACGTGTTCTGATTTGCGGGGGTCTCTGAGTTGTCCTTACGTTGACCTGACTACAGAGTGTCCCAGATCCACACCGTAGCCCTCGTACATTTGCACTTACCCGCCTGTCACAAAACAAAAATGAGCAGGAGAGGAGGTTCACACGCTTCTTTATGCATTATAGATTAACACTGATTTAAGATTTCGAAAGTGCCTAAAAATAAAAGCAAATCAGACGTATTATTGTTCGTTGCTAGGTTTGTCTACTCCTGCACCTTTAGATTAACGCACACTTAAATATACAAACACACACTCGGAAGTCCTATTTACACAACTGCTGTTCACACTGTAGTGTGTCACATAGGATCCCAACACACACACACACAGATCCTAGTCAGACAGTTACATACAAGTGTGGCACTTGGTGCCACGGCCCACCTGCCAAGTTGTTTTGCCTGTCTAAGGTAAAGTCATCCCTGATGGAGGATAACAGGAATCATGGGAAAGAGGGGTCCTTTCATCGGATTAGCGCTATTTCAGCTATGGGATGGCCAAATGGGGGAGGCAGCTTGATGAATGAGGTCTCCAGGACTCTAAACAAATCCAAATCATATTATGTGATATCATCTACTGTTAAATTCTGCTCTGTACTCTAAAATTTTTATTTTTATACTGTATTGAGGATTTGTTCTGTTCTGTGTATTGTATTGTATTGACCCCCTTCTTTTTGTCATCCACTGCACGCCCAACCTACCTGGAAAGGGGTCTCTCTTTGAACTGCCTTTCCTAAGGTTTCTTCCATTTTTTTTACCTACAAATGTTTTTTTGGGAGTTTTTCCTTGTCGTCTTAGAGAGTCGAGGCTGGGGGGCTGTCAAGAGGCAGGGCCTGTTAAAGCCCATTGCGGCCCTTCTTGTGTGATTTTGGGCTATACAAAAATAAATTGTATTGTATTGCCCTGCCGCCCATAAGCACGTAAGAGTGATGCCTCAAGCCTGTCACTTCTCGTTCCTCCACGTGGGGACTCGCCATCACCAACACTAACAAACGCATGACCCTTTTGGTTATATGCCACGTAACAACCAGCGGGGTCTTACTTCTACTGTACTTGTTCTTCTACTGAGGTGGGACCTCTCAGCCTTGATAATCCTGTGGTCAAGAAAGCAGCGATCTTCTCACTCAAAGTCTGGATACAGTCTCAAGGAATGTCGAGGATGGATGCTGTCCTGGCCCGGCTTTTTAATTTAGTAATCGGTGTGACGCATTATGTTATGTTCACCGTCGTCTTTGTCTCTCAGATGTTGCTTCCTGTCATTCTGTTTCTTCTGTCGTTTTCCTTCTTTGGTCCTTCAGACCGGCCATTATTTTCGTGAGGGTGTGATACTTTGATACTTTAAGCTCCTCCACACTGTTCCCGAGTTCTAAACTGACAGAAACAACTTTCGATCCTGTGGCATCTGCACTGTTTTCCTTTCCCACTACCATTAAATTATAAACTGACTGAAGCAGACACATTAAAGTTACAAATTACTGGCACAATACAAGAAGAATATATGAGAAGGGTATAGTATCGTTCAATGTGAATTGCCTCTGTAGTTAAATTGCTTTATAATTCACCCTGGTTTCATCTGAGCAAAATTAAAACTTAATATTACTAGTCTGCAGTTTTCAAAATATGACGATTGCACACTCCAGGGCAGTTATGAGTGTCACATACTAAATATGACCTGGATGGATAGCAGCAGCCCTCCTTGCTTGAAGTCTAGGCATCCGATAGGCCCAGATTACCAGTAGTAAGGTGTTTGGTCTCTGCTCTGGTGTGGTCCCAGGACTTGCACACATTGCCGTGCTCTGTACGCAGTAGTGAGGCCTGGCCTGGAGTACCGTGAACAGCTTCGATCTCCATATTACAAAAAAGTCACATTCGGGGAGAGAGCAACTGGGCTGAGTCCAGGAAACGTTTATGAGAAAAGATAGAAGGAGCTGATCCATTTCAGTTTAAGCAAATGGAGATTTAGAGGGGACAGTGTTTAAAAGTATGAAGGGAATGAGTACAGCAGATCCCAGTTGTTAATGAATTCTAAAACACGGGGACACATTTTAGGAAACATGAGGAGGGATTTGGCACAAATGTTTGAAAGTTTTTCTCCACGCAAAGAATCGTGGACACAAGGAATAAATTACCAAGTAGTTTGGTGGAGAGCAGGGACCTTCATAGCTCGACTTGATGTTCTTTTGGACAATCTGAACTGAATGGCCCATTCTCTTCACAGCATTTCCGATGATCTTTGAAGTTGCTGCACATCTTTGGCATGGAGAAGGAAACTATTAGAAGAAGGACAGGAGGAGAACACGTAGGTTGCAAAGCAAACTGCAGTATTACGTTCTGCAGCTAACCGCTTTGCCTGCCAACACATCCCTGATGAAGGACCTAATTAGTCTGGCCTCACTTATACAGCTTGGTTCACAAAGGATGCAGTACAAATGGCAGGAGCTGCTGACCTAACAGCACCTCTGGTATTCCAGCTGCATTGTTGGGAATGAAGAGCCAGAGAGCAACCGGCCAACAAAACCTTGGCGTAACTGGAAATCTTTTCTCTTACAAGAGGTTTATTGTCATATACACAGTAAAAACATGTGTTAAAACCATGTAATGAAATTCTTACCCTGCTTGCTCACCTTCATATACAAAGACAGAAAGACAAAAGAAGTATAAAAATAAATAGCAATTACAATTATAAGATTACAAAATAAGGTGCACAGTGCCTGATGACATACTACAGCAGTCAGTACCATTTTTGAGGCTATGCGTTGTGGTTTGAATTGACTTGAACTTTTAGCATTGTTGAGGAGTCAGATAGATAGATAGATAGATAGATAGATAGATAGATAGATAGATAGATAGATAGATAGATAGATAGATAGATAGATATGAAAGGCACTATATCATAGATAGATAGATACTTTATTAATCCCAAGGGGAAATTCCCATACTCCAGCAGCAGCATACTGATAAAGAACAATATTAAATTAAAGAGTGACAACAATGCAGGTATACAGACAGACAATAACTTTGTATAATTTTAACGTTTACCCCCCTGGGTGGAATTGAAGAGTCACATAGTGTGGTGGAGGAACGATCTTCTCAGTCTGTCAGTGGAGCAGGACAGTGACAGCAGTCTGTCACTGAAGCTGCTCCTCTGTCTGAAAATTATCCTGTTCAGTGGATGCAGTGGATTCTCCATGATTGATAGGAGTCTGCTCAGCGTCCGTCGCTCCGCCACAGATGTCAAACTGTCCAGCTCCATGCCTACAATAGAGCCTGCCTTCCTCACCAGTTTGTCCAGGGGTGAAGTGTCCTTCTTCTTTATGCTGCTTCCCCAGCACACCACTGCGTAGAAGAGGGCGCTCGCCACAACCGTCTAATAGAACATCTGCAGCATCTTATTGCAGATGTTGAAGGACGCCAGCCTTCTAAGAAAGTATAGTCAGCTCTGTCCTTTCTTACACAGAGCATCAGTATTGGCAGTCCAGTCCAATTTATCATCCAGCTGCACTCCCAGGTATTTATAGGTCTGCACCATCTGCACACAGTCACCTTTGATGATCAGTGGGTCCAAGAGGGGCCTGGGCCTCCTAAAATCCACCACCAGCTCTTTGGTTTTGCTGGTGTTCAGGTGTAGGTGGTTTGAATCGCACCATTTAACAAAGTCCTTGATTAGGTTCCTATACTCCTCTTCCTGCCCATTCCTGATGCAGCCCACGATAGAAGTGTCGTCAGCGAACTTTTGCACGTGGCAGGACTCCGAGTTGTATTGGAAGTCCGATGTATTTAGGCTGAACAGGACCGGAGAAAGTACAGTCCCCTGTGGCTCTCCTGTGTTGCTGA
Source organism: Erpetoichthys calabaricus (assembly GCF_900747795.2). NCBI lineage: Eukaryota > Metazoa > Chordata > Cladistia > Polypteriformes > Polypteridae > Erpetoichthys > Erpetoichthys calabaricus. The sequence goes on from NC_041411.2 coordinate 8,726,235, forward strand.
CCACAATGTCAGACATGCAGTTCCCGAGACGCACATACTGAGGTCTGTCTGTAAGATAGTCTACGATCCATGAAACCAGGTATGAATCTACTCCCATCTCTGTCAGCTTGTCCCTAAGGAGCAGAGGTTGGATGGTGTTGAAGGCGCTAGAGAAGTCTAGAAGTCTGATTGCTTGTGGGAAAAAAACTATGCGTCAATCTTGTTGTGCGTGATTTCACACTCCTGTAGCGCCTCCCTGAGGGAAGCATTGAGGATGAGTATTGTCTTTAATTATGTTGCGCGCCCTCCTGATGACCCTTACTAGTGTAGATGTTGTGACAGATTGGGGGCGCTGTCGTCCCTTTGAACCCTCAGACCACTCGTAAGACACCAGATAAAAGTCCAAGAATTTAATTTATTATAATAATAATATACACAAAGCACCCTCCACTCCACAATACTTCAATAATAATAATAATAATAATTCATTACATTTATATAGCGCTTTTCTCAGTACTCAAAGCGCTATCCACACAGGGAGGAACCGGGAAGCGAACCCACAATCTTCCACAGTCTCCTTACTGCAAAGCAGCAGCACTACCACTGTGCCACCTGTATAATAATAATAATACAAATCAATAATAATCAATAATCACAATCGTCCACTCCCAGCAGCTCAGTCACTCTTTCTCCCAACTAGGCTCAATCTGCTGGGGTTTCCTGAAGTTCCACCTGGCGACGTGGAGGTATTGGCCGGGATGAACTGCCAGCCATATATCACAATGTTCTGTAGGGAGGAGAAGGTTTGAGACTCTGAGCCATTCTTACCGTCCTAGTGAAGCGACGTAGTTGAATAACCAGACCCAGATGAAGGTTTTGAATGTAATAAAGGGAACTGATGGATTTAAATGGACCAGAAGGACGAGACTGGTGAAGTCAAAGGGAATGTTCCTTTGAAAAAGCCACCCAAGTCTGAGCGTTTCAGAAGCTGGAGCTGGAAGTGAACCCAAGCTCACGCAGCGTGAGTTGACAACGTTATCTGCCAGTTGACTACTTGTCTTCTAATGCTTATGGGTGGGTTATAAGAGGTTAATCCTATTGCGAATGGCCATGTCCATGAATGTGGACGTTCATGTTGACGAGCGCACCTTTGTGTTTGAGCCGCTCACACTTTTCTATGGAGAGCCTTCTTTCTTCACACTTCAGCTGCTTTGAGTGAGGGCGTTCATTGCGTGACTTACTGTGAAATCGTCTGGCGTACAGACCAGTCCAAATCTAGCTGAGGCCATTTTGCTAGGATCAGCCCTGCTTTAACCAACAAACACAACTTTTCTTGTCCTTTTTTTTTAATCATTGCTGATGGATAAGTGAAGGCGGAAGGAAAGAATAAAAAAAAAGAGGCCACTCATGAAACAGTGCCATATGTACGTTCTGTCCTACGGTAGTAAACGATGCACAAGACAGTTTCACGACTTAGTGGCCAGGTGATTTACAGAACTGGGAGATTCAGGAGGATGCACTTAGCCTATTTGTTAGTGCGCCGAGTCTTATTATTTATTTATTTATTTATTTATTTTTTAAATGAGAGTCTTTCTTTCGGAGCAGCAAGAAGCCATCAGAAAAGAACAAATGTACATGCCAGGCAGAACGTAATTGATTTGCGCTAATTATACACTTTGTAAAGGAGCAATCTGTTAATTGCAAAACCCTTTCTGTCTTATCCTTAAAAAGACTCTGGTCGTGCCGGCCTGTTGAAGAGAAAGAAGCAGGAGAGCAGAAACGTAATGAATACAAAGCTTAGAGATGAGGCTGAGCCACATGACACTCTCTCTTCAAATTGTCACCTGTCCATTTTAGACTTTGTTACCTCTGGGTTGACAGCCATTTATCTGTCAGGTGTGATAGATGATCGTGTTGATGTTATTCCCACCCAAACCGGTTGTAGTGACCCCATATGCAGTCAGGTGTAGCCCCCCAGTGGTTGTCCACTCTCTGCCAGTCCTATAGTCAATACAATCGGACATCATTGATATGTTATTTTACATCTTACCTAAACCGTCCTGCTGTTCCCAAGCATCAATGTGTCGTGAAGAACACGGGCAGCTTAATGGATTCACGAGGAGTCACGCCAAGGGAGAAACTGAACGTGCGACCTGATCAGGTTTTTGTTGGCCTTTTCTGTAAGAGAATTATCCACATTGTGCATTGCCAGTACAGGAGCGGCACGTCAGCAGATCCAATTTATATCATTTACTGGATTTGGTAGTGGAAACTTTCGAGGCAGCTAAGGCCCCTTCATCATGCGAGGTGTAACAGTTACACTTTACCTGATGAAGGGGCCTTAGCTGCCTCGAAAGCTTGCATTTGTAATCTATTTAGTTAGCCAATAAAAGGTGTCATTTCACCCTACCTCCTCCTGTATCAATCTGTGGGTAACACGGTGCAACACTCTACTGCTGTGGATTTGGTAGTGTCATGGTCTTTTACATTAAGCAGTTTAATATGAACCATTTGTCTATTTTTTAATGTTTTTTTTTTTTTTTGTAAATTACTGTTTTGTAATACAGTACTTTATCCTTTTATTAAGTTGGATGCTAGCGTAAGAGCGTAACACTTTGGGCTGCTGAGGTAAAGTGAAAGACAAAGTGATTGGTGGTCTCTGTAAAAAGCTGCTGTCTTAAGAAGACAAATACTGAATTCTTACATGAAACCATGGTACACTGACAATAATTTCAAAGCTGCCATTTTACCCATCTCACTTTACCACAAGCGTGTCTCAGGTTTCATCTTCCTCTCCACCCTTCTCATGTGTGTGATGCTCATTATAAATACGTCAAGTGTGTAGAGATTTATACAGCAGCATCCACAGTATCTGCAGTGACACTATGGCAGAATAAAACAAATCCCAAAAAGTACTGTTCTGATTTAGCGTGCCATGTGCCCTTGGAATTTAATGTTTCACTTAAATTCTTTCCAAGAACAAATGCCTTGACAGAGTTAATTTATAAAATAATAGTGAAAGAAAAATAATAAATAGCGGATTGGTGATGATGACATACAGGAAGAAACCCTTTAAAATGGCTTGCAGTTATGTTGGTACAACATTCTAATTGTCTGTGCCGTGTGTAGAAAAAGTAAATAATACGCCAGTGCTATGTTGTAAATACTGATTCATATAAATCAAGGGATGTTACACTTGGCTGCATAATACACTAGTGAGGCTGCTACTGGAGTGCTGCGAGTGGCTTATATTGATAAATATATTCAGAGCCTGTAATCCAAAGAAGAGCAAATGGAAGTATCTTTGGAAGAGAGGCGAGACGTGACTTTCTCAGAGAGACACATTCACGTCCTGCGAGACGAGTCTTTATGCCAAGAGAATTAACCAGGCCCGGGGACGGAAATAAAAGACAAAGAGTAGATGACAAAGTAGAACGTTGTAAAGAATTCAAAAACGTTGGTGCGATACACATGCAGCACAGGTTAGATATGATGGAAGTAGGAAAATTGGACAGTCTCAAAAAAAATGATAGTAAAGATTGCATTAACGCTAACAAATGGAAATTATTACTCAGTGAAATAACGGAACAGCGAAAAGAGATTGAATATATTGTTTGGATTTAAACTTTAAGTCAGAGACTTGTAGATTGTCTAATTTGTGTTGCCATCGAGGAAAAGTAGTGTTTCTTCCCAATGAAGAGGCGTATCCGCGAGAATTAAAAGATTTGTTGTTTGGTGAAAGTGAAATCCCATGAGACAAGACTTTATGCAAAGAGATTTGGAAAAGCCCCACCCACATCTAAAACATTTACAACCATGCATACGATTCAGTCATTTGTCATTTGTGTGAATGCTATTGTCAGTCACAGTCCGTGTAGAGAGAAGGAAACGATATTCACTCATTGGCAGTTGTACGTTGCATTGTAACGATGTAATCCATAACATGGAATCAAAGTTCAATGCGATATTGACGAAAAGGTAAAAGCGAAAAGAGAGCGACTATATGGACGTAGGTGATAAGACAGAAGTATGTAGATATTTTTCAGCTTTAAAGTTTAAGTTGGAGGCTTGTAGATCGTCTAATTCGTGTTGCCATCAGAGAAAAGTAGTGTTTCTTCCCAATGAAGAGGCGTATCCGCGAGAATTGAAAGATTTGTTGTTTGGTGAAAGTGAAATTCACATACGAAAGCGGCAGAGACGCGAAGTTGCTGGCACGTAGCGCAGACAGGGAGGTTGGTGGGCAAGGCCCCCCAGTATTAATTAAAGAAGAAAATGTGTCTTCTAGGACAACTTTGATAAAATGTCTTTGAGTCAGAAACCAGGCAGGAGGAAGCTTGTCCATTATGTCCTCCGCGTCAAATGTTTGAATATGGAACATTCATCAAAGCAGTCTTTTACATGTATTGATTTAAGAATTCCAGTTGTGTCCTACATACAAGTTGAGTAAAATGAGTATGACACTATCAATATAGTACAACCTGGGTGATAATCAGGTCATCTTGCTTTAGACTATCAGGTGGCTCTCTTCTCTCTCGTAGTATGCTGGTTGGTCTTTGGTCTGAAAATGGTCCAGTAGGGCCCCTTGAATGAAATAGCAGAGACACAGCAAGGCCCCTCCATGAATGTGGTAGCAGAGACACAGCAAGGCCCCTCTTGGCAGAGACACATCAAGACCCCTCCATGAATATGATAGCAGAGACACGGCAAGGCCCCACTTGGCAGAGACACAGCAAGGTCCCTCCATGAATGTGATAGCAGAGACACATCAAGACCCCTCCATGAATGTGGTAGCAGAGACACTGCAAGGGCCCCAGAGACACAGCAAGCCCCCTCCATAACGTGATAGCAGAGACCCAGCAACGCCCCTCTTGGCAGAGACACAGCAAGGTCCCTCCATGAATGTGATAGCAGAGACCCAGCAAGGCCCCTCCATGAATGTGATAGCAGAGACACAGCAAGGCCCCTCTTGGCAGAGACACATCAAGACCCCTCCATGAATGTGATAGCAGAGACACATCAAGACCCCTCCATGAATGTGATAGCAGAGACCCAGCAAGGCCCCTCTTGGCAGAGACACAGCAAGGCCCCTCCATGAATGTGATAGCAGAGACACATCAAGGGCCCCAGAGACACAGCAAAGCCCCTCCTTGAATGTGATAGCAGAGACCCAGCAAGGCCCCTCTTGGCAGAGACACAGCAAGGCCCCTCCATGAATGTGATAGCAGAGACACAGCAAGGCCCCTCCATGAATGTGATAGCAGAGACCTAGCAAGGCCCCTCTTGGCAGAGACACAGCAAGGCCCCTCCATGAATGTGGTAGCAGAGACCCAGCAAGGGCCCCAGAGACACATCAAGACCCCTCCATGAATGTGGTAGCAGAGACACAGCAAGGCCCCTCCATGAATGTGATAGCAGGGACACAGCAAGGCCCCTCCATGAATGTGGTAGCAGAGACCCAGCAAAGGCCCCAGAGACACAGCAAGGCCCCTCCATGAATGTGATAGCAGAGACCCAGCAAGGCCCCTCCATGAATGGGATAGCAGAGACACACCAAGGCCCCTCCATGAATATGTTGGCAGAGACACATCAAGGGCCCCAGAGACACCGCAAGGCCCCTCCATAATGTGATAGCAGGGACACAGCAAAGCCCCTCCGTGAATGGGATAGCAGAGACACAACAAGGGCCCCAGAGACACATCAAGACCCCTCCATGAATGTGGTAGCAGAGACACAGCAAGGTCCCTCCATGAATGTGATAGCAGAGACCCAGCAAGGTCCCTCCATGAATGTGATAGCAGAGACACACCAAGGCCCCTCCATGAATGCGTTGGAAGAGACACATCAAGGGCCCCAGAGACACCGCAAGGCCCCTCCATAATGTGATAGCAGAGACCCAGCAAGGCCCCTCCATGAATGTGATAGCAGAGACACACCAAGGCCCCTCCATGAATGTGTTGGCAGAGACACAGCAAGGCCCCTCCATGAATGTGATAGCAGAGACCCAGCAAGGTCCCTTCATGAATGTGATAGCAGAGACACAGCAAGGCCCCTCCATGAATGTGATAGCAGAGACACATCAAGGGCCCCAGAGACACAGCAAAGCCCCTCCTTGAATGTGATAGCAGAGACACAGCAAGGCCCCTCCATGAGACATTGAGCCTCTGTAACCCTAAATGAATGCTGGTCTGTCTTTCTTGATGTACCCTTCCAGATCCCCGGGGTGTCGTGGTGCTGAGACTGGCTCTCTTGGTTTGTTCCCAGTCTTGTTTAGACATGGCTCATCCCTCGTTCCATCACCTGTATTTCCCCAGGCCGTCTTCCTGGAAGTGGTGTTCGTGCTCCTAAAACTTGTCCCCCCTCCAGATGCTCATGAATTGTCCTGTTGGTGTCACAGATAGAGGATCGAATCAGGAGGGTGTGGGTTATTGCTAAGCACTGTGGTGCTGTCAGTTACCAGCAGAACCTTCAGCTCCTTGTAGCACACGTCACACTCACCAGAGCGCCACTGAACAAGGGTAGGGTCACAAATGTGCACAGCTTCTCCTTGAACATTCATTTTTTTAAAATAAAAGTGTGGCTTGTGCTTATTCAATTAAGACTATTATCCAAAAATAAATAAATTAAACATTGTCAAACGATATGCTAAATATTACTCTCCATTACAGAACTGAGTTGTCGATGCCATACTTGACTTCATGTTCTACATTTAGACGCTTGGCTCTGAAGGTGCTGCTCCTTTTTTAATGTGTAATTTTTATTTTATTTAAGCCTTTTGATATGTTTAGACTCCATCTTGATCAACATGGCCTGACATCGAGGTGTAAAATTAGGCAGAGAAGTACATTGTGTGTGTGCCAGTTTTTTTCCAGTGTTGTGTCTTTTTTTTGTTTGTTTGTTTCGTGCCGTTCGTCAGGTGGCTTTTCATTCTGCCGTGGGCTGCCATATACCACCGTGTTAGTTACAAAACCAAACACCTTCTGTCATTTCTATGTTGTCTTACTATAAAAACATGGCCGTGTGATCATGTGTGGATTGGTGTTGGATTGCTACTAAACGTTTAACAAGGGTACTGATACCAGCTTTTGGACCTCAGTACCAGCACTAAAAGGGTTCTGAAGTAAATAACGGATACCTCCGGCCTTCCTGATGTGCCACACAATGACTGGCCTGCCTGGTACACGGTGCCATTGCCTGCATCGCTGTGTACTGCACCCCCTCTTCAAGCCTTGTAGTCCTGATTGCACCAAAGCAATGGGGGAAGGTGGTCTGGTGATGTTCAAGTTGCATTGACATTTGTAGTTTCGTTTTGTGATGCAGTAGTAAACGTCGAGGGAAGCAGGGTTGATCGACTGGAAATCTTGCAATTACTTCCAGTACCGTAAATCCCGCACCATTTTACATGTTGGGTTTTTCTGTACTTTTCCAGTAGCCACGCAGCCTTACTGTGGATGAAGTTTGATGTTTCCAGGGCTCTGTCCTCACGCTGGTCATACCGTGTGTGATTGGCATTGTATTTGTGACGTCATCCGTTTGTGTCTCTTTTGCTCTGAGCTCTTTGTCCGTCATCTTCCTGGGCAGAAGATCTAAAATTGCATGGCACAAAGTGAAACCTCCAAGGTCCATTAATTAATGAATCCATTCATCCAGCCATCCATCTTCCTTAAGGGCAGGGGTGCAGTGAAGCTGAAGCCTTTCCCAGCAAGTATCAGGCACACGTGTTTGTCTCACTGCCATTGCCGGCATGTTAGGTGGGCATCCATCCTATGCTTCTGTTGTGACTATAAAATAAATGAAACAGAGTGGAATATTATAAATCAGTTGAAAGCGCCGGCTATTTTACTGCTACAGGTGATTGGAGTATAAACTTTATCTATTGTATTTTTTTTATTTTTCATATCTACATGTTTATATCTTGGCTGTCTGGCAAGATTATTAAATGATTGACCCCTTTTCATAAAGCATATTCAGAATGTAACTGAAAAATAATATGTTGCCGTTAATAGCTGAAAAAGTTCTGCCTGAATTTGACATGAATGAAGACGATTTTTGTAAAGAAAGCGAGGTCAATACATAATTACCTAAAAACCGAAATCGATAGAATAGTGTTAATTATGTAGTTATGTGGCAGGTAGAAATTACCAGGCAAAGACCCCAGAGGAGTAGAGCTGGACCCGTGCTGTGCATCTGTCACCCATACTGACACCAGTCCTCTGAGCCGTCAGACCGCACAGACGAGCGAGAAACACTTTGTTCAGAAGAAAAAGAGACGCCACGTCTGCGTATATCACGTGGCGAAGCAAGCAGCAGTGAGATGGACTCGGTCAACCTGTGAGAATTCTCTGGATTCCTGCGAGAATGGCGTCCCGGAATGTGACGTGACAAACAAATAGCCCCGAGCAAACTATCCATTGTCTTATTTTTAATACACAGATGGTGAGGTTTAAAGAGTGGGAATGGAAAATGTTTCATGAATTTACACACATAATATAATAGTCGTGTCCCCCTATAGTTAATCATCTTGGTCACCTTCGTAATGAGATCATGTTTTAGTTTGTTGGCTTCCTCGACTGCTAATCCTTTTTTAGGGTGGAGAAGAGTGCCAGAAGTAATCTGTGACAGACGGGTATCATCAAGAGTGAAAGGGAGGGTCTACAGGACGGTAGTGAGACCAGCTATGGTATATGGGCTGGAGACGGTGGCACAGAAGACAGAGCTGGAGGTGGCAGAGTTAAAGATGCTAAGATTTGCATTGGGTGTGATGAGGATGGACAGGATTAGAAATGAGGACATTAGAGGGTCAGCTCAGGTTGGACGTTTGGGAGACAAAGTCAGAGAGGCGAGATTATTTTGGTTTGGACATATGCAGAGGAGAAATGCTGGGTGTATTGGGAGAAGGATGCTAAGGATAGAGCTGACAGGGAAGAGGAAAAGAGGAAGGCCTAAGAGACGGTTCATGGATGTGGTGAGAGAGGACATGCAGGTGATGAGGGTAACAGAGTAAGATGCAGAGGACAGAAAGATATGGAAGAAGATGATCCACTGTGGTGACCCCTAACAGGAGCAGCCGAAAGAAGAAGACCAAACTGGACGAGAACAGGCCATTCAGTCGATCTATCCAGCAGGGGGCGCTAGCTCCCTAGTTGGAATGAGTTCTTTTGTAATTGCAGCGTCTTACATAACCCGAAACTATATAAATATACAGCGGTACCTCGGTTTGCGAGCATAATTTGTTGCAAGGGGACTTTTTTTCATTGGAGGGGCCTTGCTGTACCTCTGGGGCCCTTGCTGGGTCTCTGCTATCACATTCATGGAGGGGCCTTGATGTGTCTCTGCTATCACATTCATGGAGGGGCCTTGCGTAATTGTAATCCATGGCACTCGTATACCAAAGCGAATTTCCCCATAAGAAATAATGGAAACTCAGATGATCCCTTCCACAACCCAAAATTATTCATATAAAAATGATTAATACAAAATAAAGTAAAAATACATAAAACAAATTAACGAGCACTTTAACTTTGAAAAGAATCGTGGCTGGTGTGAGGGAGATGAGAGAGAGGAGACGTTATTGTGTAGGATGACTTTCACTCTAACTAACAAAATCACTGCTATCTGTTGGCTCACCGGAATCTTTTTCTTTTTTGCCGACTTTAACAAGGAACCTATCCAATGACAGTGGCTTTTGCCTCCTTTTGAGGATTTTGCAGAAATGTGACATTACATTTTCGTTAAGCAGATTCATCGCTCGCACACAAAATTTAAAAATGCTTTACGCACACACACACACACGTGGTCACAATGCTGTAGTAAACAGTATCCGCTCACACAGATGTTGACTATACGACTGAGACTGAACATGGGAGACAATTACCCACAATCCCGTGGAGAGAGAAGAACCATCGGCTCAGCTGTGATCACGTGACGCTCGGCGGACAAAGCGCATACGTACTGCTCGTATTGCAAGACCTCGCTCGTTTATCAAGTTGAAATTTATTACAAATTTTTGCTCGTCTTGCAAAACACTCGCAATCCAAGGTTTTACTGTAATATAAAAAGGCGATACCCCTCCCTCAGTGATACGGCAGTAAGAAATCACATAGGAGATATAACTTGGCTTTGTTTAGTGATGGCTTACGCAGGTAGTGGGAGCCCGATACGTAGAGTCTGCCATTTTCGCCGCTGCGTTGGTAGGATTTTCAGGATCAGATGACGTTATCTCCCATCCGTCAAAGGTGTGCCGGGCAATGTTCCAAGTCTATATACTCTTTCTTCATGTGCAGGCCCCCACTTCGGTGAATAATACAATTCCAAACAAGGAAAAGAAGATCCAATGTTGTACTGACTCTGACACACAGAAATAGTACAAGGCCCATTTTGCAGTTTGTCCCCGTCTTCTAGTGCTTGCCTAGCAGTTCTAAATGATGGGCCCCTGTGTGCTAAATCTGGCTTTGTGTTAGCTGTACATGTGGGACGAAAAGAAAAGCAGATTTCAAATATGTGCACAGAGCACCGTGACACATTAAACTTGTATTCTGATTACAGCCGCCCAAAGCTCGCCAGTCCCGTCCACTGAAGTGGAGTTTTGAAGGTTTCCAAAGTCCTACTCCCCACCACACGGCATAGGTCTCTATTGAAATATTTCCAAATGTTTTTGCGAAATTTGCTCTTAACAGGTTTCCAGCCGTGTTCTTGATGAAATCATTTTAAAGTCACCGTCTCGATCCAATGGAGTACTTCACTTACCCCTAAGCCCTTATTGCCTTGATGTGATCGGGACCTCATGGCTATCCAAGAGGGAAGTGACTCGTCGTGTGGTGCAACGGCCAAGTTGTGACTTCTGTTCTCTGTGTGAAACACTTGCGTTATTCCTTGCCTAAGGGGCTTCAACTACAGATAGTCGTCAGCTTAGGACCACATTCGGTTTCTACCGACCGGTATATGTATTCAAACATGACAGTATGTATAGTACTCTATAATGAGTCTGTTAAGTTGTAGCAGCGCTGCTTAAAATTCCTACATGTCCCAGCAGCCCTGCTGTTATGCTGTAGCGCTATTTTACAGTTTCACAGGCGGCAGGGGCTGCTGGGAAAAAGATTGAAAAGGTGGGACCTTTAAAAACAAACCTTAAAGACGCTGTGGGGATCGCGATTTTCCGTCTGTTTGTGAAAACGCCTCGTACCCACAACTGGATTACAGTTTTCTGCCTGGATGGATGTGCCTGTCGGTGTGAGTTTGAACTGAATGGCTGCGTCTTCATCTGAGGGAGCCCTCCCAGTCATCTCAGACCCCACACCGCATCGGGACCCTGATAGGACAAGACTTTACATCGCTTCCCGAAGGCCGTTGACGGGGTTTTTTCATTCACACATCTGTCATTAACTGCTCCTGCTAAACTGGACTGTTCTGGACATTGGTGTTTTTGCTTATTGTTTAGCGTTGATTCCGTCCATCCATCTATTATCCAACCCGCTATATCCTAACTACAGGGTCACGGGGGTCTGCCGGAGCCAATCCCAGCCAACACAGAGCACAAAGCAGGAAACAAACCCTGGGCAGGGCGCCAGCCCACCGCATTAGTGTTGATTGTTAGCTATAATTTATTATCATCTTTGAAAACGCTGCAGCTAATAAACTGAGATCGAGATACAGCAACGCCGACTAGAGATAGGAGGAAGAAGAGAGCTGGCGACGCAAGAACTGCTGTATGCCCTGCCAGACGCGATACCAGTAATATGTCAGACAGTCGTAAGTACTGAGGCAAGGGTCTGAAGACTTGTGTCTGTGTAACTTATTCGTTTTTTATCTTTAATAAATCTGCAGAATCTCCTAAAGTCTTGGTTTTGCTTTCTCACTGTGGAGTGTTGAATGTCGTTTCACGAAAATGAATTTTCGTGCCTGCAACGTTACAAAACATGGAAGCGGCAAAGACTTTCTGACTGACTGATTGTTTTGTGCACATCTCTAGTTGGAAATGTGTTACTGTCACCTTGGTGGGGAGACATGCGACCAAGAATGTCATTGTTGTGGTAGTGTGAGGACCGACAATCGCCCTGAAACCACGTTTGGGGCGCCAGCGGCCGTTTAATTTTAGTTATCGGAATGAATAAAAATGGCGCATAATGGCGCAAGAACAAAACAGAAATGCCCACGGAAAGGGATCATGTCTGGTTTGGAGCTCCTTCTCTCACGACTGGGGGGGGGGGTCTTGGCGTGGTCAGTTGCCCTCAGTTGGCGTCTTCTCCTGGCTACTGGAAGAGAAAGAGACGACTCCATTAGTGACAGCGCCCCCTGTCATCCTGGTGTGGGACTGCTGACCCAAAACGAGTCAGGAGGGTGATCTGCAGACACGAGTGCGTGACATCTATTACACACACATGACAAACTTCAGCTTGAATTGTCACTTGTGTACTGCAGTTTATGACGTTATTCTCCATTTTGTTATGGAGTTGACAGTAAACTGTCACCTTACAGGGCCACTTAACGTGCCAGCCTTAAACAGCTCCTCAGATGAGTGTAGTTAAAGGCGCTATATATAAGACACTGAAGTAAGCAGTGAATTTTAAAAGAGATGTCATTTATAATTAAATAAGAAATTGCATCTCCCAGCGGCTGTAATGAAGTGCTGCTTGTTTGCATCTCGTGCGTCACTTATATCCCAAGCACTCCACTGTTTTCCCACTGCTGCAATGGCGGTCAGCCCCGCATTTCCTTCTTTATCCATCACTCAAACTGTAACCTTCAGGCTCCTTGCGCTGGCAGCGTGGCTGTGTACAGTGGTTGTCCTGCCAAGTCTGAAAAGGTTTCAGGATCAATACCTGGAATCGGCGAGATGCTGCTTGTCACGCAGTGATAAGAGTGAGAGCAGCATGCCACCGCTCCGGCACAGACGTCATGACAAGGAGGATGGCAGCGCTTGAGCGACATTGGCTTGCAGATTGTGATGTCAGCTCCCCCCCATTTATAGCCGAAAGCCTTGCGTTTTGACTTCTCCCTGCCAAGTCGGTGGGGATTTTTCAAGGCAGCAGACTGCTGGCCAAAAACAAAGCGGCATCCCAAGTGGTGAGATAACAATATGGAGGTCTGTCAGCCGCCTCGCCTGCACGGGATGTGACTTTTGACTTGAGCTTCCAAGTCACTCGCTTGTTTGCTGTCTGCTCTACTGGGTTGCTGGCTGGCGCCATGTGGTTTGGTTCAACTGTCCTCTGAAGTCGTTTTTGTAATATTATTTAGAACACCCCCTTTGTCACCGAGTCAGAGTTTAAAAACATTATAAAGACGTGCGTAAGGATGATTGACGGTTCTAAAGTGCCCCTATAAATAAAATGCATTATTATTATAAATTGGCACCCTGTTGTGTTTTTGGCCTTTGCTAGTTTCCTGCTGTGCGCCTGATGCTGCTGGGATAGGCCCTTGCCTCCTGAGTAACATTAAGAAGGTTCAAGAACAATGTGATTTGTGATGGTTTCCATTTTTAGTTATTGTTGTTCGCTGTGTTAACCTCCTTAGCGTTACGTTTACTCTGGGAAGAAATGAGCAAAAACGTGTTATGGGGAGAATCCTCTCCCTGCGTGGCTTTGAAACAGTTAGGTCTTTACGGCAATCAAGAGGGAAGCGACATGTAGTTCTGCACACCAGGAAGGCTGGAGAAGGATGAGGGGCTTTGGAATTTCCCGTTAATTGGTAACCTGTTTTGGTACCAGTCCCAAGGTCCGAATACTGGTATCGATACCAAAGCCACAATTTTAGAGTCGATCCGTCACTACTTGTGGGGTATCCAAATGGGGCTTGTCAAGAGTGGTGCTGCCACTCGGTATACTGGGGAACGACTTGCAGAGAGGAGGCAGTCTTTTACTGACCCTCACTTCTTTTCGACTCCCAGTCAGAATGCTCCATCATTCATACAGTCTGTCTGCTATGCTGGCCTCTCTGTTGGGTAAGAGACCACAGGGATGCCAGTCCATCTCTCTCTCTCTCTCCTACCATGCTGGCAACCCAATGCCAGCCTGCTAGCTGAGACTTGGAATACCCTGCCTTTTCTTCCAGACCATCCATGATATCTGCCTGCAAGCCGTGCACGGGTAATCTCAGGTGGGATGCCAGTCCAGCCATGAAAGCAGCAGTACAAAAAGTTTCAGTAAATGAATTTTTTAAAAAAATAGCCATCTACATGCACCACCCACACTTCAGAAGAGCTTGTGCACCTGCAGCTGAAGCATGTTCAGGCCCGACCAGTACTTGGATGGGAGACCACCTAGATGGGACACTTACCCTGTGGTCTGTGTGGATCACAATGCCCAAGTGCAATGACAAGGACACTGGCGCCATCCTCCAGATGAGACGTAAAACCGAGGCCGTGACTCACTGTGGTCATAACAGATCCCTGTGCGTCGTTTGTAAAGAGTAGGGGATATCCCGAAGTCCTGGCTAAGTTGCCCAGCATGGCCGAGTCATTCTGACCCCCTAATCATCCCTTGTCTCTGATTGGTTAACTAGTTCTCCCCACTTCACCACCTAATAGCTCGTGTGTGGTGAATAAAATGGCTGCTGCCACATCATCCAGGTGGATGATGCACATTAGTGGCCATTGAAGTGGCTCCTCGCTCGCTGAAGCTCTTTGAGTAGTGAGAAAAGGGCTATAGAAATGTATGAATGAATTATTATTACTGTTACTATTATGTGCAATTTTTTACAGCAGGAATTTTGAAAACATTTCAAGCACAGTATGAGAGATAGCTATGGATTTTCATTATTTATATAATTTTGTAGGCAGCAGCCGTGATGGTAAATTCTGCTGCGGTGTCCTGTTTCTGAATTTTCCGTGTGCGGGGAAACACTGCCAAGAAATGTGTGTATGCTGACCCGGGATGAGAATTCGGACACGTGTCCATTTCTTCCAAATACAGCAGAACCCGATTCCCGCACCCGTATCCATGGGTTCTGTTTCCACGTTTTCAGTTATGTGCGATTTGCCGCAGCCCCAAAATGTTAAATGGATAATTGCAGAAATAAAAGAATCGCCGCATTCCGTGATTTCGATGAAAACCCAGCATGCACCAGCAGCGTGTGAGGGCGTGCCTATGTGTCTGACGTCATTTTAGCCGCGCTAATCTTTCAGTTACAGTATAAAGCAGCCTTTATCCGCTAGTGTTTCGTTATTGTGGTGCTGTTGTGGGAATAACACTTAATTCCGCTTAATAATGGCCAGAAAGAACAAGTCTAAGAGAAGCAGTGACGTGCTTCCCATCAGTGAAAGCAACGAAGAATATACAAGCCGGTCACTATCTACAGTACAATAGGCGAAAACATTTTTTAAGAAATAAATGTACAGAAGTAATATAAAAATGTGCTTAAACTGTGTATGTGTATACAAGCTATTTTTATTGCTCCATTATCTTTTGAGGGTTAAGTTAAAATGTCAAAAGTCCTGTTAATGCATTCATTCGAGAGAGAGAGAGAGAGCAAAAGTAGAATAGCGTGCCATGTATTTTATTTAATGTCAGCCAGTGTTGTGCGTGAACGAGTTCAAAAGAGCGCTTTCATTGAAGAAACTCATTTTTCTAAGAACGGTAAACCTAACGTAACGTATTTGCAAGTAAAGAACTTGAAAGTCAGCTCGTTCAGTTTTATGTGACATTCTCGATCTGAGATTAAACGTTTTGCCTTACCCTGTAATGTTGGGGTGGAGCCGAATCGGAATGCGGTATTCGGATAAGCACAAATAGTGGATTTTTACGGATATTTATTTGGTACGAATGTTTTGCCATTTATTAGTATTCGGATAAAAATAACGTCAAATCAGATCGGCGCTGTCTGTGTCTGCCTGCTTGTGCTTAAACTGCAACCGCTGACACGAGCACGCGGCGATTAGGAAAACTTCGCGAGGCCACTTTCTATTTTTTCCCTGTTGGACGCGCAATATGTGACGCGAATTTTGATCGGCAGAGTAATGGGTGAGGTCACCTACACGCTGGTTCCAGTGTCACCATTTGTGTCGCACGGTTGGAAATAGAGCGGTAATTTATTTACTTGCATCTGTTTAGTTTCTATTTGGACCGGGAGGTTATAAGCTTATATGGTTATACGTGTTTGTTGCAGGGTATAATTTAATAAAGTGTATTTAAATAAAAAAAGTCTTCATAATTATTGTATTTTATTCAAGAACACTTTAATAGCCTAATATAAGACATGCAAAATTGAAAAAAGTAAACTCATGGGTCATTTGTTCTCACAACTTAAAAAATACAAAAAGAACTGAACACGAACTAATTCCGAATTGAAATGGTGAACTATGGACGTGAATGTATTCATTTTAATCTGTGTGAGGTGTGAACTTGCACAACACTGATGTCGGTGATGTCTTACTGTGCGTTAATTCGTTAATTAAAACTTATCACAGGTATGTATGTAAACGACAAGCGACTGATACGTGGGGTTTGCACCGATCCGCGGTTTCAGTCGTCCGCAGTCGGTCTTGGAACGTGTCGTCCGCGGATCCGGGGGTTTCAGTCTGCTGCATAGATTCATAGTTTTTGGAAGCAGAGGATAGTTGTTTTTTAAGGAAAACTCCACCTAAAAGTAATTATTTTTTATTTGTTCCTCCCAATGAGTTCGCTCTCGTGTTACCTTTTGTACCGATTGCCACGCGACAGAGCCACACAAGGTGATTTCATCTTAGCGCGGTGAGCTGTCAGAAAGGCAGTTTAGTTTTCTTGCATACATTTTAATTGCAAGTAAGCCCCGTTTTTATTTCTCCTAAGTGTGTCTGTCCCATTAAAGGCACACTCGGTACGTGATCTCATACGTGGAGTCAAGCCAATTACCCGATCGCAGCCATTACTGAGATGCTTTTTTTTTAAATCACAGATCACCTTTATTGTTTTCTTACCAATTTGTTTTTTTTTTTTTCCATTCGCCATCATCACCCTTTATCCTGCTGACCTGTTAGCAGCTCTCCACTAAAGTGTGAAGCCATTATTTTTTTTTTGGTAGCCGCAGACCATGCGAGATGAGCTCCAGCATTCCTAGCTGGAAATGCTACATCTGAAAGGGCTGCTTTGATCCTTCATTTTCTCTTTTTCTCTGTCATTACTCCTCATCGCTTACATTTTATTCCAAGTCATTGACAAGGTGTGCCTCTGCTGAGGAAGCCGCGCTTGTGCTGCTCTTGTGACTTTACTGCACACATTGCACGGCTGGGGTCCTGGGCCTACACATGTCTGCGGTGGGCAGACAGGATTCTCCCGGGTATCTAACGGTCCTGTTGTGCTTCTCTAATGGCCTGTTACCTGAAGCCGCTGATTCCTGTGCCCAGTGCCTTGTGATGATGAAGGGCGCTGTGTAGAGTACAGTGATCTGATTGGCTGATGTCAGAGGCGCTATACACCGCTGAGGACGTCGTGTTACAGAGTGCCAAGTGCCAGTCTGCTCACCGTGATAAGGATGAAGCGGGATGGACTGAGCACTTCATGTGAAACGTGCTGAATGCGGTCATTTCTGGGTAAAGTGAGGTGTGGAGCGCGAAATGTGTGGCGGTCACACTTGGTGACCAGAAAGAGCTCTGGCTGCCTACTGCTACAGTACAGGAGGTTATATTAGTAAGGGGGTGCAGTGGTCAAGGCTGCTGCCTCCCACATCTGAAGGTCTGTTTGAATACCCGAGTGGGGTCAGCACATGCTCTCTGCGTCTAGATCCCTGGGATTTTCTGGGTTCTCGGGGTTTCTTCCCTGTTTTTTGATGTTATGGTCCTTTTGCCGTTGGACTCCTCATTATGTAGTCCGTAACAATCCCCTGCTATACCTCTTGTATGGCTGAGCGCACATGTGGGAGTTTCACGGCGAGGTGCTTTGTCACCAGTTCCCATCAATACCCTTCTCTAAATGGTGATGCCAGTGGCTCTGGGGCACTTGTATTGGGTTTCTCTATAACCGAATCCTGATTTGCAGATGACGTTGCTCCCCTTGCAGAGACGGCGACAACAAACTGCAAGCTACAATGTCTGATTTAAACAGCATTAGCCGACAATTAGGTCCGACAATAGACGCAGCAAAGGCACGGGTGTAAATCATTAGCAGAAAAGTAAAAACAAAAAAAAAAAAGTAGTCAATTCAGATCTAGAGAGTGTCGAGTTGAACCAGCTAGACAAGTTTATTTATGCGGGAGGAGTCATCACAAGTGCTGGCGAGTGCAGAGACGATGTAGACAAACGTGAGGGACTGGCACCAGGTGCGTCTCGAGCTCTAAAATCAAGCGTGGAACTCTAAGCCTATTAGCCAGCAAGCAGAGATCTCGGTTCAGCAAACTCTTGCTCGTTCCTTTTTTGCTCAACAATGCAGAAACTCGGACACTAAAACAGGAAGACAAGAGAAAGTTACACATTTTTGAAATGGCAATACTTAGACGTAGTGGCGTAGCTAGGAGGGGGGCAGTTTGCCCCGGGCAGCACATATTTGGGGGCGGCATTATTGGCCAATCCGTGTGTAAGCAGCACTCATGAATGAAAAAAGTAAAATCCTCTGATTTTTATCCACAAACACTTCAAAAATAATTTTCAGGTTGTCCTTCTGTGACAGCATCAGGCACAGCAGTTGAAATCTATGAGGCAATAACAAAAATAAACATTACACCAATAAAAATTTCTAGAAAGATAAACAACTAATTTATAATTTAGTTTCGCTATCAATCCGAATGCGTTCTTGCTCTGCGCAGAAAACATCCCCGCCTATCACTTGTACACCACACCGGTTCTGGTTTTCACAGCGTAATTACAGTATATTAAACTAATAATTACAACACGGCTTATCAGTGCGTCTATACTATATTCATGTCTAGCTGATGCTTATAAATAACTGTATATGTGAAAAATCATTGCCGTTAATCTGTATATGAAGAAATCGATGCAAAATGTATCTTAATTTTTCCTGTATACGTCATTATAATTTTCTATTTAAATAGGTTAACATATTCAGATATGTTGGAGGGTGGCAAATTGAAACCCCACCCCGAGTGGCACGTACTCGAACTACGTCACTGCTTAGACGTACTGTATCTAGAAGAGGCCGATTACGGAATGAAAACATCAGGCGCTTACTTGGGATCCAGTTTGACGTCATATTTATGATCCAGAAGAGAAGGCTGACGCACTGTCGTAGGAAGTTTTGCTTTACATAAAGAACGATAGACACCTGGAATAAGCGACCAAGTAGTGTGGTAGACAGTAAGACGTTGGGGACTTTCAAAACTCGACTTGATGTTTTTTTGGAAGAAATACGTGGCTAGGACTGGCGAGCTTTGTAGGACTGAATGGCCTGTTCTCGTCTAGAATGTTCTAATGTACTTTGGACATGTAGTACGTAGGGCAACACACAGAGTCCCTCATATACTACACTATATGGTCATAGTCACTGCAGAAGACCTGCAGGAAGATGGATGGATAACATCAGAGGAAGACCATAAAGTAATGGATTTGTCTGTAGTGGTACAGGACAGACCACAATGGAGACTCGCCATGTCTGAGTCTGTCGGAGCCTGTGCTTGTATTGTGGTGGACCAAAAAAGGAAAGGACTCCTTCTATGTTATAATACCTTTAAGACCCCGGACCACCTGCAACAAGATACAAAAAATGAGTGTTGGATCATTATTAAAATTTTAACTTTGCCATCAAAACCAGCTTACAGACCTCAGTTCTGTTACCAGAATGGTTCAGAAGCAAACGACAGATAACTCCAAAACCACCCCGTCTAACTCCGTCCCCCCGGATGCACCACACCGCTCTACACATCACTTCCCTCTTGATAGGGCTTGCCCCATGAAGTCCTTGTGAAAGAAAAATGAAGTGCTTGCAAGCTACTTAGGGTTAATAGCTGACAAAGCCGTTTTGCTCTAACGGCAGGTTATTCATACAGGCATCTGTCACAAGGCAGGGTGCAGTAAGCTGACCGAGGACAATTTCCAGTTTCTTTAGGAACACCTCATCTATTTGACACACGAAAGATGACCTTTCCTTCTTTAGGGTCTATCTGACAAGTAAAAAAAAAAAAAAATAGAAACAGATGGCCCATTAGTGTAATAAAATAAAATGTCTTAAGTAAACGATATTATGTTGTTTTTTGATAAATAAGAGGAAGGGAGAAGAAAATATAAAATGCCGATTGAAAAATAGAAATTTGCTCTTCTGCCTTGCAACGCATGAATCCACGTACTCATCTGTGACAGGTTTGACTTGAACTATTCCTGTCTTCCTCGGGGTTTTCTTCCACAGTCAAAACAATAGGGGTGGAGGGTGACGGTGTCAAAGCAATAAGGGGGTTACCGCTTGAAGGGAACTGGTGTAGTCAATCGGGCCCATGACCTTAAAAGTCAATCAGCAAGAACACGTGGACACAGTTGGAAACTTGTTAAGGGTACATTTCGCACAAACTTTAGGACGTTTTTCTTTACAAAGAAAGAAGTTTCTTCTTTGTTGCCCTTCTTGACACCAGGCCTTTGTCCAAGAATCTGCGCCTCACTCGCAGCCTCCTGCTGCCAGTACTGAGCCAGCTCTGCGCTGACGACAACACGATTCTCAGGTGGAGACGGCCCTGGCGCTTGCTGGACACTTCTAGCTGATCATTTTGTAATAAGTGAAAATGGGTTTTTGTGATAAAGTGAATTTGTTATGCTAATAAAGCTCTTTACAATGAATTCATATGCATCTGATCACAACATTATTAAAACAATGGGAGTTGCCACCACAAAAACTGAAGCCGCAGATTGAGCAAAACACAACATTTTAAACTTCTGGCCACTACTGTATACTAAATGTGGTTAAAGCAGGCTGCCTTGTGATGTTCTCCTGTGAGGCACCGCTCTTTGTGAACGCCATTATGTTACAGCGGAGTAGAAGAAACGAAACTGAAAAGCTGTTTGGTGGCATTCACTCTGAATGACTTTGCATACAAAAGAAATGGCTGCCGATTTCTTGCAAGTGACGCCGCGCAGGCTGTACGATATGACGGCGTACTAACAGCTTCACAAGTGCATTGTTCTGCTTTATTGTGAATGGGGCTTTGTATTAAATTAGACGGCATTTTCGAGGGGCCGCACCACCCGGCTTGTCGTAATCCTGTAATATTCACACTGATCTTGTAATGAGCTTCATAATGTTTGCCGCTGCGTAAAAGAAAGATGACTGGTTTGGATTGTCGCCATGCCTTAGCGGGCCTCCAGAAGCCTCACTGAAGCGACTGCCAGTCTTGCCTAAATATAGACGTGCGGCCCTCACTTCCACTTCAGACAGCTGATGTTGGCCTTTTCATCAGATACCCTGAATAATGCAGGCCTTGAGTACAAATCAGAGGGACAGGAAAGGGGACGTCTTGCCATTTGGACAGGAAAATAACAGAGTGTCGGCCCCGAGCTGGAAGGCGGAAAGTCACTAAAGCGCTACTTAATCATGGCTGTGTTATCCTGGGATTTTGTTTTCCAACCTCACTATCTTTATCTTTTTCTCCAAAAGCGAGAATGTCAATCTGCTCGATGCCATCTTTTATTTCATCAGCAGTGGTCTGTGTGTGGTGTAACATCAAAGGGGCTTTGGTAATGAGTCCGTCTACAAAAAACAGGATTAGCTAGACAAGTGCAACGGTAAAAGTGTTTAACTGGAAAGAGTTCAAATTTCTATCTAAAGTGGCAGTAATAAAAAGGGACACTCCGTGTTGAGGACTCGCTGAGAATGGAGATGTGCTCGGCAACAGGCCGACATGGAGAGCCACAGAAACAACGTTACCATGACTCAACCACTTTATGAGCGCCGTAATGAAGGTCTCTACGAAGCTCTCGGAAATGACATTTGTAGGCACACACTTGACAGTGGAGTACCCTCTGTGTAATGAAGGCTGCATTTCCTGCCTTTGATATACAGTAAGACGACTGGCATCCAGGGGGTGCGACATGAATGGCGTCTTCACACGCTTTTAGTGGACAAAGTGGGTGCGGGGGATGAAAGGACCTGATGCGAGTGTTGTGAGAGAATCATTTAGAGGTAACAATAGTTAAGTAGTTTGGTTTGCAGTGTACATTGAAATATATAAGAGTTAGATTTGGAAAACTACTGAGGTGGTCAAGTAAAGAAGAGATGTACCAGAAGAAGGCCGATGGTTGATACTCAAAATGGACCAGGAAATGAGTAAGAGATCAGCAGATGTCCTGTAAACAACAAGACTGGACAGTAGTTACCTGCACAGAAACTGCAAGGCTGATGGCTTCACCCAAAGGATCGGAAAAGAAACTACAATATAATAAAATAGAATTTTATTTTTTAATAAGTCACTTGGGTGTAAGCCAATGCACCAACCAGAGTTAATGTATGATTTGATTGACACGGTATGTACATTCAGTTGTTTATAAAATGGACCTCTGCCCTTATCATTCTGATTATTTAGTAACAGACTGCTGTGATGAGTGCTCCCTCTGCAGCATTTGCTGAGGAGCAAATTAAAGACCCAACGGACAAGCTTCATCCTGCCGGATTACTGACTCAAAGGCTTTGTCACACGTGTCCTAGTAGAAGACAAGTTTCTTTCTTGAATTGATATGTTTGATTTCTACCACAGTGTAGTTTACAATAAAGGTAAAGGTTCCAAGACCCTCAGATGAGGTTTGGATCAACAGCCGTCCATTTTCTAAATTTGATTCATCTGTCATGGCAAGCCAGACCTGCAAGTGTAAGCAAAGTAATCTGTCAGGATCCTCTGTGTTTGTTAGTTGTTTTTGTTTTTTTTTATGGGAATTATAGTGGTCCCTGTTTAGATTTTCTTGTGTATTTGGGGATTTTCTGCTGGTTACATCTGTTTTTCACCTGTTGGTTTAGTTTGTAGTCTGTATATATTTAATTATACTGTTTCCACCACCAGTTTGTTTATCTATTTTGGGCTCACATTGCTAGGACAGCACTTGAGTTACAGGGGGGGTTTTCTCTGAGGTCGTGAACTGTCAATCACGATGTGAAATGCACCACAAAGTGGTTTACTTATCCGAGTTTATGGAAATCTCTAAAAATTCTCTCACGGTTGCTTTGATTTAATGCTCTTTTTGTCTCTCCACCTTATGAAGATCTTTTTACTTTCTAGTACATGAAGTATAGGGAAAGTATTGTAATCGTCCAAAAATCCGACCTCGAGATTTTGGTGAATCTTGACGTTTTAGACCTCCCTGAGTCTGATTTACTTTCTCATAGGAAAAGTATTGTAATTGACCAAAAATTCGATTTTGAGATTTTAGTGAATCTCGATGTTTTAGACCTCCCTGAATCCAATTTGCTTTCTCATAGGGAAAGTATTTTAATCGTCCAAAAATTCGACCTCGAGGTTTTGGTGAATCTTGATGTTTTAGAC
This sequence comes from Erpetoichthys calabaricus, assembly GCF_900747795.2. Taxonomy (NCBI): domain Eukaryota; kingdom Metazoa; phylum Chordata; class Cladistia; order Polypteriformes; family Polypteridae; genus Erpetoichthys; species Erpetoichthys calabaricus. Next base: position 8,749,584 of record NC_041411.2, read on the forward strand.
CTCCCTGAGTCTGATTTACTTTCTCATAGGAAAAGTATTGTAATTGACCAAAAATTCGATTTTGAGATTTTAGTGAATCTCGATGTTTTAGACCTCCCTGAATCCAATTTGCTTTCTCATAGGGTAAGTATTTTAATCGTCCAAAAATTCGACCTCGAGGTTTTGGTGAATCTTGACATTTTAGACCTCCCTGAGTCCGATCTACTTTCTCGTAGGAAAAGCATTGTAATTGACCAAAAATTCCATTTTGAGATTTTGGTGAATCTCGATGTTTTAGACCTCCCTGAATCCAATTTGTTTTCTCATAGGGAAAGTATTGTAATCATCCAAATATTCGACCTTGAAATTTTGGTGAATCTCGACGATTTAGACCTCTCTGAGTCAGAAAATACCATTTTTGGAGTTATATGTGCATGTGTGTGTGTGTGTGTGTGTGTGTGTGTGTGTGTGTGTGTGTGTGTGTGTAAGCATGATAACTTGAGTACGCTTTCATTTAGGTCAACCAAATTTTGCATACAAGTGTTAGGTACAAAACATAGATTTCTATCAACTTTTGTGCTTTTTCCGCTAACCGGAAGTGGTAGTTTTTCATTCATGCAGCTGCAGAGTCCAATTTATTCAACTTCACTTTTATAATATTTGTTCAGTATATTATTAATTTGATTTGATTTGTTGTTGTTGGTTCTTTGACTTTATTTTTATATTATGTACATTACTGTCTTGTGGTTTACTCCTCCGTTATCCATCTCCATATCCCCGAGTATATGAGAAAGTCTACAGGAGACCACTCTTGATTTTTCTGACTTATGAATTTTGTCTCACATTTTGGCTTTGCTCGCCGGTTTTTCTGATCTCCATATTTAGATCTTGGCTTTGTGTTTGACTTTGCATCTTCCATTTGCCCATGAAGTCAGAGTGCTGGTTTTTCTTAAGCTCGACATAACTGTCCCAGATGACATGGCAGTCCATCACAAGGCACAATCATGCACACGTGTGGAGTTGCCATTTAATGTAATGCGCATGTTGAAGGAACTTGGGAGGAAAATGAAAATAAATTAAATGGAATTGAGTTTGTCACATACCGTTATATACTCAGTGCAATATGTAATTAAATTCTTATTTGCTAAAGTTAGAGAGATTGTGCATTTAAGAAAATAAAATGAGTAATCAGTAAAAGCAGCAATCCACGACTTCCTAAATATCTGAGGTGTATTTGAAATTGTCCACCCTCTCCACCAGAGTGCTGCTAACACTGAATGGCAGTGGTGGTGTCTCTGCTGCTCTCTCCCAAAGCCCACAGTCTTTGACTTGCTGACATTCGGAGCGAGACGGCTGTGCTGACACCAGTGTGACAGACTCTCCACTTCATCCAGGTAGGCCTGCTCGTTGTGGTTTGAGATCAGGCCCCCCACCATGGCTGTGTCATCGGCAAACTTGACGTGAATTGAGCGAGGAGTTCGGACCACTTGAACTTCATGCCATTGAGATGCAGGATTAAGGTGAGCAGTCAGAGAAATCAGGAGATGCAAAATGAGTGATAAGAAGTTCAGACAGGCAAAAGGTCAGGACCAGGAGATTGATAGAAACAAACCCCCCCACAATACCTCATTTACCCTCAACACTCACTACTACTGTTGTGGAAAAACGTCTGTTTCATAGACTTCATGAAATGAAAGTATATGCTTCAATGCAATGAGAACTTTCTTATTCCCCTCCATTGCTTCGAAATGATGTGGACTTCACGGTAGAACCTGGTTGCTTCAATGCATTTGGCACTTCACGGCTATCAAGAAGAAAGTGGTACAGAACGTTGTCTGGAGTGAGATGGAGGGGTTTTGGAGTTATCCGTTATTTGCTCCGGTACTGAGGTCTGAAAGCTGCCTTTGCGATTGGAGGGAACAGTACAAACTATAAATAAGTAGACTTGGACCACTATCACTGCTACAAATGCATTGCTGTATTCTCTGGCTCTCTAAATTGTTGTCGGCACCACAGAGTGATCCTTGTTGCCATGCTGTTTTCGAAGTGGGGGTAGGTGGGCGCAGGGCGCTGTTGCAGATACCTGCACAAGCGGAACTGACAGCGTGTTGACGCGGAATCCCGCTTTGGCCCTAACTCACATTCACACCTCACTTATGCTCTTTTATTTGCATTCCTGTACCGTTCGGCTGGTTGCCACTCAAAGCTGAAGGATACGCGGTGAAGAGAATAACAAGTTTGTAGCCTCATCAGTAGGCATGGAGATGGGGGGGCTATGAAAGTATATCAAGGAAGCTGACCTTATCAAAAACTCTTAGCTTGTTCTTCTGTAAATGTGAACCTCAAACACCGTGTAGACCGCTTGCGTGTGCACGCGCCGCCACGATGGATTTTCTCCTGACTTTTATTGCAGTATTTCTCACAGACGATGAACTGATACTTTTATTCATGAGAGCACAGGGTGAAGACGCGGGTTGCTATCAAATGACAAATGCTAATTGAACTTCATACTCATAAAGTGTGTGCCGTAATCTGTCATTAACACGAGTGTTGCTTGTCACTCTAGGGACGTGTCACCTGTGGCAAACCTGCCGTAGTTGTCTGTGGGGGACCCCAGCTAATGAGCAGCGGCGATGGCCCACAAAACGAGCTTCAGCAAGCCCCTTGTCACTCTGCTGTTTATTACTATAAGGCCTGGGGAGGTGATTACCTCAATCCCCGTAAGGTGCCAATTCTTCAACCTTTAATAATGATACTGTTGCAGGATTTGACGGGGTCTCCAGGTTGGAGGTCTTGCGGTATCCACTTTTAGTTGCACCGCTACACGGCGGACCACAGCAGTCAGGAGCCATATTGTGGTGGACCAACATGGCTCTTTAAAATGTCTTGAACAAGTCACACTCGACTCAAAGTTCACCAAAGGAAGTGCTTTTGGAAATTGGAAATGAGGTGCTGTGCTAAATAAAAAGCAGTAGGTCACCACGTTGGTAACGGGGTACCAGAAAGGAAAGTGCGGCCCCAAGAGAAAAGTTTAAAATGCCGATGTGACAAGAAGGGGACCACCACCAGCACCACCACTCACTTGCTAAGGGGAGAGAAAGAACCAGAGAGAAAGAGAGGCCATGCAGGCCTGGCAAGTGACAACCAACAAGACATGGCTCCCAGCAAATAAGACCACCAGTTTTCTCAGGGTGAGGACTAGAAGGATTTACAGAAAGTCCCCCCGTGTTGCCCACTTAAAGTAGACTACCAGGAAATGACCCGAAGGAATGAGAAGGCTAAAGGGAAATGGAGAGCTGCTAGAAATGGGAATGGAGTTCAGGGTAAAGACTCGATGGTGGGAGGGAGAAAATTATGGGGGCTAAGAACAACAACAACAACAACATTTATTTATATAGCACATTTTCATACAAAAAGTAGCTCAAAGTGCTTTACATAATGAAGAAAAGAAGAATAAAAGACAAATAAGAAATTAAAATAAGACAACATTAGTTAACATAGAAAGGAGTAAGGTCCGATGGCCAGGGTGGACAGAAAAAACAAAAAAAAACTCCAGAAGGCTGGAGAAAAAAATAAAATCTGTAGGGGTTCCAGGCCACGAGACCGCCCAGTCCCCTTTGGGCATTCTACCTAACATAAATGAAATAGTCCTCTTTGTATTTAGGGTTCTCACGGAGTCACTTGATGCTGATGGTTATACAGACTTCTGGCTTTTAATCCATCCATCATTGTTGGAACATCATGGTGCTTTGGGTAGATGGTGGTGGCACAAGAAGAGGTAGAAGAGCCCGGGTAGATGGGCATTCATATCATAACCCGGCGGCATCTACAGCTTTGATTGACTATTGCTCTTCCATTGTGCTTTTTCTATTTTTTCATGTCTTTCCTCCTCCAGGGAGAACTTCCTGCTTTTGATATCTCCATGTCTTCTCGTCAGCATTGTTCTGGGGGTGGAAAAAAAACGCCAGAATGTTCTCTCCTGTTAGATGCCAAGCATCAGCCTTTTCATTCAGCCTGTAGCTCCTTTTTTGTCTCTCTTTACAAATGCTTGTGTTTTTATCATTTTGTGGTTTGTGGGCATCTAAGGCCTACTCTTGCAGTAGAAGGTTAGCGCCATGAAACGGTCACTTACATTGTCCCAGACCACAAGAGAAGACCTGACTAAAGTGTTTAAAATTATGAGTGGAATTAGTCCAGTGGATCAAGACGGTGACTTTAAGATGAGTTCATCAAGAACACTGGGACACAGCTGGAAACTTGTTAAGAGTCAGCAATAACACTTCTAAGACCATCACGTTGGGTGTGTGCTCAGCCCGTTGCTCTTTACTCTGCAGACCCACGACTTTGTACCAGTCTACAGTTCCAATCACATTGTCAAGTTTGCAGACGATACAACTGTGGTTGGCCTCATCACCAATAATAACGAAGCCAACTATAGAAACGAGGTGAGCCAGTTGGTCCAGTGGTGTAAAGACAACAATCTGTTTCTGAACGTGGATAAGACCAAAGAGATTGTGGTCGATTTCAGGAGAGGTCATCCACAACACTCCCCACTGACCATCGATGGTGTATCTATTGAAAGGGTGAGTAGCACCAAGTTCCTGGGGACGTATATCTCCGATAACACCACATCACTGGCCAAGAAAGCTCAAACCCACCTCTACTTCCTATGCAAACTGAGGAAAGCACAAGTTTCACGCCCCATCGTGTGCTCTTTCTACCGGGGCACAATCGAGATCATCCTCACCAGCTGCATGTCTGTGTGGTATGGAGGGTTCACTGCCTCCTGTAGGAAGTCCCTGCAACACATAGTGGATGTGGCCAGTAAGATCATTGGTGCCCCACTGCCCTCCCTCAAGGACATTTTCCACACCCGTCTCACCCGTAGAGCCATCAGCGTTGCTGGTGACTCCTCCCACCACTTTCATTCCCTCATTCCCTCCTCAGCCTCCTCCGCTCAGGGAAAAGTTACCGGAGCCACCGGGCCCGCTTCACAAGACTGTCTAACAGCTTCATCCACCAAGCTGTCAGGATGCTGATATCTGTCCACTGCCTCCCCCCCTGCCCACTGCCCCCTGGACCGTAACAAGCGTCACTATCTACAAGTACCCTACCTCAGCTGGTATTATAGAAGGACTCAATATTACATCTGCTGATGACTGTCTGCACCTTCTCACTTTTTACTGTAAGTGGCTTTTGCACTACTGATTATTGGACATTGTACTTGGGTTACTTTACAAGTTCTAATTTTATTTATCTTATATGTTATACTTAAAAATGTTTTTTTTATATATATTTTATATTTTATTGTACTACGAAGTTGAGAGAGAAACAGTATTTCAATTCTTCTGTATGTTCTGTACATACAGTGAATTGACAATAAAAGGCTATTTGATTGATTTGATTGAAGTTTTTTGTTACAGAAAGAACAATAGACAATTGGAATAAGCGACCAAGTAGTGTGGTGGACAGTAAGACGTTGGGGACTTTCAAAACTCAACTGTTTTTTTTTGGAAGAAATAAGTGGACAGGACTGGTGCGCTTTGTTGGCCTGTTCTCGTCTCGAGTGTTCTAATGTTCTAACATTAAGTGTAAATGCGCACAGACCCTGGGAAAATATGCAAAGCCTCAGGACACCCTGGCAGGTAGGGATTGGACTTGGACAGCAGGTCTCAGGAGCTGTGACACAGCGGCAGTAATCTCCATACCATAGCACCTCACCATATACTGCAAATTCAATGTCTTCCAGTTGTCTAGGCGGAGTGGTGGCTCGGAGGCTAGGCATCTGTGCTGACAGTTCAAATCCCATAAATGCCAGAAGTGATTCCACATTGTTTGCAAGGCTGCCATTAACCTGCAATTGCTCCGTCCCGGGTAGCGTGGTGCTGAGGTGTCGCCCATTGCACAGCTGTGCTCGGGTCATAATTTGCCATCCTGAGGTGGTTCATCGTGTGGTGGGAGAGGCGGCAATGCTCTGTATCAGTTGTGGTCCACCAGGGGGCGTACCGCTCCCCAAACCCCGACACAGACAGGCTGAGACACGAGTTCAGAACAGCACACACTTCTTCTTCAGTGGGGAAGCGACTTTCTCTTGCTCCCCAGTTCACAACACAGCACACCGCACCAAATACAAGTAAACACAGTCCTTTCTTCTTCTTCTTTTTCTCTCTCTTTTCTTTGCCTCCACTCCTCCTCGTAAGCTTTGTCATCCACCCCCCCAACTCTGGCTCCGTGATTGGTGCCAGGACGACTCCCGGCAGTGCTTCAGGTGTTTCTCGACCTTCTTCCGGCTGCACCCACAAAGCCCAACAGGGCTGTTCCAGACTTGCTCTCTGGGGATCTGTGGTGCTGTAGCAACCCAGGGGGGCTGTCCTCTAGTGTCTTGGGGGAGATAATGTCGTGAATGCGGTCTCTCCCTCAGTCCTTCTATCCAGTCAGCATCTTGGCCGTCCGTCATCCAGTGTGTGCTCCCAGCCTCTCTCTCTGTTGTCTAAGTACGGTGCTGTTATGCAGTTGACCCTCCTCATTTTGGGACTGCTGGTATCATTATATTAAAAAAAAAACAAGCTACAGTCTGCTTTGTTTGCAAGTTTGTGCATAGATGGACTGCGATGATCAGTCAGTGACCCCTCCAGACACATAGCAGTGCTGTGAAACCCTGCGAGTGACACTGTGACAGACACGCTGTTTGAATTCTGTGTAATTTGAATATTTCCATTTGTTAAGTCTAAACACATTTTCTTACATTGTTATCTACTGTACGTTATAATCTTAGCCAAGGAAACAGGAGAAAAAAATGCAGATAAAGCACTGTAAATGCCATGGTGGGTGAACTGGCACCCTGACTGGGATTGAGGGTGGATCCTTACTCAGCTGGTAGGCCGTTACAGAAGGATAGTTTGGTTGGATGCGCATCATTCCGGCCGGGATGGTTCCTGCTTCGTTTCCCAGTCAGGGTGAGATAAAATGGATGCACTGTGGGGGCACGGCATATAAAGGACAGTCAGCCCCCAGTACATTAGCAGGTTGCAGCGTTCTCCTGGGCTGGCCCTAGTTGGGATACCCACAGGGGCTACTACATGGGACGCGTAGTTCAGGAATACAGCCCTGTTGGGTTCCTCAGGGGCAACCAGCGGGCATTACCAGAAAAGGACTTCACTGTAATATGGAGTTTGAACCTGGTCTGGATGTGCTTCATGGAAGTGCTCTCAGGTCAGGTGTAATAGAGACCACCTTACCTCACCTCAGGTTTACAATGGCAACACTTGCTGGAAGAGGGAAGGACAAATAGACAGTGTTGTGGTTTTTTGATAATAAGAGCCTGTAAAGGGAACTTTATAAAATAAAACACTCTCCATTTGAACCCAAGACTGATTTGGTGCAATTGTGTCTGAGATTTGGGGCTGGGCGGCGCCCCCTACTGGCCACAACACCTTCGACTTACATTTGTCTACGCTTTTCTGGTCAGACAGAGCTGCCTATCAGTAGAGTCGCAGGCCGATTATCCTGTGCACCTTCTGGCATAAGGAACCAAGAGACGATAAACTCTGTTGCATCAACGAGATTCCTCTCATCTGGACAGTAAAGAGGCTGTCCACACATCAGCCCAAGTCCTGAATCTAAAAGCCGCTCAAGACGACTCCCTCTATGACACTGGCGTTACTTTTGTGTCGATGGAGTGTATTGTTTAAGCTTTGTGACTTCAGAGAGAACGACGTATTAGGGCTTTACAGCTAGACTTTACTGTTATTCACTATTTTCTATAATTTATTTTATTTAACGTCACTCTATTTTAATAAGTGCCCTGTGGACCCCCATGACCCTGTGTTAGGATGTAGCAGATTGGAATATGACTGACTGTTTTTGTTTTTACATTTCTATACTTTGTTTGTGTATTTTGAATGACTGAAGTGATAATGTAGGTGTAGGGTACCTGATGTGGGGACACAGGGTTAGCAGGCTGGGGGAGACGTCCCAGTAGGGGACCACACAGGGAGTGTTGCACATCATTGGTTGGTAAAGTTGGTCGCATTACATGCCTTCTAGTTAAAGGGGACGTCAGACTGATCTTCTCACTGGCCAGTTTGTATGAATGAAATCACATTTACCGACTGCGTGTCGACCTTCCAGCACAGTTGTGCTCGCCCCCTTTTGTGACAGCCAAGGGTTAACCGGTACGACTAATTCAGCCGCAATCCCGTCCTTCCTTTTTTTTTTTTTTTTTCCTCTTTTCTGATGTATCTAAAACACAAGACATCTGACAGACAGGCATCTATCCTGAGGTCTATTGTGAGGTCCAAAGCCCCTGTGTCCCTTATTACTCCGACCAACTAAGATTATGAAAAGTCGGCTAAGGTGATAAGGCAGTGGCATTAGCCAAGGTGTGTCAGCCTTCACATGTGTACGTTCTACTCCGGCCTTTAGGTTGAGGTTATTCTCTGGGACCAAGGCAGCCTTTAGGGTGAGGCTATATCAGGGGATGCCGGTGTGTTACTCGTGTGGAGCCCTGAGGAGAGGCCTGCTTAAGTGGATAGGGTCTGTGTGTGTTAAGCTGAGGGTGCAGCAGTAGGCCAACCCAGAACGTTCTACGGACCCCACAGTAGTACAAGTGCCTCTTCTGACTGACACGTTCTGTACAGTCCTCTGTTCAGTATTAGTGTGCCTTTCCTCTTGTACTTCATGGCCTCTGGGCTGCTAAGGTGTTGGCTGGCTACATGTGGAGGGTTTAAATGTCACGTGGAGAGCAGCTGACGTCCTTCATTCCAGCCTGGGAGAGGTTTGCTCTATTCCTCCTTGATAAAGGTAGAAAGCGTGGTTGGTGTGGCTCTGAGGCTGGGGATCTGTGATTGCCGCTTCGAATCCCGTAAACCCCAAGGTGCGACTCTACTTCATTGGGCCCTCTAACAAGGCCCTTAACCTGCCATTGCTCCGTCCTGGGTGTGATGTTAATCTGCGTCCAGCCCTGCAAGCAGGTCCTCCAATTTACAGGGAAAGCTTGGAGGTTGGTGGCAGGATTGGCTCTCCAGCCACCATAAAAAAAAAAAAAAAAAAAGTGCCACTGTTCCAGTGTGGTGTCACCCATTGCACGTGTCTCTCTCTGGCTCCACAGACCCAATGGAAGCCTCTGTTTCTTAGTCGCCTGTCTTTGGTGTCCCGTCAGTTTAACTCCAAATCTTGTGATGTGACGTCATCTCCTGTTGAATTCTGCCCTGTACTTGTAATATTTCTATTGTATTGAGGATGACTTGTGCTCTGTTCTGTGTATTGCGTTGTATTGCGCCCTTCTCTTTGACACCCACTGCACGCCCAACCAACCTGGAAGGGGGTCTCTGTTTGAACTGCCTTTCCAGAGGTTTCTTCCATTTTTTTCCCTAAAAGGGTTTTTCCTTGTCTTCTAAGAGAGTCAAGGCTGGGGGGCCGTCAAAATGCAGGGCCTGTTAAAGCCCATTGCAGCACCTCTTGTGTGATTTTTGTGCTAATAACACAATTTATTTTTATAACTGGTGACGGTAGATTGGCTGTCAGTGTGTCACAAAATTGCCTTCTCATCCACAGTTGATTCCTACCTTGCCGCTCTGCTGCTCCCACTATTTTGAAACTCCGTACTGGGAAAAGTGGGTGCAGGAAATGGAGGAAAGGATTTCTCAGTAACCCCCCCCCCCATCCTCTGCATTAATATGCAAATGAGGCTAATCTGAACTCCTTAACATAATTTGTTTTTAGTTGGCGTTGAAAGACTGTAATTAGGATCTTTACAAATCACTGATAACTCATTGTGCACCCTAATTAAGCGTTTTTATATGCAAATGCAAGGGAAAGAAAACTTGGCTTTACAGTATGTATGGCAGAATAAAAAATTTGGTTTTAAAGATGGTGTGGCCATCGAGCATTCGGGCACTTGACCAGTCTCTCTGTACGGATCACAAACTCAAAAATGACTGCGACCTGTGGACCAACACGTTCTGTACAGTCCTCTGTTCAGTATTAGTGTGCCTTTTCTCTTGTGCTTCATGGCCTCTGGGCTGCTGTGGTGTTGGCGGGCTACACACGGAGGGTTTAAATGTCACGTGGAGAGCAGCTGACGTCCTTCTTTCCGGCCTGGGACAGGTTTGCTCTATTCATCCTTGTTAAAGTTAGTAACCGTAGTTGGTGTGGCTCTGAGGCTGGGGATCTGCGATTGCCGCTTCGAATCCCGTAAACCCCAAGGTGCGACTCTGCTCCACTGGGCCCTCGAACAAGGCCCTTAACCTGCCATTGCTCCGTCCTGGGTGTGACGTTAATCTGCGTCCAGCCCTGCAAGCAGGTCCTCCAATTTACAGGGAAAGCTTGAAGGTTGGTGGCAGGATTGGCACTCCAGCCACCATTTAAAAAAAAAAAAAAAAAGTGCCACTGTTCCAGTGTGGTGCCGCGTTGTCACCCATTGCACTTGTGTGGCGGGTTTGGCAACGTGGTGTAATCAGCGCATGCTCTCAACCCCTCAGACATACCATGACAGCCACAGCTGGACCAGACGTCCATGAGAACATCAGCATATGGGTGCATCACTGTGATAATACGAGGGTAAATCAAAAAGTGAAGGTAGTTTGAAAATTATACGGATAGAAGATGGCACAGTACATTTGCAATGGCTTATGAGTAGTTCCAACAAACACCGCTCAGCACTTTGCCATTAGTCTAGCTGAAGCCACGGCCAAATGAACATGGACACTCCTCTGCAGGATTGCACTGTTGTTGATTTTTCTTTGGGCTGAGGGAGTGAAACCCACCAAAATTCACTGCAGGATGTTGGCTTGTGCAGATCAGTAAGCTGTTCGGGCAAACATTACGCTACCCGAGTCATCACACACTATGGCAGGTGCAGGTCCATAGCTGATATCCAAATGTGCAGCAGCAGCCGCCGACAACATAATCTGTTGGCTTTCTCTGATTGAAGGCAATCATCCTGTCGATGTGAGAGTTGGTGGTCAACCTGATCGAGCTTCGCCAGTTTACACACGTTCTTCCCGCGTTAAACGTTTTCACCCTTTGCTAAATCTTTCGTTGAGTCCTTGATGCTTTCACGTCCATACCGAACCAACATCCTTTGGTGAATTTCAGCAGGTTTCACTCACTGCGGCGCGTGGTGCGATCCCGAAGCAGAGCATCCATGTGCATTTGACCTCGGCTTCAACGAGACTAACGGCAGAGCACATGTCCAAATTACCCATAAGCCATCATGAACATGCTGTATTGTGTTTCGGTTACCATGTAATTTTCAAATTGCTTTTACTTTTGGATTTACCTTAATATCTTACCCTTTTTGTTGATTTATTTATTTATTTTCCCTATATCTAGAACTTCCCCCCTCGGTTTATGAGACTCCCAGAGGCTCCAAGTGCAGATGCTGTGATGAGCTGCTTCCTCAAATCGGCCCGCTAGGTCTTCTGGTCCACCTGCATGATTCCCTGCATTGTTTGGTTATTGTCACGTTAATAGATGGAGTAAGTGGGATTCTGGCCACGGGGACCCTCTCTGGGATGGAAGTTGGGGGCCGTGTGCGCTGGTGCTGCTTGGGAGGCGTCCCTTTAGGTTAGCAGCTTCTTACTCCTCGATACCGACGAAAATTTTGGACTCGTCCCGCCAGAGCCACTTGATGCGTGGTGTTTTGTTTTGTTTTGTTTTTTTTCTTTTTTCCGTAATTTCAAATTCAAAGAGCTCTTTGAAAAACCTCAAGGGAACCTCCGATGTCTGACTTTCACAACAAATAAATATGTGTTGCATTTAACTGCAGAAAGAGTTCTGTAGGATTTCATTTAAGTTGTCAAGACAACTCGTACTCTGTTTAGTGCTATTAGGCTCTTGAAAGAAGCCTTCTACGTGCGTGCTGCTCCTCGGTGACAGGCGCTGTCTGGAGGCGACTTCATTTGTATTTTCTCTCTTTTTTTTCTTTTACGCCCCTTCTTGTTGCCCAAATTTTAGCACATTTGTAAGTAAGCTTAAAGTTGGAGGCCTGTAAAATAACCAAACGTCAAGCGTGGAGCACTTGGACTGGGGCTGCCGCATTGTTCATCGTCGCAGCGTCTGTCGTCTTCTTCTGCAGGCCGCTCTCCTCCTGCTCCATCTTGACGACGGCCCAAGTCAGAGTGTTAAAACCGTCCCTGTCTGGCGTGACTCACTCCCAGTCTCTCAGTGCCGGAGCTGCACCCCACTGTCTTGACGTCTCCGTCTCTGTTCTATATTACTTACGTTACAGAAAGCGAGATGATTTCCCCCGGAGGGAGAGGTGTGTGTACGGTGCCGTCCCTTTCCCATGACAAGGCTGTTGATGGATGTCATGTCAGCAGGGGCCGCCAAGAGCTGGCACCGTACCAGATGCTCAATTGCCATCTGTATGAAGAATGCCTGATTACTTTTTTAGATCCGCAGCGGCCGTGTTCTGCTTTAAGTAGCAGATTGGGGGCTTTTTATCATTTGCAAGAAGAGAATTCAGTTCTTTGTTTGTTCAAATGAATTGCAGGACAAGTTTGAAGTGCAATGTAAATAAACCTGCTTTTTTTTTGTTTGTTTTTTTTATTTGTGATCTTATAGAAATAAGTGGCACGGCTTCTTTTATAGCCATCACTGTTCACTTCACCAAGAAACTCCAGAAAATTCCTCGTCTGGGATGTAAAGGAGCCCATTTTGAAATTGTGAGTCGTGAATATTTTCCAGTTAGCTTTGTGTTTCACAGGTGACTGATTCGAGGTGGTGACTGAGGTGATCAGGGTAGGCCCGTGGCTCGCCATCACAGTTTGTACCCTGCTGTTTGCCGTTCTGGTCCCTGTTTGGCTTGAGAGGTCACCTGAGCTCATTAAAACCCGCACATGTGGAAGGAAAAAAAACGCACATCCAGACCTGACGTACTCGGTCCTGCCAGTCATCTGCTCCGTTTCCACAACATATCCAAGTGATTTTTTTTATTTCAGGCACTAAACCCCTCGCTGTGTTAACTTTCCTTTTTTTTTTTTTTTTTTTTTTGCAGCCGTTCACATCACCACGTGTGAATCACGCTAAATACACTCACGCTTGGGATTAAGGCAGACCTGTCCTGCAATTGTTATCGACAAAACGCCATCACTTTGGAGAGCAAAACTTCATTTGGATTATTTGTTTTACTGCGTTAGGTGTGAGTTTGCCCTGCGATGGACTGGCGCGGCCACACTTTTGTTTAAAAGCGTAGACGTTAGTCTTCATTTTCGCCATTTGTCTGCACTGCCCTAGCGCTTTTACCCCCTGAAAACAGAAATCTCTCCCCAAAGCCGTATACTTCTGAAAATGCCGGCTCGGCGCTGCATTGTGGACAGGTGAAAACGGGGGCTCTTATTGCGCTCCGACTGCCCAGGTATTGTTTCTCTCTTGTGCCATATGTTTGTAAGGGTTGGGCTCCAGCTGCCCCAGTATAATGCCCTGGATGAATGGTTTAAGAAAATGAATACCGTATATACTCGCGTATAATCGATCATAATATCAGAGTTATACGCCCGTTCAAAAACACGACACATTTTTTTTTTTAGCATCTTCTTACTTCCTCCAATCTCGCACCAGTTTCTCAGACATATCGAATTTTGTTACCAATTTCTTTCGCTGCTTCAGTGACTTTTAATTTAAAACCAGCTTCATAATTTCTTCTGATCAAACACTTCATCGTAGATAAGGGATGCTCTTACGATAAAGGTGTATGAGGGTGTGAGATACAAAAAAAACACAAATCCGTGCAAACATTGGTTCAGAATAGTTTGAGTATTACTGTGTGGTCACGTTGGCACAATACGTAGAAAAGAAAGGCCTTGTGCTCTGTGGTTCCTCTCTCAGGTGGGTGTTAGCATATCATAATGTCTTGGACCAATAGCGTGAGTTTTCCACATTCAACTTGTATGACTGAAATTATAAAATACCGGAAATTATACAATAAAATCAAGCCCCAACTTATCTGTGGGAGAACTTAAACGCTAGTATATACTGTAAATGATTTAAGACAGGGGTGTCCAGCTCCAGTCCTGGTGGGCCGCAGTGGCTGCAGGTTTTCATTCTCACCCTTTTCCTAATTAGTTTTCCCTGCTAATTAACTCCTTTTCCCTTCATTTTCATAGCTCTGTTTTTAATGATTCAGTCCTCTGAATAGATTTGTTCCTTAAATGGCAGCCAAACAGAAATGAGACGTGAAATGAGCCAACAGACCACCAGCTAAACTGGAATGTCAGACTCCGCCCAGTTTCACTCCAACCAGTTTCTTAAAGAGAAGCCAGTTCTTGCTGTTAATTAAAGACGTTATTGAATATCAGGACTTGTTGCTGCTCTCATTCTGCCACAGTGGACTGTTGATTTTCTGTTTCTTCTAAGACAACCATCAAGATGCTTTGGTGACCTGAGCAGACCAACATGACCAAGACTTTCACCTTTCTTTATTTTCAGGTGAGCTGGTCATGTGGCGGCTTGTTTTGTGTCTCATTATTGTTTGGCTGCTCTTCAGGAAAAAGAAACAACTAAGGGGTCTGAGTCACGTCAATTAAAATGAAGGCAAAACGAGTTAATCAGCAGCAATAACGGCTCACTAATAAAGAAGATGGTTAGAATGAAAACCTGCAGCCACTGCGGCCCACCAGGACTGGAGTTGGACATCCCTGATTTAAGAGTTTTAAAGAAATGACATTGAATTGATAAAGCTCCAGAATTCTGAGTTTGAATCCTGTCATCTGTTTGCATGTTCTCCACATCTAGGTGGTACCCTGCTGATCCTTCCACATCTCAGATTCATGTTTGCTGTATGCCTGGGTGAGCAGATCCTGCGGTGGGCTGGCGCCCTGTCCAGGGTGACTTCCTACCTTGCATTTGATGGTTGTGGATGGGGGGGAAGAAAGTGTCTTAGCCTTTGTAAAGTGTTGGGGTGCCAACCCCCTTTATTCTTGTAGGCACTCGGTGGCATTGAAATAAACAAAATACACCTCAGTGGTAACTACAGTAAACATAGTCAAAAGGTCTGCGAAGCTCCATCCTTCTCAATGGTTCGGGTCCAAATGTGACACTGACGTTCAGGGGGTGTCTCCCTTTTAGGCCTGCCCCTGTCGGAAGGGGTTGTGGTTAGTAACCCTCAGGGGGGTCTTCTCTGGGCTGAAGAAGAAGAAAGAGACAAGTCTGTCAGCAGCAGCGCCCCCTCTCACTCCCGGGTGGGATATTACAAGTCTGGGATGAGTCTTTGAGGTGTCCTTCAGGGACACACGAGCGACTTTGGAAAAGCAGGCTGAGAAGATGGAGGCAGTAGTTTAGGTTTGAACAATACACACACACTCTTTATTTTTTTATTTGTATGTATTTTTAATATACATGTTTTAATATTTTATATTAAAGAGGAACACTTTCATTAGAAAAACTTACTTTGCCGGCGTCGTATCCTGCACTTTAGCAGTGACTGTGTTTCTTGACGCTCTTGCTTTGAGGTTAAAAATGTATGAAAAGTATGACAAAATGTGATAGACTAAATGTTCTGCCAGGAAAAAAAGAAACATGGCATGGTGTTAAAAGTCACCAAATAATTCAGCACTTGATCGCGGCGTTGCTCTTGACAGAGTTGCTTGAAAAGCCGGGCTGCCAGTCATGGCTGAGCAGGCAGGCTCATTGTTTTTCCCACATTCCCTTTCACCTCAGCTGCCGCACTTTGGTCTGCGGACAACGTGGACGTGAAATCGTACCGTGTCTTGTGTCTGGCAGCCGCCACCTGTTCCATTCAACAGAGATGGTCTCCTACAAATCGCGCCCTTTATTAGTGACTTGAACTTCACTTAAGCTTCTCTGTTATTCATCACTACATTCATTCTTTACACAAGTGGCGTGCTGTGGAGTTCACCTTCTAGGGGACGGTTTTATACTTTCATCCAGGCCACCAATTTCTACTGTACCTGCGCATCCCTTCTTTTACGCCACTTCTTCTCCTGCCGTTTCCCCATCCTCAGACTGAATTTTTAACATTTACAAATGTTTTAAGCTCAACGTGTTAAAGCTGGCCGATAGAGAAGATTATTTTGGTCCTCTGACTTGCCTCCAGCGTTCACACTCGCATCTTCCATCTGCCTTGTTGGGACACAGTGAGATGTTCAGTTCTCTGTAAATGATGGTGGTCATGGCAAAAGGTACTCTTGTTTTGAAGCAAAAGATAAAAATATCAAACTTGGACAATCAGTGGGGGAATCACCATGACCTGGTTGCCTTTGCATGGATTCAAATGTGAAATATGTGCATGACAAAAGAAAACAGGCCAAAAAAAACCAAAAATGGATTGTTTTACACCCGGCATATGTACATTTCTACACATTTATCCTTTTTATAAATCTCAGGCAGATATTTCTTGAATTGGAAGTGGCAGTCCTCCGATTTTGAGACAACAGATTTCAGCAGGTTTCTTATTCTCCAAAACAGTGGCAACAAACTATGTGTTCAATAGTTGCCATACTTGCCCAAAATGGAGTTTAGAATAACACAGGGTTAAAAGTGGAAGACCCGTTGAGGTCAACTTTAGAAACTGTGGTGGGAAAATAAAAAAAAAAGGAAGGGCATCCCTTTCACTGAACTGGGGGGCCTCATTTATCAAATTTTACCTGGATTCGAGCGTGAAAATAAGTTCATTCCAAAAAAAAAAAATCTGATTTATAAAACCTGCCATGCACTCATTTCACGGCAACTTACTTTTATGCAAATAAAGTTTATTATTATTATTATTATTATAAAAAATCTCAATTACCTGGTGAATGTGTGTACATGACCGCACCACAAATGCCACCCAGGTATGGAGCATGCTAATCAACCTCATACAGATGCTGTCACGACGCTGCACAACCTCATTGGCAGCCTCCCACTTGACACATCCAGACCCTGCTGACTAGTGTAAGATGATGTGTGCCACTGTAGCGTCTCTCCTCTGCATTGTAGGGGTCCAGCAAAGGCTTCAGAAGATGTTACAGAAAGGATGTGTACTCGATCTGTATCAGTATAGTAGCGAACACTCAATCGACCTGTTGATGCGTGCATGTCTATGCATGTATGTGTGTGTGTATGCATATGTGTACATGAGTATATGTGTACAAGTGTGTATGTGTGTTTGTGAGTGAGTGAGTGTGTGTGTGCGCGTGTGTATGCATGTATGTGTGTGTGTGTATATGCGTATGTGAACATGAGTGTATGTGTATATGTGTGTTTGTGTGTGTGTGTGTGTGCGTATGTGTACATGAGTGTGTTTGTGTGTGCGTGTGTATGCATGTATGTGTGTGTATGCGTATGTGTACAAGTGTGTATGTGTGTTTGTGAGTGAGTGTGTGTGTGCGTGTGTATGCGTGTGTGTGTGTGTGTGTGTATACGTATGTGAACATGAGTGTATGTGTATATGTGTGTTTGTGTGTGTGTGTGTGTGTGTGCATGCTCTCTCTTAATTCTCGTCCCTCAGAAGCCAAGAAGAGACATCTTTTGCCAAATGTCTGCCTGTCATCTCAGATGTTGATAGTGACAGGCTGTTTCCTCCGAGAACCTGTGTGCTCTTCTTTTAACTGATTAACTTTTATCTCACTGTGCCATCATCTTCAAAAGCTGCTTACATTTCAGCCCATTTTATTATTATTATTATTGTTTTGTGCACCCTTTACAGTCCTTGTTTCCTTTATTCATTATTGTTTGTTTCCTGATGCTTTTTATTTTTGTCCACACACCCCCCCCCCCCCCCCGCTTTGTTAGCCTTTGAAATCGTCACAGCCGCCTGCTCTAGTTTGGAGCTGATAAAAGATTATTTGTGCCAAGTTATTTTTAGACAGTGTGTAGTTTTAACAAGGTTGTAATGTTGGTTTAAAGGCCACTTGCTGTTGAAAGGCGCGCCAGAATCCCATCGGCTACAAGGAAATGCGTTATTAAGCTAATTGGTCCGTGGAATCCTGATAACTAGTATATATTTAAGGCTTTATTTATTTTTTTTATCTGGGTGGTTTTGAGTGAAAAACACATCATAAGCGAATGTAAAGAAAGGACGAGCTAACATAAAGGGGTAATGTAAAAGAAGCCATAATCCAGTGATAATCAGAAAGCCAGTTAGCATGGCATCCGCTTCTCCTTATGAGATCTGGGGATGGGATCATTAAAACTAGTGCTGTGACGTCACCTTGTGCAAGCGCGTGGTGTGGTGCTGATTAGCAACTTTGGTTTCCTTTCATCATTACACAGAAAATAAAAAAATAAAATACATTATAATTACAACTGGCCTGGTTACAACCTGAGAGTTAGCATGAGCCACAAGAGCATCAAATGTGCCGGAGCAACGGCAGCCATTAAACATTCCTGGCAGAACCTGAAACTCAAACCTGCGTCACATCTTGTTGTATTGTCAATATGAAATATTAAAGAGACCTGATAGGAGCTGGTGTGACCTGTGTAAGCATGTATGTGTGTACCCCTTGTACTGTACATGTTTGTATGGACATTCGGTGGATTCGGGTTGTCTTCACTTTCTGTACACTTTATTAGGATGTACATTTAATTTGACATGGATACATTTGATATTTTCACCCACCAATCTACACTCCATAATCCACAATCCACAAATCTTCTGAAAGATTTGCAAATTTATTCAAAATCAAAAACTGAATTCCCTCGTTCCTAGAAGTATTCAGACCCTTCATTCTGTATTTTCTGGACGCTCCATTGGCTGCAATTCCAGCTTGGCATCTTTTTGGGTAAGTCTCTACAAGCTTCGCCCACCTGGACCTATGCAGTTGAATCCCATTCTTCCTGGCAGATCCTCTCCAGCTCCATTAGATTGGTTGGGAAGTGTCCGTGAACGGCCATCTTCAGGTCGTTCTATGGGGTTTAAGTCTGGGCCACTTAAGAACAGTCAAACTTGTCCCAAAGCCACTCTAGTGCTGTGTGCTTTCGGTCACGGCCATAGTAAAGGATGACCCATTAACCCATTTTCTTCAAGGACCACTCAGCATTTGGCTTCATTCATCACAGATGAGAGCCTGGAGTGCTGGGCATAAACATGTTGAAGGGGTCTTAGTGGAGTCACAAGTATGAATGATACGTAGGGAGAAGACCAATGGTGGGTTCCAAACAGGCAGTGTGGTCTGCAATGCACAGGGCTTCACTATCATGGACCACTAAGTGAGTCCTGTAGATACGCAGTATTGACACAGCTGGGTTGTAAATGTCAATTGTCTTGGGTGGGTATATGCCAGGGTCAAAGACAAATTCACAAGGATGGGAAGAATACCTTTATTGTCACACACGCACAGTACCAGAAGGGAGATGGACGAAATGATGCCACTTCTTAAATGCACAGTTCATTACAGGACTTCACTATGAGTGGGCATTTCTCATGCTTTTGTAAGTTACTGTTAAACAGACCCTCAGAGTCGGACCATCTGCTGCTCTTGTTTGCAAGAGTCTTAAATTAAAATGCTTTCTAAGAGTACTAACAATGAGAGCTAATGGTTAATTAAGGATAGAAGTCACTCAGCATCAGCGATTCATGATCAAATAGTGAAAATCAACTCCGATGCTAGGTAAAGGTGAGAAAGGTGGGTGACCATCCAACCCCTAACAGCTCTTGGCCCCCCCCATGTGGCGTTGTCAGAACTCACAAGAACAAGTGTGTTGTTTCTGTAAAATACCAGAGGAGAAGGCGCTCTACAGACCCAAATCACTTTCAATGTTAATCTTAAACACTGGCGCACATCTCTTGGATCCTAACCAGTGCCTGCCATCGTCAAATATGGAAGCATCTGCTCTGTGCACATGTTATTTATACTGAGCTTTCACGTTTGCTGCAAATCTGCAAACATACAACTTATTTTTATATAGCGTTGTAGATTGTAGGCGGAGTGCGCTGCATACAATTCTCAATTGAAATACAAAGGACAGATGATACGGATTACTAAATACAGAACTGGTACAAACATAAATGCACACAGAGAGCAAGGGAGAAAATGATTAAGCAAAAATTCTTCTTCCTCTTTTGCCACTTCTAGTTGATGTGCCCGGTGAACCTTCTCCAAACAGCTCGGTCCTGCAGCTCCTCGCCACTCGGGCCCTTGTCCTTCAGATCTTCTTTCACTTCATCCACCCACCTCTGCTTTGGCCTCCCTCCCTTTCTCTTGCCCTGGACTTCCCACCATTCCTTTGCCCACATATTCATTGTCTCTCCTCATCACATCTCCATACCACTTCCTTGACTTTTTTTTTAGATGTCTATCCCACTTTTGTTGTACTCCAGTTTCTCTCATTTCTTATTCTGTCCATTTTTTTTTTTTAACTCCTGGCATCCATCTCAACTTTCTCATTTCTGCCTTCTCTAACTTCTTCTCCTGCTGTGCTCCCTTTACTGCCCACCTCTCAGCTTCCCACCTCATTGCTGGTCGTATAAACTGTAAAAGAAGTCTGGACACAGACAGACCAACAATGTCCCAAAAGCACACAGGTTTATTATTCATTTTCAGTTCAGCACAGCACACACAGTGCACCAACCCCAATAAACTCAGTCCTTCTTTCTTCCTCAAGTCTTCTTCTCTTTCCTTCTGCCGCCTCCACTCCTCTCTCGCAAGCTCTGTCCACTACCACCCGACTCCGGCTCCCCTAATAGAGTCAGGTGGCCTCTCTTATACTGCACCCGAGAAGTGCTCCTGGTGCTCCTCGATCAACTTCCGGCAGCGAAGTGCTGCAGACCACGGCTCCGGAGCTTTCCAAGCACCCCCTGTCGGTGGCCACGGGCCCCAGCAATGTTGAGCTTCTAAGCTCCAGTCCCGTAGCCCCGATGTAAACCAGGGGGTTGCCCTCTC
This sequence comes from Erpetoichthys calabaricus, assembly GCF_900747795.2. Lineage (NCBI taxonomy): Eukaryota > Metazoa > Chordata > Cladistia > Polypteriformes > Polypteridae > Erpetoichthys > Erpetoichthys calabaricus. The sequence continues at coordinate 8,770,385 of NC_041411.2, forward strand.
GTGTCCCAGGGGAGGTAACTGCTGGTGATATGTCCAATCCCCCGGTCCTCTCCTCAAAAGGGCTTCCCGACCGTCTTTCACAAAACTTTACTTTTAACCTCCACCTTAATTCTTCAAGCACACACTACTCCTGAGATTGTCTTCAAATTGTCCCACCCACACTGCAATCTATACGTTACCTCTGCGTCTAATTCTTCATCCTGGGCTACCACTAATTTTAGATATTTGCCCTTTCAGTTGCTCTCTGTGGAGGCCACCTTGGGACTCCTGATCATCAATAAACTTCATACATTCTGCCTCCTTCTTCCTGTCTTCAGTCCCCTGTCTTCCACATCCCTTCTCCTTTCTTCCAACTTCCTCTGCACTTCTCTTATCTTGTGCTACACAACACAATATCATCAGCACAAAGTCTGCACCTCTATGGTCTTGTATCCCACGAGTCCCAAGCACCTTGACCATGAGAAAGGTGCTATATAAGTAAAATGTGTTATTATTATTATTGAGTCAGCACATCCATAACCAGACCAAAGAGGTAAGAACTTCGAGAAGATCCCTGGTGCAGACCTCCTCTAACTGGGAGCTTCCCCAGCACTGCTTTTAACCCGAGTTCTCAAACAAAAATATTTGTCCATTAATGAATTGATGAGCTACTTCAGGTTGACACTGGTGGAGATTAAACGGGTCCAAGAGAAGTCACAGCTCTGGAGACCCCCGGCCAACTGGCCACCTACCCCTTTTCTGGCTGTTCAATCTGATGAGGGAGTCTTTCCATCTGATGATTCCGATGTTCCTTTTCTATGGGCAAGAGAGCAGCCTGGCAGTAGAGCAGTGGCACCGAGTAGCACATCCAGATAGTGAGAAGAGAAACAGGATGTGATGTGAATATATCCAGTATAAAATAATGAATGTTGAGGTTTTCCAGTTTAAACATCTTCCTTTTCCTTTACATTTAATTTAAATGCTATTCTTCTTCCATAACTCCGTCTCACATTGCTGCAGCACATTTTGTCCGTCAGATATTGCAGCCCAAGTGCTACCTTTATTTAGACGTGGACCCAATCTGTCATTTCGGTGAGTAATATGCGGCGAGCCCCTTGCACAAAGTTGTTTTTTAGTTAATATATAGCTCCAGGCAGGAGTGAAGGTGAGCACTTGAATTTATTCCGAGGTCCCCTGCCAGCGCGTCTCAAGACTGAGTATAATGAAGCTTTGTTCGTGTGTGGCAAGCAAGGCTATCAGAGCAACATTAATCCACGCTGGCAGACCACGGTGACCCTGTATATTTCATTTTGGATTCATTGCGACTCCTTTTTTTTTTTTTTTTTTTTTTTTTTTTTTAATAGGCCTGAGGTTGATTGCAGTGTGGCTGCCATGAATCAAATATTTCTGCTTTCAAAACACAATATAATGGCGAAGTTAACTGCACAAAAGCATCGCAGTCTCCTGGACATTTTTGGTTATTCTTGTTGTTGCAGCAGGCTTTCAGTTAACACCATCTGTTGGAATTAAAGCCAAATTGACCGTATACCCAGAAGAAAGCTAAAGGCCCAGTATTCACGGCAATCCAATTAACAATAAGTCAAAAGAAAGACCAAGAAGACAGCCGTAAACCTGTAGGAGAAGGGAATGGTAAGACCCTGAGCTCCATGTTGCTTGGTGTCAGTGGAGGAATCCCTACTGTGTGTGCCAGTCAGTCGAACCTTCCAGTTTGAGGGCGGTGATTTCTGATCAGTCCTGTTGTATACTCCTGGGGGCATCAAGATCTGTGTCTTTAGGTCCCCTTAAACTGCAACATATGCTTATATATAATATACAGTGGAACCTCGGTTCACGACGTAATTCGTTCCAAAACTCTGGTCGTAAACCGATTTGGTCATGAACCGAAGCAATTTCCTCCATAGGATTGTATGTAAATACAGTTAATCCGTTCCAGACCATACGAACTGTATGTAAATGTATATTTTTTTATGTTTTTAAGCACAAATATAGTTAATTAAACCATAGAATGCACAGTGTAATAGTAAACTAAATGTAAAAACATTGAATAACACTGAGAAAACCTTGAACAACAGAGAAAACTAACACTGCAATAGTTCGCGCTATAGCGCTACCAACTGCTGGCTAAAAACACTTTTTTTTTTAACGAGTTTTAAGCACAGGGAAAAAAATGAACATTTGAAAAAATCTGTAATTTAATAAACCACCAAGAAAAGTAACATTGCAACAATGCACGCTACGAACCGGTCGCTGTAAACAGAAGTGAAAACAAAATCAAGCCCAATGCATTCTTTAACTGCCTTCTCTACCTTATGAGTCCAGCCCTCTCTCTCGCGCTCGCCTGTGTGTGTGTGTGTGTGTGTGTGTGTGCGCATCTCTCTCTCTCTCTCTCTCTCTCTGTCTTGTGTGTGTGTGTGTGTCGCGCTCTCACTCTCTCTCGCTCTCTCTCTCTTGCTCGCTTTACAGGAAATGCACAGGGAGAGACTGAACACGTACAAACTGAAAGGGAAACTGGCTTGTTCGTATACCGAGTGCGTGGTCGTGAACCAAGGCAAAAGTTTGGCGAAATTTTTGGTCGTAAACCGACTTGTATGTGTACCGAGACGTTCGTGAACAGAGGTTCCTATTGTGTATGTGTATGTATATATATATATATATATATATATATATATATATATATATATATTGTGAGACACACCCAGACACCACCAGACTGAGACCACATCTTTATAAAAAGCACATGTTTAATTTTCTCCACTTCGCACAACATACAGTGCTCCTGCACCAAACACTCCTAACACGGGTCTCTTCCACAATTTTCTTGGACTGCCATTCCTCTCTCCACGGGAGCTTCGTCCTGCTCCCACTCCCGACTGTAGGTAGGCAGCTCCTTTTATGTTCACCCAGACGTGCTCCAGATGCTCGATGACGCTCTTCCGGCAGCACTTCCTGAGACAAGACTTTCTCTGAGATAATTTCAACTGTGAGAGTTAATTTCAGGTGCTGCAAGGCAAGACTTTGTGCTAAGAGATGTTGACAAGTCACACTCGCTTCTCATTCATCTGAATGCTGTTGTCAGACACAGTTCCTGCGCTCTCTGCTCCAAGTGGGGTCGGAAGTAAAAGACAAAGAGTAGAAGACAAAGTAGGACGTCGTAAAGAATTTAAAAACATTGGCACGATACACATGCAGAGCAGGTTAGAGATAACGGAAGTACTAAAATTTGTAAGTCTCAAAATAATGATAGTAAAGATTGCATTAGCGCAAACAAACGGAAATTATTACTCGGTGAAATAACGGACTCATATCTATACAGTGGTGTGAAAAACTATTTGCCCCCTTCCTGATTTCTTATTCTTTTGCATGTTTGTCACACAAAATGTTTCTGATCATCAAACACATTTAACCATTAGTCAAATATAACACAAGTAAACACAAAATGCAGTTTTTAAATGATGGTGTTTATTATTTAGGGAGAAAAAAAATCCAAACCTACATGGCCCTGTGTGAAAAAGTAATTGCCCCCTTGTTAAAAAATAACCTAACTGTGGTGTATCACACCTGAGTTCAATTTCCGTAGCCACCCCCCAGGCCTGATTACTGCCACACCTGTTTCAATCAAGAAATCACTTAAATAGGAGCTGCCTGACACAGAGAAGTAGACCAAAAGCACCTCAAAAGCTAGACATCATGCCAAGATCCAAAGAAATTCAGGAACAAATGAGAACAGAAGTAATTGAGATCTATCAGTCTGGTAAAGGCTATAAAGCCATTTCTAAAGCTTTGGGACTCCAGCGAACCACAGTGAGAGCCATTATCCACAAGTGGCAAAAACATGGAACAGTGGTGAACCTTCCCAGGAGTGGCCGGCCGACCAAAATTACCCCAAGAGCGCAGAGACGACTCATCCGAGAGGTCACAAAAGACCCCAGGACAACGTCTAAAGAACTGCAGGCCTCACATGCCTCAATTAAGGTCAGTGTTCACGACTCCACCATAAGAAAGAGACTGGGCAAAAACGGCCTGCATGGCAGATTTCCAAGACGCAAACCACTGTTAAGCAAAAAGAACATTAGGGCTCGTCTCAATTTTGCTAAGAAACATCTCAATGATTGCCAAGACTTTAGGGAAAATACCTTGTGGACTGATGAGTCAAAAGTTGAACTTTTTGGAAGGCAAATGTCCTGTTACATCTGGCGTAAAAGGAACACAGCATTTCAGAAAAAGAACATCATACCAACAGTAAAATATGGTGGTGGTAGTGTGATGGTCTGGGGTTGTTTTGCTACTTCAGGACCTGGAAGGCTTGCTGTGATAGATGGAACCATGAATTCTACTGTCTACCAAAAAATCCTGAAGGAGAATGTCCGGCCATCTGTTCGTCAACTCAAGCTGAAGCGATCTTGGGTGCTGCAACAGGACAATGACCCAAAACACACCAGCAAATCCACCTCTGAATGGTTGAAGAAAAACAAAATGAAGACTTTGGAGTGGCCTAGTCAAAGTCCTGACCTGAATCCAATTGAGATGCTATGGCATGACCTTAAAAAGGCGGTTCATGCTAGAAAACCCTCAAATAAAGCTGAATTACAACAATTTTGCAAAGATGAGTGGGCCAAAATTCCTCCAGAGCGCTGTAAAAGACTCATTGCAAGTTATCGCAAACGCTTGATTGCAGTTATTGCTGCTAAGGGTGGCCCAACCAGTTATTAGGTTCAGGGGGCAATTACTTTTTCACACAGGGCCATGTAGGTTTGGATTTTTTTTTCTCCCTAAATAATAAAAACCACCATTTACAAACTGCATTTTGTGTTTACTTGTGTTGTATTTGACTAATGGTTAAATGTGTTTGATGATCAGAAACATTTTGTGTGACAAACATGCAAAAGAATAAGAAATCAGGAAGGGGGCAAATAGTTTTTCACACCACTGTATATCTATGTATATCTTTTATTGAAATTATTAAAAGCATGTAATGTTCCATACAATCAAGTCAAACTGTACAAAACTAGATTCAATTCATACCCCACCTACGAGAAAGAGAGGAAGGCCAGCAGCCAGAGTAAAACTTTGAGAGTAGTAAAGAGGGAAAGAAGTCCTTCTCCTCCCATTGAAATGCTTATTCTAAAATGTTATTGATCAGATCCTGCCAGGTTTTATCAGTTACCCACTGACTTAAAAGAGGTGGGCTAGGATTCTTCCAGTTGAGCAAGATAAGTCTACGTGCGTTGACACCCACTGCTCACCCACCCTAGGGGTCTGTCTTTGAATTGTCTTTTCCAAGGTTTCTTAGGTTTTTTTCCTTACTAGGGTTTTTTTTTGATTATCCTTCTGCACTGTAAGCCCCTCTGGGACCCCACTAAACACAGCTGTTAATGGATTAGGAGGAATTGTGACACCAAGGCTAACTGTGATAGACATTTAAAGGTAACAATGGTAATTTGTTGCAGGCCCAAAGCATATGGCCCAGTAAGGCTGGAGCTCGATTGCATGGTTCGCAGGTTGGCTCTTGCCCTGGAAACATTTTGGACAATTTTAAATGAGATCAATGGGCTCGGTTAAAGATTTAAAGTTGAATAATTGAATGCTATGCGCATATGAAGCTCGAGTTGAATTCTGTGAATGGCTGCCTTCCACTCCTTTTCTTAAATGTTGACTGAGAGATCCTTTCCCCACTGTACTCTGGAATCTTTGAAAGGAAGGGACTTTAAAATGGTTTTATACATTATAGAAATGCTGTCTTCAAGACTGATCAATATCTCTTCTGGAATAGAAATGGGTAGGAGGTGAGGAAAATTGGGCAGCTTTACATATATTTTTATATGTTTTTATATATGTCTAGTAAGAAAGTGTACCTCCATAAACCATCCTCAACTACTAGTGGCACACAGCGCATTTGTAACAAATTATTGCAGATGTTTAAATGTAGGAATGGGGGCTGTAAATCAGCTGATGCTATTATTTCAATTTAAAGGACACCCTGACAGTTTCATTTAAATTACTCAATGTGTGCCACTAATCAGGCCAATCAAGTCATCTTATGTGCCAAAGTAGCTATTTCCTTATGACGAATAAGGTGGGCTCCTTTTTATAGTTTATTGCATTAAATAAGCAAATGATGGCACTGAGTATAGATGACACATGTGGCATTGCCCAGTGACTGGCACCTTGTCTTCATGCTGAGTACACTGCTGTTGTTCCAGATCTCAGAGTATGTAGGCGTTCGTTTAATCGACCATGCTGAGTTGGTCTGGCAGGAGAGTGTGAGTGTGTGTGTTGTGGCCAGCAGGGGCGCTCCAGCTCCACAAACACCCAACACAGACAGACTCTGGACACAAGTGTAAAACGAATAGGAGTTTTCATTGTGGGAAACTCTTCTGCTAATTGGTTTCCCACAGCCACAAGTACAGAAACACAATAGTATAACAAACACTCTCTGTCTCCTTCTCTCTCTCTCTGTCACTACCTCCTCCATTCCTCACACAACTTTTGTCCTCCTTCCTCCCAGCTCTGGTTCCTCAAGTTGTGGCAGGCAGCTCCTTTTATCTTACATCCAGAAGTACTTATGGTGTTCCGAAGCTGTAGCTCGGAAGCACTTCTGGGTGAGGTGAGAGCCCCAGTCCCCGCAGCACCCACGGAACCTAACAGGGCTGAGTCAAAGAACTCCAAATCCCATAGTGCCCTGTGGGAATCCGTGGTGCTGCTGCAATCCAGGGGGGCTTCCATCAACCAGTCTGGGGGAGATGGTGCCCCATACATGCTGCCTCCACCATCCTTCAGTGGTGTTGGCCATCTCTCACATTTTACACAAATATGTCAAGTCCCGGAAAGATGTCGTTCACAGAGTTTGTTCTGCCTTGTGTGTCCAGTGTGGCGAGGATAGTGGCCAGTGCCCTATAATTCATTTTATTTTTTTTTATAGTGCTTTTCACTGTGACAAGTTCTCAGGTAAAAATGCAAGTACAGTCAGCTTTCTGTATCCACAGGTTTTGCATCTGAGAACTGAAAAAAACAAAGAACAGAAATTCCAGAATGTTCCAAAAAGCAAAACTTTAATTTGCCACGTACCAAACATTACGCTGAATCTACATGAACAAAGTGATCTGTGAGCATACCCTGGTGGTAGCCTCCCGTCATAGGAGTTGAATAAAATGACTTGTAGCATTAAACTTACAGCTAACTGCCATTCTTCAGTGGGCTGGCTCTGCTCGAACCTGAAGCCCCCTTGCCCTACTCTGTAGATTGATAAACTCCATTTTCCGGCATTCACGGCCCTTAAAAGATGAAAACTCTTTCTCGATCACTCGTTTTAGCTCGGTTTCTGAGTGCTCCCAATCGCCTGGTTTCCATCTGTAACAAAACACAAAAGTCATACACATATTCCGGAAAATGAAGACACTCCAGCAAAGAAGACTAAACAATCACTGACTGACAAGTTCACCTGAAAGTGGACTTTCTTAAACTGTTGATTCCACAAAAAAATCGTGAGTCACCTGGCCAGGGCACCGGTTTCAAGCGTAGGTAAGTTTATCTGTCCGTCTATCTGTCCAAAAAGCTGTGCAGACTTGCCTGTAGGTAATCGGTATACACAGCCAATTAAGTGATGTCAAAGAAAGAGAAAAGAGCCACAGAAAGGTTTGGCAGCCTCCGGTATACTTGAACCTGGCTGCAAAAATTTGACAAATTGATTGTACAGTTGGGTACAGATTGGAGTCCAAAACAGAACTGACTCGGTGAGGTATAAAGATGGCACTTTTTAAAGCAAGGCAGAGGAAATGATGTCATTGGGGCTGACACCGGACGTGACGTCATTGGGCCCGGGACTGGAAGTGACATCATCGGAGCCAGGCAGAATTTCCTGTAGCTGGTCTGCAGTGGAAAGAGAGAAAGGATTAGCACACTCCGCCACCCCCTGGTCTGGCATGGAATTTGAGCCCTTTAGCTGCCTCCCATGCGCACATGTGTGACAGTAGTAAGGTTTCAGTTCTCTCTGTCTCTCTCTCTCTCTCTGCCATGCGGCATTCTGATGAAAGCAGACCAGGTGATGAGCTGAAGAAAGCAGGCTGCCCGGGGCCTGTGCAGATGATGAGCTGACCAGAAAAATCAACCGCGAATAAAAGCTACTGCGCCACCTGAAATTACACATCTAGCATTATCAGGTTATATGGTCTTGGTTTACAAAGCCACCTTCTATATGTTTGTATGGTACTAGTTATACTAAAATGTATTACCTGTTAAAAGTGTAGCTCTTTCTCCTGCCTGTTTTTTCACTCTGTTAATTGCTTGAGGTTAAAGGGGTAAAGAAGCAAAAGGGGGAGAGCAAGTGCTGGACTGAGACACACATTCACAAGAGATGGAAGCCTTTGGCTGCTTTAAAGTCTGGCACCCAGCTTTGATGTCTTCTCTGTGAAGCTTGTGCATTATCCCAGTGTCTGTGTGTCTTCCCACAGGACTCAGTCCCTCATAGCCCAAATCGTGCTCTTCAGTTCATGTACAGCTTTAAATTGTCCCGTCCTGTTATTAGAAGACCAGTTTGGAAAATGAACTCTTAGTTTTAGGTTTAATGATTCAGCTTTATTAATACGTTCAAAGCCATGCAGAATTTTAAATTTTGCTGGTGATTAATCATGTACTATTTTTTTTTCTTTAGTTGTTGGTTATTTATTCTTTTTTAATAAAAATCAAATGCTTCATTAAATTATATAATTTGCTCTCGAAAGCTAATCAGTTATCCTTTAATACATATTTATTGTTTCTGTTCGTTTAGTTTAGAAAACTCATTTTTTATGGTAAGTTCTTAATGCAGCCTTTAAGAGCCTTTGCTAGGCGCAGCCACTCATTTACCGTTTTAATATTTTTTAATGATTGCCTGCAGAAGTTTGCCGTTGAGACCTTTTTGCTTGTTTTCGAGCGGTAAAAGGCGCACTTGCTATATTTTTCAAATGCCATCTTTTCGGTAAGATTAGTTTGCTCCGTCACCAGAGATCAAGGTCAGTTCATATGCCAGGAATGTGTCACAGTCAAGAGCTTAGAAAAGCGATCAATAATTTCACGGAAAGCTTTAATAGCTCCCAATTTTGAACGCACTTCACAATGAAAAATGAGTGTTTGTTTTTTTTTTATTTTTAACAGTTAAGTGTGAAACCTGTCTCGCTTGTTACTGTACCGCTTTGCAAGAAAATAAATAAATAAATAAATAGAAATCAGGCCCTAGGCATCTCATTCTTTATCTCTAATGCGTCTCAGATCCTTCCTTTAGACTTTAAAGTTTGCGCTATACAAATCCGCGTCTGATCTTACATTTATACACTTGGTAGGTGGCTTGCTTATTATGTTGCAGACCTCGTGTAAGCTGCCTATTTAAAACTCTCTGACACTCCAGCGAAGAGGATTCTCTGTTTCCCCACGACTCCAATTTTGCATTTCCATGGACGCCTCCCCACCTTTCAGAAATACGGTGTTAAAAGAAACGCATTTTGATTTTTTTTCTTTTTTCTTCTCCAGCTATTTATCTTATTGCAAGCTGCGGATTACACAACAAACATGAAAAAGCCCCACACGTTCCTTCAGATTTCAAATATTGTCATTGGCAGGCCTTCTGCAGACATTGTAACTTGTATGAAAAGAAGTCGACGCTGCTGCCAACTGGTTATTAGGCTGCATTTGCTTACCAATTACTGATCATTTGTCTCTTAGCTTTATTAAACTCCCGGCGATCCAAATTCTCTAATGTGCCTTCTGGTTCCAAAGGGAAAAAAAGGAAACTGCTGACATGGTGCAGTTAATTCTAAGGCAAGATTTAGGACATGGTGTGTCTGTGTGGGTTTTCTGTATTTAGCCAAGGCACACACAGATCAGGATATCTGAAGTTGGCAGACAGAACAGCAGAGCCAGTCATCAGTCATCTGAGGGGTGCCATTTATGAAAGTAATGGGGTGTTCGCTCCGGACACCCAGGGGGAGCTCCCCTCTGTCATCATTGAACTCTGATGATACCGAGTGGGCACTGTGACCTGCTGGGCACCATTTATGAAAGTAAAAGTGTGCACACTTCACACACCAAGGGGTTTCTCGCTCCTTAAAGATAGCAGTATATGTGTAAAGGGGCGCCATTTGTGCTACAGAAAGGGAGCAGGCTCTGGAGACCAGGTGGGACTAAGTCGTCATTGAATTCTGATGATACGGAGTGGGCGCAGGGACCTGCTGGGCACCATTTGTGAAAGTAAAAGTGTGCACACTCCACACACCAAGGGGTTCTCGCTCCTTAAAGTCTGCGGTATATACACAAGGGGGTGCCGTTTGTGCTGCTGAAGGGCTGTGCACCAAGTCATCATTGTCGTTGTCAAACTCTGATGATAATGAGTGGGCACTGTGACCTGCTGTGTGCCCCTTGGTGTACGAAATGTGCACACGCTTCTTGAAGTCCATTCATGCTACTGAAGAAGAACATACTGCGAACACTGTACAGGTTGTCAAAGTCTTATTAACACCTAGTACCAACTATGGACAACAAGGGGCGACGTCCGTCCACCCCGCCTAGAGCTCCAGTTGGGCTCTGACTGGCACTGATGTGTTTTCAAGTCCTCATTGTGTCACAGTGGACTTCATCCTAATACTCCGTATGTATTCCTCAGTTATTTGGTTACTCTCAATTCCCCCATTTACTGCTGTGTACCAGTCTAGGTGGATTCCTGGTGGGCTCTGCTTTGAGCAACCTTTTAATAGAAACAGCCAATTATGGACTGCAATGTAACCAGGTGTGTAAGAGGTAGGGTAGCATAGAATTTTTTAAACGTAGCAGTACCAGCAGTTGGGTATTTCCAGAAGTAGACAGGTAGGTTGTGAAAAGAGCAGACTCTGCACACTTTAAAAAGGTTTTGGGCAGCCACCTGTGTATATATATATATATATATATATATATATATATATATATATATATATATATATATATAATTATCTCAGGCTGCAATGGGTTTGGTTTTGTAAGACAGAAGTGTCTTTGTTGGAGTCCAGACATGAACTGCTTGAGGTTTGGGAAGATGGTGGTTTTAAGTGGGGAGACCAGAAATGGTTTAGGGGAACTGGAAGTGGCTGTCTTCTGACGTCGTCGTAGGCACCAAAACTGGAAGTGACCCCAGCTTAGGCGCCAGAACCAGAAGTGACGTCGTTTCGGTCACCGGGACTGGAAGTGACAACGTTTCATTCGCTGGAACCAGAAGTGACGACATTTCGGTCACCGGGACTGGAAGTGACGACGTTTCAGTCGCTGGAACCAGAAGTGACGACGTTTCAGTCGCTGGAACCAGAAGTGATGACGTTTCAGTGACTGGAACCAGAAATGACGACGTTTCGGTCACCGGAACTGGAAGTGACTTCTTCAATGATGGGTCAGACAGGTTTTCCCTCGGCTGGTCTGCTAAGATAACAGGAGAAGGTTTAGTGCACCCCTCCACCCCCTGGCCTGGCGTGGAATCATTTGCTTAGGAAGGCGGATGCGGCCCGCACCAGGTACCAGCTCTGAGGGGGTGACAAAAAATAGCCGGTTTTGTATTAATGCGCCTTTTTGTTACATAAAATAACATGCCCAAATTGACATGGGCTTTAACAATCCCTAATTGCAGCAAATTGCGGGTGAACGATGTGATGCTGTAATGATATCGTATTATTTAGTTCTGTCTCATTTCTTTTGAACTGTGCTGGTGCTCAAGTAAACAAACAACCGGTCCTGCGACTCATTGTCTCATCCCTGCCACAAATATATCATTGCCCCAAGTCGTTCTGGGCAACAAGATGATATTTTTAACCCGAACATCATAATAATATAGTCAGCGCGAAACGTTTTAGACAGTGGGGTGGGTAGGTATTGTCCGCTGTAGAACCGACCATAAAGTAAACAAGTTTACTTTAGGATCGTTCTACGAGCAAACGGACAATATCTCCCTCCCCATCCCACTATCTTAAGGCCCCTATATATACGAGCCGGGACACACGACAAAATCATGTGTCACAATTCTGGTTAATTGGCGATTTGGCGTAATCTTGCTGGCGTGCTTTCTGCAGATGGTATCCTTACAGAAATTCCACGCCTAAGAAGATTTCTAAAAGCCGCCAAAGTTCCAGAAGAAGAGTCTCTTGGTTGGACTTCCTTAAGATTCTTAGAGTTTGTGGTTGAATATGAACTTTCCGACTCTGTTCCCAATCTCACTTTAGCATTAAGATTTTTCTTAACTTTATGTGTTTCTGTTGCATCATGTGAGAGGAGTTTTTTGAAACACAAATGAATTAAGAATTATCTCAGATCCACTATGAACCAAGCACGACTCTTTAGCTTAGTCATTTTGTCAATTGAAAATAGTGTAGCTGAAGGTATCGATTTTGATGACGCAATTTCAAAATTTGCAGAACAAAAAGTTAGAAAGAAAAGATCCTAAGTATCATGTTACAGTACAGTTTGTTGGATTAGAGCCTAGAGAACGAAACTTGTAAACAATTGAGTTTTCATTAAATTGTATTATAGTAATAATAAAGTTATGCACTGGGTACTATCACTATGAAAAAAGATTTCTTACATTGTACATTAAACTAGCTTATTAATAAAAAGGCATTTTACTTTTTTTTTTTTTTTTATTCATAAAAAATTGTTTACAAAATAATTAACATTATGCCCTCTTTACTTAACCAATTGAATAAGAAAATTGCTTTCTCAATAAATTTCATTGTATGTTTTGGTGGACATGGGGGTGACAAGTTTAAACTCTGCACCGGGTGCCACCAGACCTTGCTACGCTACTGCGTGGAATTACCTTCACTTGGTCCATACAGTGTCCTCCGACTCACACATGCGTGACAAGGTTTCAAAGACCTTGTGCTCAACTCTTCGTTCTTCTGCTCCTTGTGCTTGAGACTTGAGACTCCATGGGGACATTCAGTGTGCTGGGAACCCGCCACTCACTCTTTGACGTCATAGGGACTCCATGAGGGGGGAAAAAAAAGACAATTTCAAGGCAGAACCCTGGAGTGCGGCCAAGCAGGGAGGCGCACGTTTATGCTACACATCAGGAAAGGCGTGCGATTGTGCCACACACTGGGGAGGCTGGAGTAAGATGGCGGGTGGAGATTCATCCGTTTGGTGACAACGGTACAGAGGACCGAAAGTCAAATCTTGAGTGCCGATCCAACACTAGTAAGACGCGTGCACTTCCTAGGACTGGTTGGCGGAGATTTGACAACAGAGGTGTGCTTCTGAGGTGAAGCAGGAAGGCGATGGCGTAGTGTGACGCGCTGTTTGGACTGAGTGGGCTGTAAGTTTCTGCAGAGGGTACAGGATGGAGGACCTATAAGTCGAGGGCACTCATAGTTTTAATGAGTTAGTCAGAGTGAATGTGTTCATTGTTCACACTTCTCCAGCGGGTGTAATGGCTCCTTCGCTACACCTGCTACCATTCGTTATTAATGGAGAGCCTTTCCTTTCTCCTCAGCTCTTCACTGAAGCTGCCCCCATTCAGTGACCCAGTGAGCTCTCCCACACAGTTTCCATGGACCTGAATATCAATTTCTGTTATCTCTTCCCTGATCCCCCAGAAAAGGAACTAATAACCTGCGATAAGGCTGACTTTTTAGGCACCACGTCCTCCATGGTTCACTAACCGGTTTAAGTATGATGATGAAAGCAGACAGCTGGCAGCACAGTTGCGGGATGCCCATTAGTTCTGCGCTATTATGGAACAGCAGCTGGGACAATGCCAAGGTGACACGAGAAGAAGGAGAACAAAAAACAAAAGCGGTTTGAAGATTGTGGGTGGGTGGTGATGTGAAACTGATTATTATTATTATTATTTAATTTTTTTTGGAGTGGATGTGACATCCTTTAGTAAGTCAGGAAGTGAAATTGATTTATAAAGTGCATTTTAAAGCAGCATTCACAGAGCAAAGTGCCGTACATACAAAGATCGATAACCATATTAATAAAAAATTACCAAGAAAATTAAAACATGTCTACAATATCTGTAAGTAAAAGAAACTAGACATGGAATAACTGGGAGACACCCCGCGAGAGGCCGATGGAGATGCGCCATGTTATTGGTGAGGGGCCACCAGCAGAAAGAAGCTGAGTGTTAGTGTGCTGCGTCATGGAGTAGCGTCCTGTCCAGTGCTGCTCCTTACTGCTTGACTTCGTGCCTACTGAGATGGTCTCGGCCTCTCCACTACCTACAAATATCATGAGCAAAGGTTTTCTGACAGGTCAGGGAATGTTCGAGGTAAGATGGATGGATGGATGGACTTCATTTGTCCCCAAGGGGAGATCAGAACTTTGATGTGCCCCCACAATCTTTATTAATGATGGGCAAACGCCGCTGTAATTTGTTTCTAGAACTCTTGGAAATGTTTGTGAAATCCCTTGAAGTCAATGGAGCAGGATAAACAGAAGTCATTCTAAGTGGCTTATCGTGGTGCGGCCATCTTTTAAGTGTCCCTGACAGCCAGGGAAACCCCCTGGGGACGCCCGATTGGCCGTCAAGCTCTGTGAAATAGAATCACTCGTGTTCTGTTTTTTTTTTTTTTTTTTTATTGTCGTATTTACTCCATTTTTTGATCCCCATTGCACGTGCATCCTGCCTGGAGGGTTGGGGGGGTTTCTCTCTATCTCTCCCTCTGAATTGCCCTTCCCACGATTTTATTTCCTGCAGGGTATTTTTGGGGGTTTGTTCTTCTCTTCTTAGAGAGTAACGGCTTGGGCCTGTTAAAGCCCACCGAGGCACTCCTTGTGTGATTTTGGGCTACACAAGAAAAGAAATTGCTGCTGTTATTGATGCTGTTGTCTGCCGGCCATACTGGACTTCTTATTGTGGCCAAAAATGTGACTCAAGATGTGAAGCAGCCTTACTAACCACAGTACCTCCTTCAGATAAAATGAATGGAATTAAATACCACAACAGAAAAACGTTGTGCGGGCAGGGAAGATGAATTCAGTAAGGTCTGCTGCCCCACAGATTCGATAGCAGATACTCGCCTCTCTCCAACCAAGGAGCTTTTGCACGTTCACAGCCGCCGCTACCAAATAAGCGCAACACTAAAGCTCGGCCATCCTTCACTCCTTCCTGTTCGCATTAACTGCACAGCACTCTGGGTATTATTATGTGGCGGATAGCCGGCTGCTCAACCCAGCCGGGATGCCCAAAGAGGAGAAAGATGGGGGAAAGCAGCTACGGAGGGACACTGCCTCCCCCAAGACACCAGATGGCAATGTCCCCACAGCATAACAGTACCCCAGGTTCCCGCAGGGCACCACGGGATTTGCAGTTTGGCTGGATGCCGTGGGTGCTGTCAGGAGACACTGCAGGGAGACTTGGAGACTCTTAAGTACTATCAAATCACATGGACAAGGACTATAGGGAGGAGTGTGACAGAGCTTGCTGGGAGGTGTGGAGGAGAAATCTGGGTACATTGTTCGTGATTATTATTGTGTATTGTCTGTTTATTGTGGTTGCTGTGCTTTGGAGACACTGCTTACAAAGGGGAAGAATTTTAATTTTGGGTCTGTACGGCACCAAGATGGATATGAAATAAAGCAATCATTATGTAATTGAAGTGTGGACTTTCAGCTTTAATTTCAGGGGTTTACCAAAATATTGAATGAGCCGTTTAAGAATGAGGGACATTTTTATACACGGTCCCAATATTTTCAGGGCTCAAAAGTATTTGGACAAACTAACACTATCTTAAATATAATGATCCTTTTCAATATTTGGTTGAAAATCCTTTCCAGTCAATGGCTACCTGAAGTCTGTACCCATGGCCATCTCCAGGTTGCTATGTTTCCACCTCAGTGATGCTTGCCAGGTCTTCACTGCCGCTGTCTTCAGGTGCATCAGTTTGTGCCATCAGTTTTGTCTTCAGCAAGTGACATGCATGTCCATTTGGGTTGAGGTCAGTTGATTGCCTTGGCCATTGAAGAATATTCCATTAATTTGTGTTGAAAAGCACTTGGTTTGCTGTCTCAGTAGGTTTTGGCTCTTTGTCCATCTGTACTGTGAAGTGTCGTCCTGTCATTTTTGCAGCATTTGTCTGACTCTGAGTAGACAGTATAGCACCCTGGACACTTCAGATATCATCCTGCTACTTCTGCCAGTAGTCATATCATCAATAAACACCAGTGATTGACTTCCATTGGCAGCCTTGCATGATCAGGCCATAAAACTTCCTCCATGGTTCACAGATGATGTGATATTCATCAGATTATGAGCCATTTCTTCTCTTCTCCATATTCTTCTCTATCCAGCATTCAGGTGCATATTGATCTTAGCTTCTTTTGTCCAAAGACAATTGTTCTAGGACTGGACAGGCTTTTAAAAATGTTTTCTGGCAAAGTCTAATCTGCCTTCCTATGCTTGAGGTTTAGTACCAGTGGTTTGCACTTTGTGGTAAGCCCTCTAGACTTTGACAATGATAGGTCTACCTCCCGGAGAGTGGTCTTGCTGTGGCTAAATGCTGAGAAGGGGATTTTCTTCACCAAGGAAAGAATTCTGCAGTCATCCAGCACAGTTGTCCTCCATGGTTCTCTAGACCTTCTAGAGTTGCTGAGCCCACCAGTGTGTTCCTTCTCTTGATGAATGTAAAATGGGTGATTTGACTACTCCTGGTGTTTCTGCTGTCTCTCTAAAGGGTTTGTTTTATTTTCTCATCCACGTGGTGGCCTGTTTTTACTGTCATGGACAACACTTTGGACCTCATATTGAGAGTTCACAGTGACAGCTTCCAAATGCAAATTCCACACTTGGAATCAACTCCAGACCTTCAACCTGCCTAACAGTTAATGAGATAATGAGGGACCTGCTCACACCTGGCTATGGAACAACTGGTCAGTCAAATGTCCAAATACTTTAGAGACCCTGAAAATAGGGGGACCATTTATAAAAATAGCTGTCATTTCATACGATATTTACATTTCAGCTACATAATGATTGCTTTATTTCAAATCTATTGTGGTGGCGTTGAGAGACAAAGTTATGAAAATTGAGTCACTGACCAAATACTTATGGACCTAAATGTATCTAAATTTTCCCCTGGGGTTAATATTCATCCATCCATCCATTATCCAACCTGCTATATCCTAACTACAGGGTCACGGGGGTCTGCCGGAGCCAATCCCAGCCAACAAGGCAGGAAACAAACCCCGGGCAGGGCGCCAGCCCACCGCAGCTGGGTTTAATAAGGTTTATCAAATCTACTGTAATACAATATTTAGGAAGAAACCGAAGAGAAAAAAGTGAAGGACTGAGAATTATTCATCCATTTTCAATGGTTGAGCCTTCAACTCATTTGGATGATATCCTTATAAAGGAAGAAAAATCAACGAGATAAGAATGACCTGAAATGGCAGAGTTAAAACACACACCAGCCAGGACATTAAATAAGATCCCTTATTGGCAGGGATTACTTTCTAATTAAGTAGCCGGGTTAGAACAAAAACCTGCGGACTCTGTGGCCCCCCAGGACCGACACAGCTCGCCTCTGCACTCGGTGGAATTCCGTCTGTGACTTGGCAGGCTTGTTGTTTTTATAGGTGCCCCTGCCGCTGGTGAAGGAATGCCAGCTCATACTATGGAGGACTCATCCCTAGCTGAGTGCCGTTAGGTTAGATTTGATTTATAACTTTGTTTTATTTGTGCCTCCATTTATTTAAGTCTGTTTTCGCCACTCTTGTCAGCCATGACACCAGTCCATGCTGGAGTATGCACACACACCCACACACACACGGGCATCAGGCCAGATTAGAGGAGCTTGTTATTCTTTAACGAGTCTCTGGGAAAGATTGAGAATCTATGATGGTGAAGGAAAACGTAAATTCAGCAGCTGACAGAATGGATGGATTTTGAAACTTACAGGAAATGAATGTTTTCTCCCCATAAAACAGAAAAAAATTGCACTTTTAAAGTCTGATATTTCAGAGCAAGTCATTGTGCAAAGTGCAGATGTCTTTTCCAGATGTGTTTTCAGTACTTCTGAAAATCCCTGCTTTTGCCAAAAGGAAGCAATTTAAATATATATATATATATATATATATATATATATAATAATTTTTTTTCTTTCTCTAGAAACAACAGCGCTAAAAGAAATGATTGCTTTCAGGGCGCTAAGTGAGTCGTGCCGGCAATACTGCAATGATTTCTGATGCCGAGGTCAAATGGAGGTCACTTAACAATGACATAAAATGACTACTTTGCTGATTGGCTCCACGTGTTTTACCAGGCATAGTGCTGACGCGGATTCCGTTCATCCGCAAAACCCACCGGTTCCACAATTACATTAAAACAGTGGAAAATTAAAGCTTTAATAAAAACTGTTTGATAACGCTTTCATATTTTCTGGCCAATAATGCAAGGTCAGTTATTTTTCATTAGCATGTTAATGACATCTTCTCGTGACCCATTTAAGTCGGCAAAAGTTAAACAAATTTTCAACTTCTTGGGCCGTGGTTTCAATGTAATTATAATTCTCATTAGTCTCCTGCACACCAGAATCAACCGCCCCCCCCAGAGGTGGTGATGTCGGAATTTCTATTTAAATAGATTATGATATAAAGATTGAAAAGAAGAACAGGAAAACGACGGTGTGAACGTGAGCGCTTCTTCCATATGGGGGCGCAAAGCTGGAAGCTTCGTAGAGCTTGTGGGCCGTGGGCTTGGAAATTCTCGGATACAAATATAAATTTATATAAACGAGTAGTTATTGATGAAATTGTGAAAGCCTAAAAGACAATGTCTTTAATGCAGTGTAATAAATGTGGGAAATCGGATGAAACGTGCAAGGCAACTCTCATTGCCCAAATGGCACAATTCCCTTCTTTTTGAACAATGGAACAATGGCCTTCACAACAGGGTGGGTATGTGAGAAGTTCAGGTTTGGTTTTACTGCCTAGTGCTTTGTGGTTTTAGCAGGATGATTCTGTGAGAAAAGCTTTGTGGACCCTGGCTTTGATTAAAGGACTCCTAGGGTTGGCCCACATCCATGGCGTCCTGCTTTTGCCAATCTTCTGTCCTCTTCTCCTCATTTGATTTGGGGTGTACCACGAGCAGTCTTGTATTTCACCTTGGCTAAGTGGTTATCGTGTTGTGGTGGTATAGCTTACTGAAGGGAATAAGCTACAAAAAATAGTGGAGGTGAGCAGAAGAGAAATGGCAGAAAATGGGCAAAGATCAAAAAACAAAAGTCCATGCTATCTAGATAGAGAGATACAGTATAATAGATAGACAGATAGATAGATGAAAGGCACTATATAATAGATAGATAGATAGATGAAAGGCACTATATAATAGACAGACAGATAGATAAATGAAAGGCACCATATAATAAATAGACAAATAAATGAAAGGCACTATATAATAGATATATAGATGAAATGCACCATATAATAGATAGATAGACAAATAGATGAAATGCACTATATAATAAATAGATGAAAGGCACCATATAATACATAGATAGATGAAAGGCACTATATAATAGACAGATAGATAGATGAAAGGCACTATATAACAGATAGATAGATCTGCATCACGCACAGCACTTCGAACATAAAAGCCTGTACTTCAGTTGTCCTACTCATATCACTAATGTCCATATATTTGTCCATATATTCGATCTCTTTTCCGTTATTTCCATTATTTCACCGAGTAATAATTTCTGTTTGTTTGCGGTAATGTGATCTTTACTATCAGTTTTTTGAGACTTTCAAATTTTAGTACTTTCATTATCTCTAATCTGCTCTGCATGTGTATTGCTCCATATTTGAATTCTTTACGATGTTCTACGTTTTCTTCTACTCTTTGTCTTTTATTTCCGACCTGGACCTGAGAGCGCAGGAACTGTGTCTGACAACAGCATTCAGACGAATGAGACGTGAGTGGACCGTGGGCGTGGTTCTAAATGTTTGAGAGGAGGGTGGGACTTGTCAAAATCTCTTGGCAAAAAGTCTTATCTCGCGGGACCTGATATTATCTCTGAGAAAGTCTTGTCTCAGGATTTCCTTATATAATAGATATAAATACTAGGAGGTTACCCCCTGCTCACTTTGCTCGCCAACACCCCTTTTCTGCGCTATGCACCAGCTACTTCACGTCTCTGCCACTCGTGTTGTGAAGAGGGGGGCTGAATGCACCCCAAAGAGACGCCCTCGCTCCACCGAAACACCCTCTTAAACCCTCTTTTTTTTTTTTTTTTTTTACCTCCTTTTTGCTCAATCAGCTGCTGGACTGCTGCTGTTGCTGCAGTGCCACATGATCTGCACATTTAAAAGCCTGTACAACAGCTGTCGTACTCTTTGTCTTTTATTTCCGTCCCTGGGCGTGGTTAAATCTCTAGGCACTCTTGGTTAAGTCTCGTCTCACGAGACGTGAGTTCTTGATATTTTTTAGTTTTTAATTTAAAAACGGAATAAGAATCTGAAAATCTAACAACATCACATTAAAGTTTGATAAATCCTGAAAAGAATGATACCAAACATATATATGTAGGTTTTAAAATAAGCCCGATTTAAAGCGTGACAAAAAGGTAACATAAAATGGTTGCACAAAACCGTTGCACTTTTAGGCTTAGGATTTTCTGTCTCGAGAGTAGATTAGTTGGCCATGTTGTTGTTGTTGTTGTGATGGGTGACTCTGAACGGCGTGTTTGATCATTCAGGTACCTCTGCACTCCCATCTTTCTCAACCTGTTAACTATTTCTGTAATTTCTAGTCCTGTTCCTAAGTTATAAACTGATGCAGTCAGACTCTGTGGTGTCTGCTTGCCGTCTTTTGTCTCCACCAATTACAAGAGAGAATTCTTACAAAGCCTGTCATTAAAGTCCTGCCCTTCAGTTCATCCTGGTTCATTAGAGCAAAATAATTAAAAGCTTCATATAATTAGCCTGCAATTCTAAAATGGACGATTTTCCACTCCAGGACCCCCCGGCAACCTTATCTCCAGCTGGTGGATCAAGCATGTGTTCCTTCTGCAAGTGAGTGTCCTGTGGGTGGTAAGCAGCACTCCAGACTATTAAATTAGACCCCCTTTTCTTTTGGTTTCATAGAGTCCTTGTAATGTGGTAACCCCTCCTAGGCACCGAGCCACACTGTGACTCACTCAGGGTCATATAACCGGTGGGTGGGTAGTGGGCTTGACGGACGTCTGTGACTTGTGCTAGTCCATCCTTTCAGCACTTTGGCCCGATGGGTGTCAGACTCCTTGTGGTGGGCTGATTTCTTCTCGTATTCCTTCGTCTCTCTTCCTCACGGGCCTAACTTTCACGCATCTTGTGTTCTCCTGAGTAGTCTGACCTGCCTTTATCCTTAAGACTGAGAATGGCTGATCCTTAAATCATCATTGTGACTCACATTAAGCGGCTCTATACTGGAAATGATCTCCCCATCTCTCTTTAGCCCAAGCTGGATGATCTGAGATCAGCTTTTTTAACCTAGATCTGACACCGGGTCATTGATTCCCCACAGTTATGAAAACCTTTGGCCTTTTGCAGGCTTATATTATTTTCTGCCAAACAGCCAGATTAACTTATTCTCTTGTGGCAGCCTACTGTTATGTCACTAAGCACCACAAAATCCCAGAAAAAAACTGTTGACTGCCGAGATTGAAATCGACGTTGTCCTGCCTTTAACTTGCCTTTATTCACTTTGTTGCCTCTGTTGACAAATAAGTACGATGTTTGTGAAAGGTCACCTCAGTAGCGTCAAAAGAAATTGCCCCGTTCCACCTTGAATTGACAGGGCAGTAAAGAGTGAGCCAGACGTCCTGCTTTGGAGACATGTGTGGCACTCGGAAGTGGCCATTACCAGCCTCAACTCGGACATTCATTAAGTCTACAGAACTGATGAAGTATTCAGACCCTTTGATGAAGCCCCTTTGGCAGCACTTACTGGAGTCTGGTTGGGTCTGACGTGTCACATATCTGGATTTGGGGATTTTCTGCCATTCTTCTCTTCTGATCCCATCCAGCTCAGTCAGTATCGATGGAGACTATTGGTGCACAGCTTTTTTTTGTGGTCTGTCCAGAGATGTTTGATTGGTTGAGCCACCCAAGGACATTCCCTGTGTTGTCCCCAAGCCAGAGTATCTACACACAGCTGGTTATGGAAGCCAAATGTATTCTGGTAGCCTGAAGATAAGTAGGAATGGATGGCTGATTGGCAGCGGGGTATCACACAGAGCCCTGGAACTTTCACGTTGCACTTGACAAGCCCAGGAAGGTTCAAGAAGGCAGGTGAAGACTCTGTTTGACGTTACTTGACAAATAGAGCCTTGTAGAAGATAAGGGAGGATCGTGGAGAGGGACATGGCATGAAACTCTGGAAAAGTAAAGGCGACTTTAGAAACGTTGCAAGCATAGCCATAGCTAGTTTGAGTGACTGTTACTTTACGAGGCATTTCCCGTGGCCATAACAGCGGGGAGGTGATTGATTATTCTGTAAGTGTGGCTGTGGAGCATTTGTCAGTCAACGTCAGCGTGCTTGTTGTCAGGCGTAACTCTTATTTGGGGTCTGGGCCTCAGTCTTTCCATCTCGGTGCTCATTACAGCATGCATCTTGATGTTGTTGTGAAATGGCAACCATTGCGTCACCCTTATCTTCTGATTCTTCATCTACTGCACCTACTACTATATTATTATTAGATAGATAGATAGATAGATAGATACTTTATTAATCCCAAGGGGAAATTCACATACTCCAGCAGCAGCATACTGATACAAAAAACAATATTAAATTAAAGAGTAATAAAAATGTAGGTAAAAACAGACAATATCTTTGTATAATGTTACTGTTTACCCTCCTGGGTGGTATTGAAGAGTTGTATAGTGTGGGGGAGGAACGATCTCCTCAGTCTGTCAGTGGAGCAGGACGGTGACAGCAGTCTGTCGCTGAAGCTGCTCCTCTGTCTGGAGATGATCCTGTTTAGTGGATGCAGTGGATTCTCCATGATTGAAAGGAGTCTGCTCAGTGCCCGTCACTGTTAAACTGTCCAGCTCCGTGCCTACAATAGAGCCTGCCTTCCTCACCAGTTTGTCCAGGCATGAGGCGTCCCTCTTCTTTATGCTGCCTCCCCAGCACACCACCGCATAGAAGAGGGCGCTCGCCACAACCGTCTGATAGAACATTTGTAGCATCTTATTGTAGATGTTGAAGGACGCCAGCCTTCTAAGGAAGTATAGTCGGCTCTGTCCTTTCTTACACAGAGCATCAGTATTGGCAGTCCAGTCCAGTTTATCATCCAACTGCACTCCCAGGTATTTATAGGTCTGCACCATCTGCACACAGTCACCTCTGATGATCACGGGGTCCATGAGGGGCCTGGGCCTCCTAAAATCCACCACCAGCTCCTTGGTTTTGCTGGTGTTCAGGTGTAGGTGGTTTGAGTCGCACCATTTAACAAAGTCCTTGATTAGGTTCCTATACTCCTCTTCCTGCCCACTCCTGATGCAGCCCATGATAGCAGTGTCATCAGTGAACTTCTGCACATGGCAGGACTCCGAGTTGTATTGGAAGTCCGATATATATAGGCTGAACAGGACCGGAGAAAGTACAGTACCCTGCAGTGCTCCTGTGCTGCTGACCACAATGTCAGACCTGCAGTTCCCGAGACGCACATACTGAGGTCTGTCTGTAAGATAGTCCACGATCCATGCCACCAGGTATGAATCTACTCCCATGTCTGTCAGCTTGTCCCTAAGGAGCAGAGGTTGGATGGTGTTGAAGGCGCTAGAGAAGTCCAGAAACATAATTCTTACAGCACCACTGCCTCTGTCCAAGTGGGAGAGGGATCGGTGTAGCATGTAGATGATGGCATCCTCCGCTCCCACCTTCTCCTGGTATGCGAACTGCAGAGGGTCGAGGGCGTGTTGGACCTGTGGCCTCAGGTGGTGAAGCAGCAGCCTCTCCGTGGTCTTCATCACATGTGACGTCATGGTGACAGGCCGGAAGTCGTTCAGCTCACTAGGATGTGATATCTTTGGGACGGGGGTGATACAAGATGTTTTCCAAAGCCTCGGGACTCTCCCCTGTTCCAGGCTCAGGTTGAAGATGCGCTGTAGAGGACTCCCCAGCTCCAGTGCACAGACCTTCAGCAGTCGTGGCGATACTCCATCTGGACCCGCTGCTTTGCTGGCACAAAGTCTCCTCAGCTCTTTGCTCACCTGCGCTGCTGTAATTGTGGGTGGGGATGTTACTCTTTTCACTATTACTGTACTATTACATTATTATATATATTTATATAATTATAAATATATTATTATACCATTACTCTTATTATTCTTATCATTGTGAAAAGACTTAGTGCTACAAAACACCATGACGAGTGTCACTTTCCATCTCAGGTGCCACAAAATGGTGACGTCATTCGTTTTTAGATATGCCTTGGAAGTGAGAGTAGGACGCTTTATGGCTCTTGGTCACGTCCTACTCGGAGGTAAATTCTTACAGCTAGTCAGACTTTTAGTGGTAAATCCAGGAGATCAATACGGGCGATGATATGTATCAGCACGTGTGGCATTTCTGTGGGCATTTTCTCCTCAGAACAAACCCCACATCACCACCCCCTACAAACAACAGAGTTAAATGCACGAAGGGTATTGGTACGAGCAGCCAGAAGAACACCGGAAACGCAGCTGCAGTTACGAACCGATAGGCTTTTGACTCAAATTCACTCTTGACAGAGAAAAACATAAACACGAAGAGTGACCATCTTTTCAAGACCAGTCATAGCAGTTTTAAAACAACGCTCAGGTCTTGTTCGTGGCCGATGGCAGCCAAGCATGTAATGGAGCAAGGACAGATTTTTTTTTCCTGGGTTGTAGACTGAAAAGCACCATTTCTTGTGTTTGAAGTCCATTATTTAAGGTTACGTCAGGAAGGGCATCCGGTGTAAAATTTTGCCAAATCATTATGCTGACAACAAGGATGAACCCCTAACGGGAGTAGCTGAAAGGAGAAGAAGAAGCAGAAGTTCGTTATTTAAGGGGGATTACAATAACTTGGATTGCAGGTTTATAAGGTCACTATGAGGACATACATGTACTGTTGCACTAATCGCCATGATAGGTGAGTATAACTGTCAGTCAGTGAGTCGGTCATTTTCTAACCCACTTAGTCCTAAACAGGGCCACAGGGGTGCTGGTGCCTGTCCCAGCTAGCATAGGACGCAAGGCAGGAACAAACCCCTGGGCAGGGCAGGTGCCAGTCCATCACAGGTTTGAGTGCAGCTGCCTTACCTTAAAACTTCATTGTCGTCATTAGCCTCCCAGTTCCATCTGTGTTCACTTTGTCCAGTTACTCTCATTTTTACTGCCATCCCCAAAAATTTTGGGGGTGCTGATTTATCCTCAGATTGTCCCATTGCTGGTGTGTGCACACATGTGCCTGTAGTGGCAGGGCTGCACAGTAAAGTTGGGGAAGGACAGAGAGAGACGTCCATTGACGTCACCTGGAAGTGCCCCACTTGTGGCGTCTGGAGACGGTCTCTGCTCAGCTGACTAATAGAGTTACTCCTTTACTTCACGCTGTAAGGAGGTCACTTCTGAGCCAGATGTCGTGACTGACCACCGGCAGCTCACGACAGTGCAAATCTTCACACTGAGCTGCTTCGTGGTGTTGTGGAGTCCACAGCAGTTCACTTGGCGATGAGGACGGGTGAAGTGGGGATATGCGACGCAGAAGTGGTGGGGGCTAACGGCAAGGAAGTGCTTCGGCCACGGTGGTCTCTGCGCAGCTGACTAATGGAGTTATCCTGTTAGCTCACGCTGGATCACTTCTGACAGAGAGACATTAGCCGATGTCACCAGGAAACGCTGCAGTCATAGCATTCAGAGATGGTCCCTGTGCAGCTGACTAACTGGCATAGTTTGTGACGTGAGTCCACAGCCATTCACTTGGGAACAAGGCTAGGAATTGCACCGCGGATGGATGAAGTGGGGATATGCAATGCAGAAATGGTGGGTGCTGACACAGACAGACGTCAGCTGACATCACCAGGAAGTGCTTCACTCACAGTGGTTTCTGCACAGCTGACTAATGGAGTTATCCTGTTAGCTCACGCTGGATCACTTCTGACAGAGAGAGATTAGCTGATGTCACCAGGAATCTCTGCACTCATAGCATTCAGAAATGGTCCCTTGCACAGCTGACTAACTGGCATAGTTTGTGACGCGAGTCCACAGCCATTCTCTTGACAACTAGGATGACGGGATTTACTTTTTCAAGGGGTGGAGTGTAGTGGCAGCGCAACACAGAAACGGTTGAGGCTGACACAGAGGAAGACCCGAGGAAGTCACCTGGAAGCCCTCCGCTCGCAGTGTTCACATGCAGTCTCTGTGTGGCTCAGTATTGGAGATGTCCTATTGGCTTATGCTGTAAAGGAGATCACTTCTGAGCCATTTGTCACACATGGCAGTGGGCCACAGTGCAAATCTTCACACTGAGATGCTTCATAGTGTGAGCCCATAGGGTGTAGTGGGGATGTGCTGCACATAAATAGTGGTGCTGATGTCACGTGGAAGCGCTCCACCCATAGCGTTCAAAGATGGTCTCTGTGCAGATGACTAAATGGAATTGTTTGTGGCGCGAGTCCACAGCCGTTCACTTGGTAACGAAAATGGGATTTGCATTGTCAAGGGGTGGAGTGTAGTGGCAACGCAACACAGAAAAGGTGGCAGCTGACACAGAGGAAGATCAGATGACGTCACCAGGAAGTGCTCCACTCACTGTGTGTCTGTGCTGCTAAATACTGTATATACTCACATATAAGTCGGGTCTTGAAACCCGAAAAATTTATCATAAAATCAGACCCCAAATTATACACCTGTTCAAAAATGTGACACTTAATAATTTTTTTTTTACTTCTTCTTGCCTCCTCCAATCTCGCACCAGTTTCTCAGACACATCGAATTGTGTTGCAGCATTGCAGTTACCAATTTCTTTTGTTACTTCGACGACTTTTAATTTAAAACCAGCTTCATATTTTCTTCTGATCGAACGCTCCATCGTAGGTAAAGGATTCTCTTACGATAAAGGTGTATGAGGTTGTGAGATACAAAAAACACAAAACAGTGCAAACGTCACTTCGGAATAGTTTGGGTATTACTATGTGGTCACGTAGGCACAATAGAGAGACACAGAGGTCAGGAGCACACGCTGCTACAGAGCATTGCCTCACCCACATAGGGAAAAAAAAGGCCGTGTGCATCGTGGTTCCTCTCTCAGGTGGGCGTTAGCATATCGTAATCTCTTGGACCAATAGCGTGCGTTTTCCACATTCGACTTACATGACCTACATTATAAATTACCAGAAATTATATGGTGAAATCAAGTCCCGACTTATCCACAAGTATATACGATAATAGAGTTCTTCTGTTAAGCTGCAAGGAGAACGCTTCTGATGCCACGCAGTCTTAAGTCACCAGTGCCAGTTCACCACAGTGCAAGTCTTCAAGCTGAGATGCTTCGTGGTGCAGTTCACTTGACGACGAAGATGGGATTTGCAGTGTGGGATGGGTGGAGTGTAGTGGGGACGATGCACAGAAATAGTGGGGGCTGACACAGAGAGCGATCAGCTGACGTCAAGTGGAAGCACTCCTGCGCACAGTGGTCAGAGATACTCTCTACTCACTTGACTAAAGGAGCCCTCCTATTAGCTCGTGCTGCAAGGAGATTGCTTATGAGCCTGACACAGCCGACCACTGCCAGTTCACCATGCTGCAAACCTTCAAACTGAGATGCTTTGTGCTGCGAGTCTACAACAGTGTCCTCATATAGATTGGCGTCTATGTCCAATGTTGTGTCCTCTCCGCCAGCCCTGTTCTGGATAAAGAAGTTTCAGAACACAGATTGATGTACAGGAGAGGTGGCTCGGTAGATAATATAATGGACCACGAAGCAAGAACTTGTTGGTTAAACTCCTGCGCCGTCTCTGTGTGTGCCCACTTTACTAAGTCCGAGTATAATTATTATGTACTTGTAAAGAGCTTTGAGGTGGTTTTCACCTCAGAAAGGTGCTATAAAATGAAAGTTGTTTTAGTAACACGGTTCCTTCATATATTGTTATTTACTCTTTGCCACACTTGTGTGCCCGAGGGTCTCCTTCCTCACTCTTCCGAGGTAAGCACTACCACTCCGGGACACCAGGGGTGCCATCGCAAACTTTTGCGTCTCCCTTATCACCCTCGGCTCAGAAAAGACGCCCACTGAGAGCAATCATCCACGCCTCTTTGGGGCAAAGCTGTTTCCGGAAAGTGGAGATGAGTTAACCGCATTACGCAGCTCCGGCCCTGTGACTGGACCCCTCTCCAGACCCTAGGAGTTGTTTTGAAGTCAAAGGCTAAACTTTGTTTTGTTCACCCTTTGCGTTATCACACGCCTATTATTTTCACTTCTTTTTTTGTTTTGTTTTTTTGCTTTCTAAGTAACGTGGGCTGGCCCGACTGGCACTCCATTTCTTTTGAGTCCCGTCCTTCACTTTCACATGTGAAATAACTGTGGACGTTAAATCTCTTGGCGGATGTTTTGAGCCACCGGTCAGTACTGTGATGTTGTCGCTTTTCCTAAGTTCTAGTATTTCAATTCCTTTTGGAATGTTAGTTTGTGACATTAAAAGGGTATAGTGTTACTTGTGGAGGGAACGCACAACGTTGGGGGGGGATTATAATTGATCACAGATCCCACCTTGACCTTGAGAAAGGAGTCTTCTAAGCATCAGCTTGTACATCCACTTTGCCTCCTGAAGACCCTTTCCCTGTGGCAGGACACGGGAAGGGTGATCGGCCGCCTCATTTTTGTTCTGAAGAAATTCAGTGACATTAGTAATGTTGTCACACTCTAACATGCCTGGCATCTCCATCAATCATCTCGCCCACTTTTCACTATAACTTAAAGGAAAGAAAGAAAAAAAAAATCTTATCAACGAAAACTAACAGGGAAGAAAAAACTAATTGGGAGAGCGGTTGAATCACCCTTCACACTGCGGCAGCTGGAGTTGAATATTAACAATAGCGGGCCGAAGAAGGACCCGTCACAAAGTGGGAGACGCGTGCGAGTGAAGGACGACTTTGGCAGCAGTCAGCTGAAGGAAGCCCGCCGCTGCATCGAGGTGGAGGGAGGCTGCATTTTTTAATATCGTCGCGAGAGCTCTTTTGTCACATTAGATTTGGCTCTGCCTGTAGGTGACAACTGCGTGTCTCTTCCTGGGGCACTCGGATACAACGTGGCAGGCCGGAAAACTTCATTAATTAAACATTAAAGAATGTTTTGCACTTGCACTGTTTCAAGTGGAAGAAGGACGCGGCGCTTTGTCAGAGGCATTTTTGTCCTTTTTGTGACCGCAGTGGGTGAGGCTAGTCTCCCATTGAGACCCTGGCCGTCAAAAATCGGATTGTGGCCTCTGCCTGGGAAGGATTTTAATTATTGCAACCCCAATTCCAAGAAAGTCGGGAGGCTGTGTCAAATGTGAAGAAACACAGAATGCAGTGACTTGCAAGTTCTATTCCAAATAGGACATAGTGTGGCCCACCAGGGGGCATACCCCCAATCCCCGACACAGACAGGCTGAGACACCAGTTCAACACAACAGACTTTTACTCTTCAGTGGGGGAAGCGTTTTCTGTTGCTCCCCACTTTACAGCTCAGTACAAAGCACCGGATATATCACAGTCCTTGTCTCTTTGTCTCTTAATTCTCCACTCCTTTGTCCCCCCGACTCCGGCCCCCGGATTGATGGTGAGGTGGAAGTGTTCCAGGCGTTTCTCGACCTTCTTCCAGCTGCACTTCTGGGTGTGGTGGAAGCGGTTCTTCTAAGGACTGGGCTGCCCCAAACTACAACTCCCAGAATGCCCTGCGGGGATCCGTGGTGCTGTAGCAACCCCCAGGGAGCGCTGCCCTCTAACGTCTTGGGGGAGATAGTGTCCTAAATACAGGCTCTCCCTCGGTCCTTCCATCCAGCCAGCGTCCTGGCCATCCGTCACAGTAGAAAACGTATCAGATGCATCCTCGGAGGTCTCAGCAGTTATACTCTGAAGACATTTTTAAGAGGACAGATTATTTCACATGGAAACCAAGAAGGCGTCTGACTTGATCAGCGAAATCACCAGAATAGGTCTACAATATGCCAGGTCTCCAAAATGTTTCAACTGAGAAGAGAAGAATAAGGTCGTTTTGAATGAGACGGCAGCAACACGTCTGACAGAAGTTGGGACAGCAGGGCCACGTTTGCCACTGGGTAGCATCCCCTCTTCTTTTAAGTGCAGTCTATAAAGGTCTGGGAACTGAGGAGACCAGTGGCTGGACTTTTAGGCGAGGACTGTTGTCCCATTCTGGACTCTAGCTGCTCAGCAGTCCTGGGTCGTCTTTGTCGTATTTTTCATTTTATGTTTTTTAGGTCTGAACTGTGGACCGGCCACGTCAGCACCCGGGCTCTTCAACTACGAAAGCCATGCTGTTCAAATAGATGCAGTGTGCGGGTTAACATTGTCTTGTCAAGATATGCAAGGCCTTCTCTGTAAAAGACGTTGTCTGGATGGCAGCTCTAAAACCTGCATAGACTTTTCAGCACCGATGATGCCTTTCCAGATGTGCAGGCTGCCCACTCCATAGGCGCTGATAACAAGCCGGGTGGTCCCTTTCCTCTTTAGTCCGGAGGATACGGCATCCATGTTTTCCAAAAAGAATTTCAGTTTGTCATACCCCAGAACAGTTTTCCACTTTGCCCCGGTCCGGTTTTTAAATGAGCTTTGGCGGCGTTTCTGGATCGTGTTGACGTATGGCTTTGCATGTTAGAGCTTTAACCTGCATTTGTGGGGGGCACAGTGAAGTGTGTTCACAGACATCGGGTTCCTGAGCCCCTGGAGTGATTTCCATGACAGAGTCAGGCCTGTTGTCAATGCTGTTGCCACCTGAAGGACTGAAGATCACTGGCATCCAGTATTGATTTTCGGCCTTGTGCGTGGAGATTCCTCCAGATTCTTGGAATCTTTTGATGAGATTATGTACTGTCGATGATTAGATGTTCAAAGTCATCACAGTTTTACGTTGAGGAGCATTATTCTGGAATTGTTCCCCACTCTGTAGGCACACTAGATTGGTGAACATCTTTACGTCTGAGCGACTCTACGTTGCTCTTTTTATACCCAATCATGTTGCCAGTTAACCTAATTAGCTGCACAAAGCTCCTCCAGCGGCTGCTTTTTAGTACCCCTTACTTTTCCAGCCTTTGGTTGCCCCCGTCCCAACTTTTTTGAGATGTGGTGCTGCCATCAATTTCAAAATGAGTGAGTATTTTTCATGAAATAGTAATATGTCTCCCTTTCAGCATTTGATGTGTTTTCTGTGTTCTATTGTGAATAAAATATGGGCTTATGTGATTTGCAAATCATGGCATTCTGTTTGTATTTTCATTTTACACAACATCCCCACTTTTTCAGGATTGTCTTGTACAGAAAAACACAGGCATATGAGTTGAACGTCTGACTTTGGCGGCTGACTGGCGGCTGTTGTGTATGTAAAGGAGTTATACGGTCGAAAACACGTTCAGCGGTCCCACCCGCTAAACATGCTGCCTACAGTTAGAGTGCTCAGAGGGTTACGTCGAGTGGAGGACAGCAGGGACTTTCAAAGCTCCACTTGATGTTATTTTAGAAGAGGGAAGCGGACAGCACTGCTGGGGGCTGAATGGCCTGACGTTTGACTACATTTCTGGATTTGTTTGCATTGGATGGTCTTTGTGTTTCTGGGCATTTCCTTTGGTTCTTGTGCTGCACAGAGTTTCATTGTTCCTGGAGAACATTTTGTGAGAGCGAGTGTTTTATTTTATAAGATTTCAGTGCTTGACTTTATTACAAGCTGGGCTGGGGTTTGATGTTGATATCCCCCTCTAGTGGACAATACTGGGACACGGTCAGTACTCTGGCACTTACATCACACAAAGAGGAGAACCACCCAGCAGCCAAAGTCGACCTTGCTGTAGCTGCTGTAGGTTAATATCCTTCATGCTGTTACGTGACAGTTTGTATCCCTTAGACTGCAATTGGTGTCTTTAATTTCAGTTAATACGAGTGCTGGTTAATTTGTAGAGTAGACAGTGCAGTAGGAAGGCAAAGAACAGGCAATCCAATAGGTGGGGCAAGGAGTAGATGGTGCAA
The DNA here is from genome assembly GCF_900747795.2 of Erpetoichthys calabaricus. NCBI lineage: Eukaryota > Metazoa > Chordata > Cladistia > Polypteriformes > Polypteridae > Erpetoichthys > Erpetoichthys calabaricus. Next base: position 8,802,548 of record NC_041411.2, read on the forward strand.
TATGAGAGCAAAGAGCAGACAGTTCAGTAGGTAGGCAAAGAGCTGACAATGCAATAGGAGGGCAAAGATAAGGCAGTGCAGTAGGTGGGCATAGAGCAGACAATCCAATAGGTGGTGAAATAGATGGGCAAAGTGCAGGGAGTGCAGTAGGTGGGCAAAGAACAGACAATGCAATAGGTGGGCAAAGATAAGGCAGTGCAGTAGGAGGGTAAAGAGCAGACAATCCAATAGGTGGGGCAAGGAGTAGATGGTGCAATAGGAGAGCAAAGAGCAGACAGTTCAGTAGGTGGGCAAAGAACAGACAGTGCAATAGGTGGGCAAAGAGTAAATGGTGCAATAGGCAGACAAGGAGCAGACAATGCAATAGGAGGGCAAAGTGCAGGCAGTGCAGTAGGTAGGCAAAGAGCTGACAATGCAATAGGTGGGCAAGGAGTAAATGGTACAATAGGCAGACAGGGAACAGACGATGCAATAGGAGGGCAAAGAGTAGACAGTTCAGTAGGTAGGCAAAGAGTAGACAGTGCAATAGGTGGGCAAAGTGCAGACAATGCAATAGGCAGACAAAGAGCAGACAGTTCAGTAGGAGAGCAAAGAGCAGACAGTGCAGTCGGTGGGCAAAGAGCTGACAATGCAATAGGTGGGCAAGGAGTAGATGGTGCAATAGGCAGACAATGAACAGACAATGCAATAAGTGGGCAAAGAGCGGACAATGCAATAGGTGGTGAAATAGATGGGCAAAGAGTGCAATAGGAGGGCAAAGTGCAGGCAGTGCAGTAGGTGGGCAAAGAACAGACAATGCAATAGGTGGGCAAGGAGTAGATGGTGCAATAGGCAGACAGTGTAGTAGGTTGGCAAAGAGCAGACAGTGTAATAGGCAGTGAAATAGGTGGGCATAGAGTAGATAGTGAAATAGGCAATGCAGTAGGCAGGCAAATAGCTGACGTTACAATAGGTGGGCAAACAGCAGACAGTGCAGTAGGTGGGCAGGGAGTTGCATTTCCTCCTCCCACAGTAGTTAAACAGGAAGCTGTGCTGCCCACCATGTGTGCCGAGCTGTAGTTCAAGGCCAGACTAGCCCTGTTCTAGTGCCAGCTCTTTCAGAGGTGTGCCTTTGCTCTGTTAGTCTGACATGTTTAAGTTTTACCCCGCAGTCCGATAGATAACTGTCATGAAGTTTGGTGTCAGGAGTGACGAGATCGACTGCTCCGTCAGGAGTTGTTCCTTTCCTTCACAGAGTGAGCTGGGGGATCGATCTCTTCATGGGACTGATGCCTGCCCGGCTCCTGCACGGCCGTCACCCTGTCCCCCTTCTCCGCTAATTACGTCACCCCTCTTGACGTGTGACTCCATGCTTTGTCTTTTTCCTTCCAGACAGTCGTGTTACAGTGAGTTTGTATACATTATAAAAATGGATGGAAAATCGATTTCCTGCTCAAGAAGCTCTAAGTGAAATCAATTACGTAGTGTTTCTGCTAATTGAAGAATGAGTTGAAAGCACAGGAGGAGACACTGCTGCTCTCTGAGAGGCCGTTGGTGGGCAGCACTCGCTCGGTCGCTCCAACCCGGACGAGCAGATGGCTTCTGTGTGACATGTTAACTTCCATGATAAATCTGACAGACAAGCACAAGGTGACCTTTTCCCTTTTGTTGTCCTTATTTAAATGACCTTGCGCTGACAGGGCTTAGAAATGGGCACAGAGTGACAGGGGACGCACCCCATTATCATGTTCTGGTGGGTGACTGGAGGTGGATGGCGTACTCCCAGAACGCGTCGCTTCTTTTGTAGGGTTATGTTGGTGTCAAAGAGTCACTGCAACTGCTGCTTGTCATGTAAATGATGAAGTCCTCAATTACCCCCTGTGATTGGTGTATAATGAAGCATAAAAAATGGGCGGTTTGGGGGGGGACGGGATGATGCAGCACTCTGTGTCTCGTGCCTTCATTTTGATTAAGTGACAGTTGCAGGAGATTCTTAGTAATTTGTCGACATACGAGGATAAATCTAAAAGTGAAAATGACGCAGTAACCGCAATAGATAGAAGCTGACACAGTCCAGCACATTCCCAGTGGCTTATGGGTATTCTGAACACGCACAGCGGAGCAGTCTGCTGTTAGTCTAGTTGAAGTCGATGTCAGATGAACATGGGTGATCTGCTGTGGGATCGTGCCATCGTTGAACAAAGCGCCATAGCGAGAGGGAGTGAAACCCGCTGAGTTCACCATAAGCATCTCCTTAACTTGATGTTTAGGGTTGTCGTCCTGTAAGATGGTGAACCCTCGGCCTACAAGCCGTCTGCCGCTGAACGCCGCATCACGATGCCCTCACCATCACCATTGGAATGGCATTGGGCAAGGGGGTGAGTGGTGCCTGCTCTTCTCCAGACATGAAACTTGGAACTGATGCCAAAAGAGTTCGGCCTTGGCTTCATCAGGTCAGAGAATCTTGTTTCTCACAGCCTTGAGAGTCCGTCAGGTGCCATTTTTGGAAACTCCAGGCAGGTTTTCATGTGTCGTCAGGCCTCTCTGCCATTAAGCCCAGATTGGTGGTGTGTTGCGGTGGGGGCGTTTTAGCGACAGAGACCTAAACTGAAAAATCAAACTACAATACCATTGACTTGAAGCCATCAAAGAATACATTCACAGATATGACCACGGATAGGGCTTTATTAGGTGCAGCACCTGCAGACGCACAGGTTCTCTGGTGTGTTCAGTCAGAATGACCGTCCTGTCTTTGGTCACCTCTCTTCTCAAGGCCCATTTTGAGAACAGTCTGGACGAGAACAGGCCATTCAAACCGAGAAAGCTCACCATTCCCATCCACTTACTTCTTCCAAAAAAAACATCAAGCTGAGCTTTAAAGGTCCCTAAAGTCCTACTGCCCACCACACTACTAGGTCACATATTCCAAGTGTCTGTGGTTCTCTGTGTAAAGAAAAACTTCTAATGTTTGTGCGACATTTCCCCTTCACAAGTTTCCAACTGTGTCCCCATGCTCTTGATGCACTCATTTTAAAGTCACCGTCTCGATCCACTGGACTAACTCCACTCATAATTGTAAACTCGTCCTAATCTTCTTTTCTTTCCCCTGATTGGTCAGTTTGTCTTTAGGAAGAGTCATGGTTGTTCCAAACTCCTCCTCCCATTTAAGAATTATGGAGGCCACTGTGCTCTTTTGAACCTTCAGTGCCGTAGACTTCCCATCTCTGTGCCGCAACACAGTCCTGTCTCTAAGCGATGTGGGCAACTCCATCGACCTCATGGCTCGGTTTTTGCTCTGCTGTGGGACCTTCTATAGACTTGTGTGTGTGTGTGCGTGTGTGTGTGTGTGTGCGTGCGCCTGTCCTAACCAGTCCGGTCAGACTCCAAATATCTCAACAATGATCAGCAGAATGGAGCGCACTTGAGCCAAATCAGGGCCTCCGAACACTCGAGCCAAAGTGATAGTTCAGGTGTTTTTTATTTTTAATTCCCGTTTTTGCATTGTGGCTTTGGGGTATTGAGTGTTGCTTAATGTGTGGAAGAATTAAACGATTTTAATGTAACAAAATGTGAAAAACTCAGGGGGGTCTGAATACGTTCTGAAGGTGCCGTATGTCTGAATGGTTTTCATTCCTCAATATGGTCACACCAAAGTTTAATAGCAGTACGTTTCTACATATCCTGCAAACGTTAACAAAGGTCATTTTTTTTATTTGTCTTTTTTAAAATAATGTTCTCCATCTTTGGAGTAAATTCAACTGTTAGCCTTTTTTTTTTTTTTTGGAAAGAACAAACGAGAAAACCCCGAGCTCCTCCCTTAGGAGAAAGGTTAAGGATTCATCAATGACCAGAAAATAAAAGTATCTGCAAGCCGGCAGCAGGCTGGCCAAGGAGTAAATGGATAACAAATGGACACTTAGACCCGGGCTGACAGCCTCTGAAGAGTCTTGTTTGCAGGCAGCGCTCCAATCATCCATCATCCTTTCCACTGATCGCAGAAGATGGCCAGGGGGGTTGTGGGGGTGGGAGCTTCAATCGAGTAAGGGGAAGTGACCTCTGACTTGGTTTCAGTGCTCTGGGTTGGCTGTTACTCCCTCGCCTCTGAGAAAAAGATGGAATAAGCAAGCGGGAGTGCCCACTCCACAACCTGCTCGGGGGCACCTTACTGCAGGGGTTCACAAACATTTTCAGGACTGGGACCCCTTAGAAGGGATGAAAAAAAATTATGGACCCTCACTCTAGGGGAACACCAAACCAATCATTTATTATTACAAAATGCACAGAAGTCTTGACCATAAAAGACCTTTTCAGACTTAGAGCTGCACCACGTGTACCTGTTACATAAGTGAGATGGGTGCGCCCGTCACCGACCGGATAGTTTCTCAGTTCAGGGGGAGGGACTCTGATACCACCCTGCACATGCCAACATGCCCTGTAGTTTGTCTTGTCAGCAGCCATACCACCTGCACCTCAGAACAGGTCATCCACCCAATGAGCCTGGGGCTAAAAGTGTTCAAGGAGAACAGCACCTCCCGGAGGGGATGGACAGGATTTTTCATGATGGTGTCCAATTTCTCACCCATTCTCATTTTCCGCAACTGTGATGATCGTGTGATTAACTGCAGGTTATACAAAATGAGTGATTCACAGCTCCCTGGTGATTTTTACTGCCTCAGAGCATTATGGGGAGTGACTTGCACCTGTCTGTCCATCCATCCATCCGGAGAAGACTGACTCTGCTCATTACATGGCTACAGGGAATAAATTATGAAGGAAAATTCAAAGAGCTGAGCCTTTTCAGTTTAAGCAACAGGAGACCTGACTGAAGTATTTAAATTTATGAGTGGAATAAGTCCAGTGGATCGAGACAGTGACTTTAAAATGAGTTTATCAAGAACACGGGGACACAGTTGGAAACCAGTGAAGGGGAAATGTCGCATAAACATTAGAAGTTTTTCTTTACACAGGGAACCACAGACACATGGAATAAGTGACCAAGTAGTGTGGTGGGCAGTTAAGACTTCAAAACTCCACTTGATGTTATTTTAGAAGAATTCAGTGGATAGGACTGGCGAGTTTTGTTTGGCTGAATGGCCTGTTCTCATCTAGATTGGTCTAATGTTCTATTTTATACTGCCTTTCATGTCTATCTATCTATCTATCTATCTATCTATCTATCTATCTATCTATCTATCTATCTATCTATCTATCTATCTATCATATACAGGGGGTCCTCTGGTTACGACAAAGTTCTGTTCCTACAACAGTGATGTAACCCGAATTTTGGTGTAAGTTGAAACACACCCTGGCCTGAATCACTTAGACATCCTAACACATTTGCAAAATCATAATCTAGAACATAAAAGCACAACTAAGCCACAAAATACGGAAAAGGACATAAATATACTGTACTGTACACTGTACTGTAGTAACAGAAAATATGACAAAAAATGAGTGTAAAAAATTCCTTACCATTCTTCCTTCTGATCTCTATTACAATATCTGATTTCACTTCCATCGTAATGGCTTTCCTCTTCTTTGAAACACTACCATCTGAAGACTCTGACTTTTGTTTAGGAGCCATGATAAGGGCCACAAAGTCGCCAAACAAAGCAACACAAATGGAACACTTGTGCTGTGCACAACCAAACTAGTTCGCCAACTCCCTCACTCATACGCCTCGTTACTGCGTATTCTTCCGCTGCGCACAACCAAAGTAGTTCGCTCACATAGTCTGAAAGTACGACAAACGGTAACGTCTCAATTTTTTTAAGTTTTTATGGCAGTGAGTGTTGTAAACTTGAACGTTATTTGTCAAGACGTTGTAACCCGAGGACCCCCTGTAGTGCCTTATCTATCTATCTATCTATCTATCTATCTATCTATCTATCTATCTATCTATCTATCTATCTATCTATCTATCTATCTATCTATCTATCTATCTATCTATCTATCTATCATATAGTGCCTTTCACATCTCTCCAACCATCCAGTATGTGTGTGCCATTGGATACCAGTGAAAGAAGTGGGTTTTCCCACTTTCACCAGAATGCTAGTTTTGATTTATTTTTTAATTGTTTTATTGCTCTGCTCCTGTGCCTAAAATGCTGACAGTAGTTTGTAAATTTCACTTTGATTTAATCCCCGATGTTTACTGGTGTAGTAAGTTTAGAAGATCTTCATCCTTACAGAGCCAAGACGACTCTTGTCCAGAAGAGCTTGCTGGTTTGAAGCTCCACGATGGCGGTCAGCAGACTTCAGTGTGCAGTGAGGAGGTCAAGGGACGTAGTTGAGTTTGTTTTTTGTTTTTTTGTTACAGAGTTATTAAGAATGGAGAGGAATGCTGTGCTGGTATTTACCTTCTTCACTGGTATGAAGGTGACGGTGGTGGGAAGATGGTGTGGTAGTGAGTGATATACGAATTCTCACACTCGTTGCGTTCACATAAAAATGGTGAAGCTGGTAACCTCTGGGATGTGTCCTGGCCACGTAGGATTGCAGGAAATAGCCATTCTGTGTGAAAGGCACTATATAACGTGAAGGCAAGTTGATACATTTGATTTTGCGCAAGCAGATTCATAGCCTGGGAGTTGAGTTTATTTTTTCTTTTTTTAAAAATGAAAAGGGGACACGTGGAGGGCACTGGTGGACAAGAGCACATTTGTCATGGCTGCACAAAGCATATTTTAATAGTCTCGGCTTGTAACCGCTTCCCGGCAGCTTTTACTCCTCCTGGACCTGTAGGCTGAAACAAGATGAATGCAGGCAGGCTGTCTGTGTGCTGTGAACAAAGATGATAAAAAACAACAGCAGAAAAAAAAATGAATAAATACCCATCTCTGAAAATATTTCCGTCAACAACAGAGATGTGCACTGAGGGCCTCATTCTGCTCTGGGAGACCGGGCAGGTAGCTGTTGGCGTTTGAGATCTGCACTTTTTCCGAGGAGCACGGCTGTACTTTCTCGGGGGCCGATTACTATGAATTATTAACGTTAGTGTTGTTCATCACTGGCCTGCCTCGGATGCTGGGGTGTCATGAATACGCAGCCCTGCTTGCTTTGCCTCCAACCAGAGCCCAAACATTAAAGCCCTGCTTTGAATACTTGAATAGTCCGAGTGCGTCGGAGGTGTCGTCTCTCAGCCGGCGGTCCTTCCCTTGCTGGGGTTCAAATTCACGTTCGGTTTTTATTAGATACGGAAGCTGCCTTGGTTACGTTCGGTGTGTTTTGTGGGCGGGGTCACCTGCCAATCACCACCCTACGAAACCGGAGTGTCTCCCACAGTGCCTGACGGTTCATTTTGAGTGCTCATTTGTGAATTACTAGATATTTGCATTTTCGAACTTACGCTGTGTTTTGGTTTTGTTTTCGGACTTGATTGATTCGGATTGCCTTCATGTGGCAGGCAATTTCATTTTTCCTTTATGGTGATGGAACACTTTATTTTTTTTTTTATAAAGAATACATTTTATTCTATAAGAATTCTATGAGGCCCTTTTTGTGTGTAGTTGGGGTTTTTGGCAGGATTTAGTGGCCATTTTTGGAGGTGCTTTTGAGACTTCTGTACTTTAAGGCCAGGTTTATACTTCACGTGACGCGACGTGACGTGTGCACCGCTGGACACTACTGCTATGCAAGCGTTGTACTGTTCATACTTGCGCACGTACTTTACGTAAATCTGGAAGATTCCTCCAGGTGGCAGTGCGAGATATCATCACGGTGAGAAAACGTTCGGCTTTGCAGTGTTGTGAATTGCCTGGAACATCCATTAAATTCCGAGGACATCTTACCACAATATCTCTGAAAAGGATGGATGTTTAATGATTACATCCAGCAATCCAGGGACCAAGCATTGGGCTTAAAGCAGAAACAATCCCTGGACGGGGCATCAGCTCATCACACGGTGAACACAAGCACACACACACACATTGGCGTCATTTTAGCGTCACCAAGTCAGAGTCAAAGCGAACTTTGCTGTCATCTCAACCATATACAAGTATACAGATAGACAAAATTGCGAAGCTCAGGGTCCACAGTGTAACAACATGAAGTGTAAATAATAAATTAAATTAAAATTAGAATTAAAATTAAGATTTAAAATTAAAAGTAAAACTCAAACAAGACAAGACAAAGAAGTAGCAGCAATATTGACGTGTAGTTAGCAATATGAACATTGATGCAATGTATGGTATTTGCAATCTAGATACCTAAATATAGTCAATAGATATGTAATATAATAAATAAATAACAAATAATAGATATAGATAATACAGAAATGATCAGTGTATGATAATAGTTGTTTAAGATGTGTAAACAATGACAGGTCAGAATGTTTCACAGCAGAAGGATATCAAGAGTGTCAAAATCCTTAAAGGTCAGTAGGAGATTTTCAGTTCTTTTCTACCTGCACACTCATCTTTACAGGACAGTGGCTCGCATGTATAAAAGTTCTGTTTTTAAAGGTGGGTGAGGCAGTGTGGAAGATCCCAGGTGGCAGCATGGTGTTAAGGAGTCTGACAGCTTGGGGGTAAAAACTCTCCTGCAGCCTGGCAGATCTGGATCTGATGCTGCATTATCTTCTCTTGGATGGCAGAACTCCATGTGAGGGGTGTAAGGGGTCCTGCACAATGCTGCAGGCCTTGTGGACACTGCGTTTGTAAAATATGTCCCGTAGTGAAGGGAGAGGCACCCCAATAATGTTCTCTGCTGTCTTCACTATCCTTTGCAGGCGCTTGCGGTCGGATATGTTGCAGTTGCCATACCAGACAGTGATGCAGCTGGTCAGAACACACTCAATGGTGCCTCTGTAGAACATGGTGAGGATACAAGGGGGAAGACTTGCTCACTTCAGTCGCCTCAGGAAGTGTAGTCTCTGCTGGGCTTTCTTGATTAGTGATGAGGTGTTATGCGTCCACGTAGGTTCCTCAGTTATGTGCACACCGAGGAACTTGGTACTCCTAACACTCTCCACATCTAAACCGTTTATGCTGAGTGGGATGTGGGCAGGATGTGATTATCTCTTTTCTCTTGTCGACATTGAGAGATAGATTGTTGTCTTCACACCATACACACAGCCATTCCACCTCATCTCTGTATGCTGTTTCATCATCCCTGCTTATCAGTCCTAGCACCGTCGTATCATCCGCAAACTTGATGATGTGGTTGGTGTTGTGCATGGCTGTGCAGTCGTGAGTCAGCAGGTGAAGAGCAGTGGACTAAGCACACAGCCCTGCGGCACTCCAGTGCTCAGTGTGATGCTGCTGGAAGCAAATCTACAAACCTTCATGTCTTTGGAAGGAAACCGGAGCCCACTGTGGAAACTCCAGGCAGGTAACACCAGGGACGTGACTCCTTACTGCGAGGCAGCAATGCCACCGTGTCACCCCCATGTGTGTCATTATTAACTGTATTCATTGTTTAAATTAAAGTTAACGACTTATCTGTAAAATGTAACATACAAACTTGAATGCATTTCATCATGAAAATGATATCAAGTATAAATCTAAGGATTCTAAATGTGCAGAGAGCTGGAATATCATACATTTAATGTGTTCTGTGTGGTAATCTATTGTGGCTGTCAGGTCAGGAGGAAGCCCCTAAAGCACGTAGCGATTAACAACTGGGTCGGTTTTAAGACGACGTTCACGACGGTCTGCTTTAACGATAAAGTAAACTACGAGGTTAACGTGGACATTTTGAGTTTCTTCCACCGGGTCTTCAGTTCCGTAGCGAATTGAAGACCCGGTGGAAGAAACTGGCACACGTGGACAGCGACATCTTCTTTTTAATGAAATGCAAAAAGGAAACCAATGTTGTTACCTGTCCTAGTGTGTATATAAACGAAGGGAACTGCAGTTTCTGTATGACATCTCGCCTGAAGAAGGGGCCTGACTTGCCTCGACAGCTTTGCATATTGTAATCTCTCTAGTTAGCCAATCAAAGGGGTCATTTTGCTTGACTTCTCAGTTTAATCACAAAATACACCTTTTCACCGAGTCTTTAATTTTTTTTTCCTCATTGGCTCAAATACGCCACCGTACATTCTGATGCTATTGTGAAGGGGCAAGAAACAAAACGATGGTACAGAAGACGGTATGTGAGACCTTTAAAATGTATCGTGGGGAATGTGCGACGCTTGAATATAAAAGCACGTTTAATAAATTCATTGATGGTCTAATCTCACGTGGCACCATTAAAAGTAAACTTTTCTCACCTTTGCCCGTTGTTGTTATTTTTTTTTTCTTCAAAGAGCAGTAAGATGGCACGTCTTCATTAGTTGCGTCACAGCACTCGGAATGCTTGGTTTGGTTTCGTCTTGGCCATCTTCTGTGTGCGCTTGTGTCCTCTTTGTCAGATCCGTACGGGTACCGTGTTCGTTGTTTCTGGTTGTTGCTTTCCCATGCCGTTTATTTTATGTGACATTGTCTGTCGTTTATTTTGGCATCACTCCCATGACGTGGCACTGGGTGAGGCGAGTTCAGTAAACAGACGGGTGGGACAAGACGACATGACACAAGCAAATAAGAATCGCGCCATCTTGGTTTCATTTGGCACACCAGACTTCAAATAAAAGTGACTTCCTCCTTAGCTGTTTCCGTACATTTTCACTAAAGACCAATTGCAGGCTGCACACCTGCTATCTAAGAAGCAGAAAGAATGAGGTGGAAATTAAGTAAGGACCCTCAAGGCACAAAATCACTTTTGAGCGCCGGTGATTGCCAAGGAGATGCTCAGTGTGCGGCCGGATTGCTTGTCAGTGAAGTGTAAAGGTATCCCTTTTCTCCTTGACGGAAGCGTCTGTCTTGCTCTTTTAAAACTCATTATCCTCACCCTGGAGCCCCGGTGGCAGCAGATCAGGCCAGGAGTGGCAAATGTGTGTGCCCATTGGAGGACCAGGCTCAGGGGGTGGACTGCGGATGATGTCAACAGGGTCTCTATCTGACGCTGAACATCTCCTGTGCAGCGAGAGAAGATCAGAATGTTTATGAAGCTCTGGTTTTAGTTGTAACACCGATCACACGCAAGGCCATTTTCACTTTGGAGCTGCTCACGTTCATGGCCGACGTGGAGAAATGGAGGTTAGCAAATGCAGAGCTGGGGATTCGTGCCGTGTGTGACCTTTGGAAATCTGTGTGAACTCGATGGTTTGTGGATGACAACTCTGCTACTACGAGGGACGTTCAAAAAGTTTCCACACTTTTTTTTGTTAACTCTGTTTATTAGGAATTTCAAGAACAAACGACCTCACTTTTCTAGAATAGTCACCTTCCTTTGCGATGCAGTTTTCCCAGCGTCATACCAACTTATTAATGCCATAAGCAAAAAAGATGTTTTTGGTTGAGCACGTAGCTGGACGTCCGGAGCGCTGTTTGCATATCCGTCACACTAGTACGGCCATTTATGAACATTTCGGTCTGCTCATAGACGACTCTACGAGAGAGAACTTGATCCCCATACTGAGCACACATGTGGAGATGAATTTGTGCTCCCGGCACACCACCTGCCCACAAAAAAAGTGTATGACGGAACGCCATTCCTCTTTATAAGTTTGGCAGCCATCTTCACCACAGGGTGAGAACTCTTATACTAAACTGCAAGGGCTTGCCAGACCGAGCTAGTCACATGACGCTCTCAGACATGCCCAACCTAGTCACATGATGCTCTCAGGCACGCCCAACCTAGTTACATGACGCTCTCGGGCACGCCCAACCTAGTCACATGACGCTCTCAGGCACGCCCAACCTAGTCACATGACACTCTCAGACATGCCCAACCTAGTGACATGACACTCTCAGGCACACCCAACCTAGTCACATGACGCACTCAGGCACGCCCAACCTAGTCACATGACACTCTCAGGCACGCCCAACCTAGTCACATGACGCTCTCAGGCACGCCCAACCTAGTCACATGACACTCTCAGGCACGCCCAACCTAGTCACATGACACTATCAGAGTTGACCAATCACTACTCCTCCCTCCCACCTTCACCGATTCCAACAAAAATCTAAAAGTAAGGAAACTTTTTGAATGTCACTCGTACTACCACCACTCCTGTGTGCCATTGTTTGTACCGGTCATATTAGTTGCACGTGCAGAGTACCATGAAACTTCTTCCTTGTATGTGAGATGAACGTTTGGGAAGTACACCCACTAGGGGGCATCACAAAGCCCCAGACATAAGTGCAGATGATCTTTTGGTGACAGATGTGATGTTCCATTTCTTGTTGATGACTTCAACCGCAGTACTTCTGGGGCTGCAGTCATTGTCGTAAAATAATGATAGCAACACAAAATGGCAATGCAAGCAGCTGTTTTGTCTTGGTAGAGGCCTGTATTACTCCGCTTGTCCCCTTTTGTGCTCTTTATGGGGGGTCAATTTGATCAGAAGGCCTCAAATCCCATAGACTTAGCCCTTTTGTAAGGTTTTGTACTTTAGCACTTCTCCTCACCTTCGCTATTTCATGTATAATATCAGGTAAAGGTATCCCTTGTGGTTTTATTAAGCGAGGGTTTTGAATAACGCTCTTATTTTGAATACGAAAGCCCCTTGAATACCGCGGCTATAATTTGATTAGCGCGTTTTTTTTAAATTGTGCAAAAGTGGAAACGAGAGGTTGCGACTGAACATGCAGGTGTCACCGTCCCCCCTAAGCCCAGCTCAGCGGCCATAATGGGAATTCGAACTCTCACGGAGTCATGAGTGACCAATTCAGTTGCCAACAGTCACCATAGAGAGTGGACATTTTTGTTGCATATTTTCGCCAGTTGTTCACTTTTTTTATCCTTTCTTGTAAACCCTTGCCCTTTCCAAACATGAACAAGCAAAAGCGTGAGTCCTCATTGGAAAGTGAAAAGAAGAGAAGAAAGCTTATTACTTTAGATGTGAAGCTTGAGATAATAAAAAGATACAATGGTGACAAAACAAAAGCAAACATTGGCAGGGAACTCGGCCTCAATGAATTGACTATCCGGACAATTTTAGTAAAGGCATATACCTACTGCGACTAAGAAAAATTGACATCCAAGACTGCAAGCATGCAATCATTGCGTAATAGAACTCCGATTATGATTGAAATGGAAGATCTCTTAACATTGAACAAATTGAAGCAATGTTCTCTACGTTTGAAACCCTTAAACCTCAAATTACTGAAATGGATCCTGATGTTGGCAGAAGTGCGCTCGTCTGCCACAACTTAGAAAGTCAAATTGCTTGTTACAGATGGATCCATGAGAGCAAGAAGAAAGAACAAACAATCCAAACGACCCTCCATAAATTCTTTTCTAAAACATGTTAGTTTTAATTAATTAAGATTTTGTCTGCATTTTGACTTTTATTTTATATACACACAAATACTAGTATTTTTTCCATTTGGGTTCTCCGCGTTTTAAATGATGGATCAATTATGCTTTTTCCCCATTAGTTTTTATATTTAATTAGAGCAGTTTTGTATAACGCGGCAATATCAATGGATTAATTAATCGCATTTATCAAGGGATACCTGTAATTTGTTAGAGTAAAAGGACAAGAAGGAGTTAAGTGACAACTTTTAATAATGTATTATTGATCGTATTCATAAAATAATAATGATAATAAAGCAAAGTACATACATATTGGCAGTCATACAACCTGATAAATGCTAGATGTGTTGTTTCGGGTGGCACCCACACTTGTAGTTCCTCAAACGTCTCTGGTCAAGTCCTCATTTCTAGTCCTCTTTCTTCAGGACAGCAGGCCGTATGCCTGTCTCAATAGAAACAACAAAAGATGTCAGAGCCGCCATTTCAAACAGCAATGTGTGCCCCCAAGATTAGAACTCTGTGAGTGCAAGGGTCCATACTCTTTAACTTACTGCTAGTTTGAGGCCGTTTGTTGTATCTTGTTTGTGGTTCTCCGTCGGCATCTTTTGCTGTTTGAGACGCGCTGGTGCCGCCTCACAGCTCAGATCACATGTTTGGCCACAATCATCGGTCCATCGGATGCTTCTCTAGAGTTACCTGAAAGTCCATTCCACCATTATAATCTAAACTAGTGCAGCTTCGCTGTCCACACTGACTGCAGCGTATTTTGTGATCTCACCGAACTCACGGCGAAACAAACTCCGTGGGGTTCACTCATCACTGCGGATAACAGTAGCTACAAAAACAAAAAAAATTACCATATGTACTCGTGGATAAGTCGGGGCTCAATTTTACCGTATAATTTCCAGTATTTTATAATGTCAGTCGTGTAAGTCGAACGCGGAAAACTCCCGCTGTTGGTCCAAGAGATTACGATATGTGAACGCCCACCACGGAGCACACAGCCTTTTTATCTATTGTACTAGACAAAGAGCCCGTTTCGACAACGTAAGATGAAACGGGCACAAGTTTGTGTCAGCAGTGTATGAAGAACAAATGATAAGTAACGAAGAAGTTGTTTTGTAATGATTGTAGTCCGCTTTACTCATTACTGTACAAGCTTGTACTGTTAGTTGATGAATTTTCCAGGCCTATAGTATAATATTGAATGATGAATGTTCCAGTACAATATGGAATAGTAATAAGTATAAGCACCACAAACCTGATATAGGTGTATTGAATGAATGCGTAATTAGGCCTCGAGCTGTAGTCGAAATCGCCTTTCAGGCCTCTAGAGCTTTAATCGAAGTCACCTTTCTCTTTGAATTTTTGCGGCCGTAAATCCGCCACCTGCCGCGATGTTGGGGTTGGATGTTGGTCTCGTAAGGTTTTGCGGGCAGCTGCGTAGAAGGCGACTGCGCATTTGGCTTAGGACAGACATGAGTGAGTGAGTGAGTGAGTGAGGAGGCAGGCGAATTATGTATTAAGATTGTGCCCACATGACCACACAGTAATACCCAAACTATTCTGAAGCGACATTTGCACCGTTTTGTGTTTTTTGTATCTCACGCCCTCATACACCTTTATCATAAGAGCATCCCTTATCTATGATCAGAAGAAAATATGAAGCTGGTTTAAAATTAAACGTCGTTGAAGTAGCTCCACAGCTCTTATGCGGGTCCCTGCAGAACTTGAACTGCTAGTGCTGAGACTCAAACCACAAGTAACGTGGCCGAGAATGAAACAGAATTTACTAATCAGGCACACTGGAGCGAATCCATTTTCTTGGCGGGGAGAAAAAAAGAAAACATATCGTGGATTTCAACATTTAATACATGATTAAATTTGCTGCATGCATCAGTGGCTTTTTGTATTCGAGGAGGTACCGCTAGGTTTATATAAGCACCTCCAGGCATTGTTTGCATATTCTGCAGCGCGCTGAGGCCACGCGTGACATCGGGTGCCCCCACCACCCCATATCCCTTTTCTAATTGCAAAACGTCTTTTTGTCGGCAGACGAGGAGAAAACGATTCAGTGTGGACTCTCTTGAATTCTATGGGCAAATGGACTTGAGTCGGCGGTGAATTCACATGCTAATTGTTTGTTGCAAGATGGAGTGAAGGCACAAAGCCGAGTAGGGAATAAAGAGAGGATTCTCAAAAGTCTCCCTTTATACGGTGGCACGGTCACAAATTGGAAAAAAAAAAATCAGAGGCGACGGCAGTCTTTAAAGTGCAAGGGTAAGCCCTCAGGTTTTTTATCATCGCCTCTCTTGTGTGACGGTGATTGTTAATCGAGAAGGGTCTTACCTGAAACACTAAAGGGGTCCATCTCCGCCTGAATGGAGAATTGGAAAACGACACCACGCTGAAAAAGTACCACAAACTAATTCTAATCAAACTAAAAATACCACTGAGACCAACAACAACAACATTTATTTCTATAGCACATTTTCATACAAACAATGGAGCTCAAAGTGCTTTACATGATGAAAAGACATAAGAATTAAAGACATAAGAATGAATAAGAATTAAAATAAGACAACACTAATTAACATAGAATAAAAGTAAGGTCCGATGGCCAGGGAGGGCAGAAGTCTCTCCACGTAAAAGAGAACATCAAGACGAGAACAAGGTTTGGAGATCCACCCCGCATATTGTCAGCGCCGCAGAGTGTTCTCGCAAGACTGAGTCCTGACACTCTGGTGCAGGTGTCTGCTTTTATAGGCGGTGGAAACGAAGAGGAGGGTCCAACAGGGCACTGCAGGAAGTGAGGTCAGCAGGAGGGCGTGGTCTGGAGAAGGAAGTGGAAACGGGTTAGGCTGACGTCAGTCTTCTCGTTCTGTGGTTTGGTGTTAGTGCCCTTCATCAACCCCCCCCCGCCCGGCGTGTTACCCTCAGTTAAGCCCATAGACTGCCTCCCATGCACACGTGTGTGGCACCGCATATCACATCGTTGGCATTCTGCCCTCTCAGAGTTACAAGTCAAAGTACCCAGGCCCCTTCACTTTCTGTACGCTCTTATTGTGAAATGGAGACATTCGCCATTTTTGCCCGTCGCTCAGTAACCCATCATGACAAAGTGGCCGAGTGTCTTCTTCACGTCTTAAAAACCACAAAGTGAAATCTCGCCTTTGCTGCGACGCTCCATACTGTGCTCAGGCGCCTCCCGTTTGCTTTAATTCTCCTTGGGGGGGGGGGGGCCGCCCTGCGGCAGACTGAATTGACTGGACGTTGTTTAGTAAGGCCCACATGCACCGGTGTATGGAAGGTCCCACAATTCACTCTGCACATCACCTCTGTAGACCTCTGCAGCCAGATGATGGTGAGGCACAAATCTCAGGGCAAAGGGGACAAAATCATTTTGTAAAGCTGATGAGTTTTTGCCCATGGCCTTAGTAAACATGAAATGGAAGAAGTTTGAAACCACCAGGAGTTGAGTAACCGGGCATGAAGAGCCTTGATCGGGGCGGGCAGGCAAGAACCCAGTGTTCAAATGGGCGATCCTGTCGGAAGGACAACCACCTCGGCAGGTTTCTGGTAGAGGCGCCAGACAGAAGACCCTCTTGAGTCAAAGCAGGAGGACAAAGATGAGCCCACCTGATGAGATAAAAACTGAGCTCTTTAGGCAGAACTCCAAGCAGTTTGTCTGGCAGTGCCCATCACCTGCTTAACGCCATCACTATGGTGAAGCATTGTGGGGGGGACAGGGAGACTGCTCAGAACTCAGGGGAAGGCGAGTGCAGCCACCTGCAGGGAAGTTCTTGAAGAAGACACAAGGCCTCAGACTGGTGGGACAGTTCAGCTTCTAGCACCACAGTGAGCTGAAGCAGACCCCCAAGACCGCACTGGTGGGAGTGTCCTTGAGCGGCCCAGACTGAAACCCCCATAGGACAATTGTGGGGAGATCTGAAGATGGAAGTTCACAGACACATTCTATCCAATCTTTACACGGAGAACTACAGACAAGGGGTATTGTGTTAGACAGTAAGATTTTAAGGACCCTCAAAACTCGACTTGATGTTATTTTAGAAGAATTCAGTGGAGAGGACTGGTGAACTCTGTTGGGCTGAATAGCCTGTTCTCTTCTAGATTGTTCTGATGGTCTACAGAGCCAGAGAGGATCTGCCCAGTAGGATGGCATAAGCTCTCTTGCAGGTATGCAAAGCTTGTAGAGACTTAGCAAGAGGACTCAAGGCTGGAATTGCTGCCAAATGGGCTTCTGCAACGTACTGAATTACGGCTCTGGATACTTTTAGGAAGGAGAAAGTTCTGATTTCGAGTTTGAACAAACCTACAAGCCTTTCTGAAAACTTGCTTCCCCCCGAATGTAGATTGGTGGGCCGCAATGGCAAATTTCTCCATTTCCAAGTTGACCTTAAAGTGTGCAGAAAGTGAGGTCTTTGTGAGTCCGCTGCATTTATGGGTCCCGCTTGTAGAGCTGCAGGGGCGGCGCATGTCGACATCAACTTCACGGCGTTTAATTGCGAGGTTCGCTGCACGTGTGCTATGAAAGCTAATCGGATTTTGTTGTGCGTTTAAAGAGAGGTTGGATTTTGAAATCCCAGGCAGTCTTGGTGAAGCTAACCATAAATCAAAGCCCTTAAAGCTGAAGGGTCATTCTTGAGAGTGCGGAGACCCTGTAATTTTGCTTTCTTGACCAGACAAAGAATGAAGACGTCTGTGAAAGGGAAGAGTCAGTCGCCTTATAAAGTGGCGAGTGCAGGATGGAGAAATGCGAAGAAAGAAAGAAAGAAAGAAAGAAAGAAAGAAAGAAAGAAAGAAAGAAAGAAAGAAAGAAAGAAAGAAAGAAAGAAAGAAAGAAAGAAAGAAAAAGAAAAGAGAATACCCGCTGATTTCTGAGATAAAGAGCAAAGTGTCAGGTTGACGCGCTGAGACGCTCCGAATGCCGCAGGTCCATATGACTGTCCAGAGGAGGTTAATAAACGTAATGATCACAAAAGTAATAACACAGTGGTCAGTGCAGCCGCCACACAACTCCGGGGGTCTCATTTGGAGAAACTCCAGTTTGTGTGTGTTTTTGATTGTCATCCCCGTATCCGTGTGTCTTCAGTGTGGACACTACTACTTTATTCCACGTACATGCCACTGCCTGTTTCTGTTACGCACGGTGTAAGTGCCATACGGGATGGATGGGTGTCATGACCAAGTGAGGGGAAGGTTCCTTGCCCAGAATGGAAGCCCCAGGTGGATGGACGGACATCCTGGCCAAGAGAGAAGAAGGTTTTCTTGTCCCAGAAGGGAAGCCCCAGGTGGATGGACGGATATCCCGACCGGGTATAATTAAAATACCCTCCCAGGCTGGCATAAAAGGGAAGGACAGGAAAGAACTGTCTCAAAGGGGCTCTTTATTCCCCCAGGAACCTCGATGGCAGCAGCCCTGGATGTCAATGCCTGTTTGGACACCTGCAGGGAATGCTGGGAATTGTAGTCTGCAAGCACAGCCCGGCTGGGTGCTGCAAGAGGACGCTGCAGGACGTTATACTCCGTACTCTTTGGGACTTCTGTAGGACCTGGAAGCACATCCAACGAGCAAAGCCCTGGCACCAGAAGTACTCGATAAAAGGGGCCGCGCTGCCATGTTCAGGCGAATAGGGGCTGGGAGGGAGGAAGGCAACACTCGACTGGAGGAGGGCAGTGCGGTGGAGAAAGGAGGGGAGACAACTTGTTTCTGTGCTCGTGTATACGAGGTAATTGTGATTAACACTCGCTCTTTGAACCTGGGACTGTGTTGGTGGGTTTGGGGCTCACTGGCGCCCTCTACCCTTCACAACGTACTGTTCAGACGGCACCCTTCATCCTTTTACATCTTGGAATAAAACTGAAAAGGGGTGCACAGAATGGACTGACGGATTGATACGTGAAATGCATGGAGACCTTGTCATGCAATCATCGCTACAGAGATCTAATTACAAGACCGTGAATAAAACAAAGCCATGTTCATGATGGAGAATGCACGCCTCTGGTTGACTGAAAGAATGCTGCCAGCTTTACCAGAACCGTCTGCAATTTCGGACCCCCTTAGTATGAGACCATGTCCTTTTAAGGTTTTAATCAAAACGGAGTTGTTCCAGAAGCCCCTTAAGCCTGTACGTTGGATGTGAGTGCGCCTGCCCAGGTGCACGTGGCCTTTGTATATTCACTGTATCCACAAGGGGGCGCCACAGAGCCCCAAACCACAGACACAGCACTACCCAACACAATTCCAGGTTCACATAAACGGTTTTTATTTGGCAGAACACTAGCAAAATACACCATTCACAGTTCTCTCCATTTAAGTGACCCGGGAACTGCATCTGGTCTGCTGTCCAAGTCATCTTCCAGGTTGTGGGGAAGCAGGGTTGCCTTTTCCAGGACTCCAACTCCCATGGCACCCTGCGAGTGTCTTAATGTGGTCCAGCCTTGAGGAACACTGCCACCTGTCGTGTGGGGGAATAAACTGCTGCCGATAAGCCTGTTTGCCCACTCCATCCATTTTGGCCTCCTGGCCGAGTATGAATCCATCCTTTATGCCAGCCAGGATGCCCGTCCTTCCTCTTTGGCACCTACTGTACATCACCAAAAGGGTTTTCCTGGTGGACCTGTGCAGCTAGCACTGAAGCCTTAAGAAAGTAGAAAGCGATGTATTAAAAAGATTAGCGGGACTCAAATCCACAAAGGTCACCAGGGTCTCAGCTGCTTAAAGAGATAAGTGAAGCCGCCTGTAAACCGTTTATAGTGCAGTTTGCTTTAAGAACTGGAGTAGGCCTCTCCTGAATGGAGGCATGGCATTAACAAAGCCGAACTTTTTCTTTTTATTATTATTATTTATTTATTTTATTTTTTTTGTGTAAAATACACATTACATACAAAGAGGAATGAACCACTCGAACATGCTGAATGTGACAACAAGGAGTATAGAGAACGCGAGGTGAGTCATGGCTGAAGCAAAGAAAAATAAAGCAGAAGAGCGTCTTAAGGGTTTTGGAACGGGCGACAGATCCTGATCTTCGTAAAAAGTGACCCAAGGATTTCGTTTCTCTGTGCTTTTTTGTTTTGCTCTGTTTGAATTTTAGCAATGGGGGGGTGGAATAAATAAACTAATTAATTGAATAAATGGTTACTGTAAATGGAAACGAACGCCCTTGTGTATGTGAAGAAGTTGCTTGCTCCGGTGGCTGACCGCCGGCCCCCTCAGGTTCTTCCTTACTGATTGTATTCCCCCGCCGCTCTTCGTGATGTTTCTTACCGCATGGCCTCCCCAGGTGTCTGTGTAGCTGGGGCCATTCTACATGTGACGTCTTCCCGTGGTGCTCTAGATGTTCCGTGTAAAGTACAGTCGGCTCCGTAGTCCTTGAAGTCCTCACTCAGCTCTCCACCATGCTTCCTGGCAACACTGGGCCCACTTAAGTGAGCCCCCGATGGCACCAGCTTCTAGTTTCTGGGTTACGATTCTCCAGTAGTGCTGCTGTATCTTAATAGTAATAATAATAATAGTAATAATCCTTCATTACATTTATATAGCACTTCAGTGAGTGGGGAGCCACTTTAACGGCCATTAATGTGCAGCACCCACCTGGATGATGTGACAGCAGCCATTTTTGCACCCGCACACTTGCCGCACATGAGCTTTTAGGTGGTCAAGTGAGGACAGAGAGAGCAAATTGGACACAGGGTTTGATTAGGGGGCCAGAATGACTAGGCTGTGGTGGGCAGTTCAGCCAGGACATCAGCATACACCCTGCTCTTTATGATGGATGCCCAGGGATCTTTAATAACCACAGGGAGTCAGGACCTCCGAAGGACGGTGACAATTTTACAGCACAGTGTCCCTGTCACTGCACTGGGGCATTGGGATCCACACACAGACCACAGGGTCAGCGCCCCCTGCTGGACTCCCCCAACACCTCTTCCAGTAATTTGTCCTGAATGGTCTCCCATCCAAGTACTGGCCGGGCCTGAACATGTTGTGGACGCTAGGGGTCCCTGTTGCCCCTTTAAACCCAACAGACAGACACACAGGACACAGGTTAAGAACACTAAGAAGTTGTTTAATTCTTTTCTTCTTTAAACAGCACTCCCTGAGCACCACAGCCCCAATAATTCAGGTAATTAACACAATAATAATCACAATTCTTTTTCTTTCTCTTTCTCCATTTTCTCCTCCACACCTCCCAGCATGCTTTGTCCACCTCCGCCCGACTCCGGCTCACTTGCTGGGTCTTCATCATTCCTTTATATAGTTCTTGACCCAGGTCAAACAGAGAATTAAAGTTCTTTAATCTGGGCTGTAAAGGAAGCACGACTCCCCCGGTCCTTCCACAGCGACACCCAGCAGGGCTGAGATGGTGAACTCCAAGTCCCAGAATGCCCTGTGGGATTTCGGGGCACCGCTACACTCCAGGGGAGCTGCCATCTAGCGTCTTGTCTAAAAGTAGCTGCCTTCCCCCATCCTTCCATCTCAGGGGCGTCCCGGCCGGGTTGAGTTGCCCAGCTGTCCCTTACAATGTTTAGCTGCAGGTGGGTGAGCTCTTCTGAAGTGCAGGTGAGATGGCTGCTGGATTTCTGTGTGCCCACCTGACGTTCAGCACGTTGTACTGTGAGCACCGGGTGAACTTAACATGACATTTAGAACATTAGAACAGTCTGGATGAGAACAGGCCGTTGAGCCCAACAAAGCTGGTCAGTCCAATCCGCTCAATTCTTCTAAAGAATTTCGGGCCTACAAAAAGAGGCTCAGAATGTGCTTACGCAACTCCCCACACACAAAGGTCAGGATTTATAAAACGATTGTGGATACATTTATGGGAACTCTGACGCATGTGAACGTGACATTTTAATAGAGAACGGGAAATGATGATGTCCTTGATCAAGTATGGACATGTAGTCAAACCAACTAAATGACAATTTGTATGTATAATAATTCATATCACTGAGCTCAACCTTTCTCTTATACTGATGCTCACTAACAGCACTGGTAGCCTCTATACAGTATATGAAACAATAGTTTGAAAAAATATCCATCTGCTAATATGAGGTTTTCTTTACACTTATTCTTTGTTCTAATCCTATACCCTTTATATTCCTTCTGTGTTCCTGACAACTCCTTACCAGCTGCTAATCCATTAACATCATGAAAAGAATGTGAGTAAGTTACAAGAGTTTTGCATATTTTCAGAGTTTTATAAATGAAGACCCCAGTCCAGTGAAAACGATGGTCTTTCTTTTCTTTGCCCACTAATGTTTCACTTTTAACAGTGCGTTACTCTAAAAGTCCATTTGGCGTTGCACAAGTATGCCAGCTATTTAATGGCACAGTTTATTGCTGCTGTTTTTTTCAGATTAAGAAATCCTCTGAAATCCCTCATCTCAGAATCGGAGGACCACCACTTCCAATTCCAGCATATTTCAGACTGAAGAAAGTATTAGCCGCAAATAATAAGCGTTTCTGCTGTAGTCTGCAGGGAGTATAGAGGTCTTCTTTAAATACGAGCACGGGTGACGGTTTAGCAACGGGGTGAAGGCCCCGTGATTTCTTTTTTTGTTTTCTGGTGCGCTGTTTTGAGCACAGAGGGAATGAGTGTGGGTGGCCTCCTTACAGATTCCTGCACTTCATGGCCGCTGACGTTACCCCGCAGTTTTAACTGTAAACTGCCTAGCGGAAGGAATGACTTGGGGAAGCGATTGGCGGAGTGACCTTTCAGCGGGCTGTGCAATTTGCATTTGACCCGACCTGTTGTAGCGGGCAGACCGACAGAGCTTGAAGAGCGCTAACTCTCCAGCCAGCCAGTCAGCCAGCTGCCCTGCCCTTCCAGTTCTCGCTTCTGCTCACCACAAACGCATCAGCCTTCTCTGTTCTAGAGAGCCGTTTGTATTAGACGCCTGTCCAAAGCCCATGCACGGACCCTGGTGTCACAGTCGTCGGAGGAACTCCTCAGCTGCTGGCAGTCTTCTGGATGTCGTGCTGGCAGCTGCCTCTTGCAGGAGTTCTTCTTCTTCTTCTTCTTCATCTTTTCACTTGTAAAGCGAGACAAGAGGACAAGATGAACAGTCAGGGTCTCTCCAAGCCAGTTAACCTCCTCAGCGTTAGAACTGAGCATCACTCGGGCTGCAAAAGTGCAAAGAGTATTACTGCCCAGTGTTACCCAGGTAACAGTGTAGGCGTGTCCCATGTAAGCATCAGGCCTGAGCGTCACCCAGGCAACAGTGTAGGCGTATCCTATGTAAACATCAGGCCTGAGCGTTACCCAGGTAACAGTGTAGGCGTGTCCCATGTAAGCATCAGGCCTGAGTGTTACCCAGGCAACAGTGTAGGCGTGTCCCATGTAAGCATCAGGCCTGAACGTTACCCAGGCAACAGTGTAGGCGTATCCTATGTAAACATCAGGCCTGAGCGTTACCCAGGTAACAGTGTAGGCGTGTCCCATGTAAGCATCAGGCCTGAACGTTACCCAGGCAACAGTGTAGGCGTATCCTATGTAAACATCAGGCCTGAGCGTTACCCAGGTAACAGTGTAGGCATGTCCCATGTAAGCATCAGGCCTGAACGTTACCCGGGCAATGATGTAGGTGTGTCCTATGTAAGCAACAGACCTCAGCGTTACCCGGGCAACAGTGTAGGCGTATCCTATGTAAACATCAGGCCTGAGCGTTACCCAGGTAACAGTGTAGGCATGTCCCATGTAAGCATCAGGCCTGAACGTTACCCGGGCAATGATGTAGGTGTGTCCTATGTAAGCAACAGACCTCAGCGTTACCCGGGCAACAGTGTAGGCGTATCCTATGTAAACATCAGGCCTGAGTGTTACCCGGGTAACTGTGTAGGCGTGTTCTATGTAAGCAACAGGCCTGAGTGTTACCTGCGTCTTCTCCTGGCCTCGTAATGGCGTCTCGTAAGAAACGTTTTTTCAGCAGCCCAGGTGTTGCACGCTGTCGCCAGTGAGACGAGCAGCGATTGTTGAGGACCCTCTCCGGAGCAGTTGATGACGAAGTGAATCTGTCCTCAGACCATGAAACCAAAAGGAATTCTGATGAGTCTGAAAGTGACACTCGGTCGTGTTCAGGTTTCTGATGACCCTGCTTCCAACAAAACAGCACCACCTTGTGTTGATTTTGAATAAAAGTTGGCAGCCAAGATCCACTTACTTGCTTGAAGTTATTTCTTAATGAAGACGTGAGTGAAAGAATTGCTGTTGAGACGAACCGTTATGCTGAACAAGGTTGGGGGAAAAGACCCCACACCTAAGCGGTTTACCCGTTCAAAGATATACCACTCAAAAGACATACTTTGACAGTAACGCTTCCTCATTATTATTATTGTTCATTTCATATTATTATTATTAGTCATTATTATAATTTGTAGCATTATTGTAATTTTTACACTTCTGACTTTGTACCTTACAGTATTTTACCTGTTTTACAGTAGAAAGATGAGGTTTAATAATAATGTAATTTTTCATGCCAAAAAATGCAACGCTTTTCACACTATTTTTGAGGAAAAAATGTAACGCTAAGTTAATAGTTGGAGGAGTCGAGAAGAACCAATGAAACATGGAACGAGTAAGCAGGGACTAAGTCGGGCTCTTCTGTCGAGGAGTTGTGTCTCCCACAGTTGGGCCGAGGCTTCTGGGATGTCTTGTCTTTCCGTATCGGTGAAAGCAGAGATGGTGGGGCTTCTGCGTGTCACTGCCTGATCTGTGCGCACATGCGTATTGAGCGCCTAACATGCCATAAACTGTTAAACCGACTGGGCAGTGCCATGCTCTTCTGGTGGTTTTTCTTCACGTCCACAGGTGTGAAAGGACAAGGAATGAGCAAGCGTGCCCTCACTCGGTCGGAAACACGCTTTACCTCAGCATTCGCGACTTCAAAGGTTTGCACAATTTTATTAGTAACTTCGTCATCTTTTTTACTTTTGTGTTGCAACTGCGCATGGCTATGCACAATGGAGAAAAAAAATTTCAGGTGCGATGCACGCGTGTTCAGGGAGCAACTGGTATCCTGCCAGGCCCATTCTTCACCAGTCTTGCCCACCCTACTGTCATTGAGTCAAGAGCCCCCCGTGCATTTGTTGCATATTTTCATTGATTTACTTAAAAGACCCCTTACTGGCACATGTCTGGCACCCTCACAACCTGCATGTGCCAGCGTCTCGTGTCAAGCATTTAAGTAAATCAAGTCAGTATCTGATATTCTAGCCTGGGCACCGAGACCTCAAATGTCTGTGCCAGCTTGCTCTTTGGGGCAAATGTTGGGGAAAAGAATGAGGTGCAGGATTTAACTCCCCTCGGGTACTCTGTGCTGCTAGAGCGAACTTGGCTAATTGTTTCCAAAAGCTCATACTTCCCTAGAGACACTTGGCACCTTTTGTGATGTCCACTGCTTTACGTTTGTCTCGTTCCCCAGGCCAAGACCTTGCATTCTCTGCTGGCTCCTTTGCCAGCCGCTGGTCCTTACAGACAGACGATACGAGAAGCTGTTGTTTCAACTTGAACGTTGTGTCGGGCATCGTTCTGCAGCTCTACACGTGCTTGGTGGGTTTATTGTGCCTCCTGTGCCACTGTCATTGTGTCAATACTGTTGGCTTCATCTTGCTTTGTTTCTGTGCCCACCGTCCCATTTGATGGACCATATATGTTATGACTGGGGGGATCCCAAAGCCCATTCTTGCCTAAAAGTCAGCCTGGAGCGGTGTGAGCAAAGAAATCTGTTATTTTTAGTACTCAAGCATTATTCGGTGTCACTGCCTTGGGGGGCAACTCCTGGATTGTCTCTGTTTCTGCAGCTCTGCTTCTTGAGTTTAGAAGAACCTGTTGGTGTCCTCCTCGATGGGATTCAGCTGCAGGGAGAGGGGCATAGCTGCGGCCGGGACCGGGTGGGACGCAGAGAGAGAAGCGAACAAGAGGTGAGTAAACTGGCTCAATATAGACGTGTGTCAGTGTGCGAGGAGTGCTTTACACGGTACGGTGGCAGTCCGAGGCTGTTTCTTCTGTATTAGAATGTTGTATAAAAGATCGTCTTTCTCAAGGCAGAAGTGGAGCCGGGGGGATTGAGGCACAGCGTGAACACTTACAACATACGTCCCAAAGGAACATCCATAAATGGGAGAAATCCTGTCAGAAACCCTGGCTAGATGCAAAAATGGCCATGCAGAATCTTTATAAAATAAAAGAATTATTAACACAAAAGCAGAAGCAGAAAGGGGTTGCCAGCAAGGGCAAACCAAGGTGAACAGCAATCCAATGCCAGAGTCAAAAATTAAAAGAAAAGAAAATCAAACTAGCACGGCATAAAACACAAGTAACACTCACCATTTGAAAAATGAACCACCAGGAACAGCAGAAGACCCTCCAGATCCAGGGATTGGTGGTGGGGTGGTTCCGTTCAGTGACTGACTGGTGGCCCAGGCCTCTTGGAGGACCACCCACAGAACACATGGAACAAAACAAAGCGAACGATAAGCAAAAGTCACAGCAACAGACCTCAGCAGCCGAAAATTGAACTAAAAAGACGTAAACCAAGCCGTTGAACCCCTGCCAGCTGAGCTATTAGAAGCCCTCGTGGTCAGAATGGAGCCACGCCGTTTGGGGACTTAGCCTTATCTGCATTGACGTAGCTGTTCTGTCTTTTTGGGATGCATGATGAAGGTAACTCGATCGGTTATTGACAACTCTTTCTCTTTCCCCCTTCATTTTGGCAGCAGCATGCCATTCATTTGGGGGCGGGGGGAGAGGGTGACTCAGGAAAGACCGTGTCCTGTCATCGGTGAATCTCGAGGGTACCCGATGCACAAAAAATAATATTCAGTGCCGAAGGACTCCCAGCATTGGTTTCATGTGCCCCCTTGAATTGCAGTTGTCACTTTGGAGCCCTCTTGTAATTAGCTTGGTATTCATCTGTGTTTTGCGAGGTAATTTTAAGCAGGCAAAGCAGAATCAGTAAATGTTTTTCTAGTGATATGACAGCTTCGTAGGAGACAGCTGTTACCCTGGTACTCACGAGGCCACTTTGCACCGCACTTGGCCTTTGCAGTCTTTAATTGCTATGCAGATAAGAGGAGGCATTTTGCAGTGATTGCCTTTGAAATTGTAAGCAACACTTAAATGCGATATCCGTAATTGTATTCGGTGCCTCACCTTTAACTCGCCTCCTCTCCAAACTGCAAAGTTTTGAATTTCCCCTTGGGATGAATAAAGTTTTGTCTAATCTAATCTAATCTGATCTGATCTGATCTAATCTAAAGTTAACTTTAGACTCGGAGGATTGCAGAGAGCGACGGTGCGGCGTCTTTGTGCTGTGGAAACCAGTGGCGCTCCAGCTCCCCTGACCGCGACACAGACAGGCAGAGACCCGAGTTCGGCACATTTTCACACGGGGAGTGCATCCCCCTCACTCCCCAAAAACAGCACAGGACATGAGCACCAAATACACGGTCCCTCCTTCTTTCGTTGTCATCTGCCTCCACTCCTCCTCTTGATAAGCTTCGTCCCTCTCCCTCCTGACTCCTTTTAAGCAGACCCTGGCAGTGCTTCAGGTGGCTCTCAATTGGTGGGTCCACCATCATGGCTTTCCACTTTTCGATGTGCGGTGCCAACGTCTTGAGGCCTCTTCCATTATTTTGCAATATCGGCCTTTTCTCATCCTTCTTCTTGTAACCCCAATTAATTAAGTCTTCCTTCCAGTGAGTTTAGTATCATATTTCTTCTTGACCCTGTCTTGAAATGCCCTGCAAAGGACATGTTTCTTCTTGACGTATCCCTACAGTTTTAGTGCCCAAGCTCGTCAACATCTCTACATTGGGAACATTTTGTTGGCAGCTGGTCCTGAGCATTCATGTACGTCACTGTATTTTCGTGAGCTGGCCAAGACTTGCCAAGTTTGTTACTAGCGTGATCTTCTCCTGCACACACGTTCAGAGATCTTAGTCACCCGTTTACGTACATACAAGTGACGCCCTGCTGCCGGTAGATTCTGGAACATCCCATATAGGATCTCAACCACAGAAGTACGTATGAGAGATGCCACAAAAGAACTCCTTGTCACCAGCACCACAAACATACAGGTGTCCCCGAGACACACAAAACGTTCAACTCCATTTCAGTTTCTACTCCGCTTACCAACCAGCAGGGTCTTGACTTCTACGACACCTGTTCTTGTATTGAGGTGTGACCTCTCAGCCTTGATAAACCCGGTGGGCAAGAAAGCAGCAATCGCCGCACAGTCGGTGCCCTGATATTTACTCTGATCACTCGAGGTATAAAGACAAAGTATAGAGTATGAATGAGAGGGAGGTCAGTGGAATGGTGAGGATGCAAGGAGTAGAGTAGTTGGTGAAGGTGGATGAGTTTAAATACTTGGGATCAACAGTACAGAGTAATGGGGACTGTGGAAGAGAAGTGAAAAAGAGAGTGCAGGCAGGGTGGAATGGGTGGAGAAGAGTGTCAGGAGTGATTTGTGACAGACGGGTATCAGCAAGAGTGAAAGGGAAGGTCTACAGGACGGTAGTGAGACCAGCTATGTTATATGGGCTGGAGACGGTGGCACTGACCAGAAATTAGGAGACAGAGCTGGAGGTGGCAGAGTTAAAGATGCTAAGATTTGTGAAGAGGATGGACAGGATTAGAAATGAGGACATTGGAGGGTCAGCTCAGGTTGGCCAGTTGGGAGACATAGCTAGAGAGATGAGATTGCATTGGTATGGATATGTAAAGTGGAGAGATGCAGAGTATATTGAGTGAAGGGTACTAAGGATAGAGCTGTCAGGCAAGAGGACAAGAGGAAGGCCTAAGTGAAGGTTTATGGATGTGGTGAGAGAAGACATGCAGGTGATGGGTGTAACAGAACAAGATACAGAGGACAGAAAGATGTGGAAGAAGATGATCCGCCGTGGCGACCCCTAACAGGAGCAGTGGAAAAAAGAAGAAGAGCAGTCTGTAATATCAAAATATGACGATTTTACATTCCAGGACCGGCTCTGTCCTTTTCGTAAGTTGTCTGAGATCCTGCGTGTAAATCATATTTTTATTGTAGTCTTTTTTTTTTTCTTATTTCCCATATTTCATCTCACAAGTTTCCAATTGTTGTTATCCCACCCACTTGCCCTACTTCCCCATCTTGTTTGGTTTTTTTTCTCAACTCCTGTTCAGTTCCATTCCATTTTTGTGTCCTAATTGCACTGTAATCTTCATCATTTCTTGAAGGTCAATTTCATTTTCTGCCAGCAGGACCCTGTCATCTGCATATCTAATGTTGTTTATGTTATGGCCCCCTATCTTGTAATTAGAGACTAAAAAAAAAAATGACATTTTCTGGTAACTTTGATCCTGTGATCCTGCTTAAATGTTTATTAAAAATGTAACTATTCCTGTTTTCCTTTTAATTTCATCTTTTATATTCGTCTAGGCTGCCACCGCTGTTTAATGCCTGTGTTGTGAAGGAGAAAATTTGCATAGTTCCGAATACCCGTCTTTATAAGTAACACTAATTGATATTTTTAATACTGCATCTATTTTATAAACCCTCTCCAGTATTCTTGTTTAAGAGTTTGAGCCGCTAATCCACCATCTGAGGTGACCGTGGGCACCCTAACTACTTAAGCTGGCACCTCTACTCCAAAGTCCTGCGGCATTGCCCCGCACAGGAGGAACCGTGTTGTGCTGCTTGTTTGTTTTCATTTGTGACTCTTGACCATACGTGACAGTGGGGATGCAGACTGACTGGTAAATTGATAACTACACCCAGTACAGTATTTGGAAGGCCGCCGCACCAATTTGTTGCTCATTTTCATGGTCATCTCTTCCCCCATTCGGAATCAAGACCCTTAAGTACTCCAGTTCTTCTGCTTAGGGCAGCTGCTCACTTCATAATGTCTCTTTTCCAAGCGAGGACCCTGACCTCTGACTTGAACCGAATGCTAACACAGGCATCTGATAGTCGTTTTAGCAAACCCTTGTGGGTTTTACGTTTCTGCTCTTGGAGCCAGCTTACCGCTAAATGGTGGTCATTCCTGGCCCAAGTGTTCAAGAATTGAACATCCAAGAATAATTCACCATTGAGATTCGGATAAGGATACCCCTCTGGGTATCTCTTGTCAGACTAGCGGGGGACTCCACAGATGGTACCTTTTTTGGGCCCTAAATCCAAAACGCCCATTTTAATGCCTGCCCACTAAAAACCATTTTCCACTGTTCATCCCAGAGTTGCTGTGAGGTGACCCTCTTGTCCACTGGAGCAAACTCCAACTCCATGACTCCCAGCTTGTATCACCCATGGGACCTTTGATGGAGTAGCCTGCTTCCAGAGCCAGTCCTGCGTTTAGACCTTAGGTCAACGATGTCGACTGCACAACCTCGGGCTCCTTATCCTGCCAAAGAAGTTAAGTTCTGTGTCCCGAGAGCAAATGTTTTACTGAAGTTCGGTGATGGGGTCAAAATTTGCTATCGAGTTAAAGTTCAGAAGTCCAGATTCAAGGATGTTCAAAACATACCAGGGTGTCTGTTTGTGTCTGGATGTGTGTGTGTGTGTGTCTGTAGAAAAATCGAAATCGACTTTCTCGCCTTACAATGACAATTTTCGCAAGAAAGCTTTGTGTTATGGCAAGCTCCTGAATGGCCGTACCCTAGCAAAGACCCAAAAATGTAGGGCAATTTTCAGGATGCAGGCGTCTCTGTAACAGCGATAACTTCAGAAAACAACGGACCAATTTTCTTCAAACTGGTGGCCTCATGTTTGCCCAGTTAGAGGCTCCTGGCCTGTTTTTTTGGTCCAATGTGGTGTAGTACGTGCCGTTGAGACTGTTTAACTGAACTTGGATTTGTGCGGCCTGCTCCATTTAGTCACAGGACAAGGCCTGTTGATTTTTGGGATGAAGTGAAATTTGAATGATTCCATAACAGTTTTTCATCGCCAAGATCTCCTCTCCTTCATGCCTGGTATTGTGCTTATGGGGTGTGCGTCCATGTGGCCAACCCAAGGGTGCCTTTTTGGATTGAGCCTGACTGAGTTGTGTGGTCCCCCCATCTCCCAGTCTCGACTCCAGGAGTGGCTCCCAGTATCTCCTGTTATGGCCGAGATTCTCTTGATTTTAAGTGAGAGCACCGTCAGGGTCATTCAGTGATTGTTCCATGTCGGCTGTCTCCTCCCTCTGATCCAGTTTGCTGTGGGTGACTCTCCCAGAAGCACCCGTCTCTGACGTTCACTGAGGCACACAAGACCCACCACATCAAGGTCACAATCCAGGGAAAAAGCTGAATTCCCATTAAACGGGGAGTCTTTCTCGTCATATGCTCCTCTCCCCTTTACACTGTGGGGGTCCATTTAATGGATTTCTTAATTGCATTTTGCTCGTACCTTTATATAAATAACGGCCCAACAGCGATTATCTCCGTTTACTATGAAATAGGCAGTAAATCAAAAATGACATTCCCACCATACCCCCCCCCCCACACACACACACACACACACACACACTACTGGATTCATCGCACATCACATTTCTCAATGAAATGCGCGTATCGCTGCTGAAAGCTCCGTGAAGCCGAGAGGATTTAGGAAATCTCAAACAGCGTCTGCCAGAAGAGGAGGATGGTCCAGTGACCACAGGGGAGGTCACTCTCGTCTCGCCGCACTTCTCTTCCGCTACCAGACTGCTAAAGAGGCAGCCGAGTGCTCCGGCCAAGAGCTTCAGCTGCCACGTTACGTTTAGTGAATGACAACCTGCAGCGAAGATGCCACTTTTTCTTCTTCAGCTTCTTCTTCTGTTACCCCCCCCACCCCTCTGCTCAAGTGTGAACGTGGGTTTTCTGTCAGCTTGCCACGGACGGTCCCAAGAGGGGTCTGCACACGGTCAGCTGACTCGTTTAACCAGCGGCTGCTGATTGCTTTTGGCCGCCAGGTAGACAACTTCTTGTCAACCAGCAAATCCAGCGAGCGGCTGCTGAGCCGGTGAGGAGGGTGCTTAGGATGCAGACTTGGGCTCTGCGACGGGTCGGGTGCGTTTCCTGGCATCTTTGATTTCAGAATTCCAGGCCCGACATATCAAAGAGACGCATGACAGTGCTGACAGCCGAGGTGCTGTGGTAAGGTGTGCATCCCAGTTAGAGCTTGAACGGGCTTTTCTTCTTTCGGCTGCTCCCGTTATGGGTCGCCACAGCAGATCATCTTCTTCCATATCTTTCTGTCCTCTGCATGTTGTTCTGTTACACCCATCACCTGCATGTCCTCTCTCACCACATCCATAAACCTTCTCTTAGGCCTTCCTCTTTTCCTCTTCCCTGGCAGCTCTATCCTTAGCATCCTTCTCCCAATATACCCAGCATCTCTCCTCTGCACATGTCCAAACCAACGCAATCTCGCCTCTCTGACTTCGTCTCCCAACCGTCCCACCTGAGCCGACCCTGAACAGGCCTTTGTCGATCACACGGCAGCAGATAAGGCCATCGCATTAATGACAACATCAATATCTCAGGTGTATGTTCCACGTGTACAGTTTATGGCACGTGTAATTATTATTGTGAAGTTGGCATCGTCCTGATGAAGAGATCGAGCCACCGGTAACCCTTAGCAAGGGGTGATGCTTTCATTTCTTCTCCCTTTCCTGGATCTGGCTGATTTAAAAAATAAATAAATAAATAACCCAGCAGCCAAGATGGCTGCTTATCACAAACCTCTTTAACGTAACTTATTGTGTTTAGTCGGTGGGACGCCAACGTATAATATTACGTCTGGAGTGAACATGTTGACTGCTGCAGTGAATTTGTTCCCGATGTCAATTTAAAGTCAGTCGTGTCACACTGAATGACAGCATAGGGTTCGGTTTGTCGACTTCATCGTTAAGCGTCTTGACGTGTATTCAGGGGGTGGAGGGTGTGTCACTGTGTATGATGTCATTTCCTGCCGTGCAGAGTTCGGATACAAGATAGATAGATAGATAGATACTTTATTAATCGCAAGGGGAAATTCACATACTCCAGCAGCAGCATACTGATACAAAAAACAATATTAAATTAAAGAGTGATAACAATGCAGGTATACAGACAGAAACTTTGTATAATGTTAACGTTTACCCCCCTGGTGGAATTGAAGAGTCTCGTAGTGTGATGGAGGAACGATCTCCTCAGTCTGTCAGTGGAGCAGGATGGTGACAGCAGTCTGTCGCTGAAGCTGCTCCTCTGTCTGGAGATGATCCTGTTCAGTGGATGCAGTGGATTCTCCATGATTGACAGGAGTCTGCTCAGCGCCCGTCACTCTGCCATCGATGTCAAACTGTCCAGCTCCGTGCCTACAATAGAGCCTGCCTTCCTCACCAGTTTGTCCAGGCGTGAGGCGTCCATCTTCTTTATGTTGCACTCGCCACAACCATCTGATAGAACATCTGCAGCATCTTATTGCAGATGTTGAAGGACGCCAGCCTTCTAAGGAAGTATAGTCGGCTCTGTCCTCTCTTGCACAGAGCATCAGTATTGGCAGTCCAGTCCAATTTATCATCCAGCTGCACTCCCAGGTATTTATAGGTCTGCACCCTCTGCACACCGTCACCTCTGATGATCACGGGGTATATAAGGTGCCACGTCAGCACTCAGGAATGCGTTTTTGTGTCATTTTCGTCGGTGACATTTTAGGTGTACGCCTGACCTGATGTAACTAACTCTAAATCATAATACATACAGTACATCACATAAATGAATACTAATTATTGAAGTACAGTAATAATAATAATACATTAGTGTTGGATGGGTGGGTCGCTCAGCCCCCCTCGAGTGTCACAGTCCTGTCTCTCTCTTTTCCTTCCTCTTTCCTCTCTGCTCGAGCTCCTCTTTTACTTCTCTGGTGCACAACCACATACGCACACACTGCACCCCTCCTAGGCTTGGACATGAAGGGGTGGGGGGCAGAGCAGTTTTTTTATCAGAGAGAGGGGGAGGTAGAGGGGGGGTGACTGTGGCGATGTGATGGACAGACATTTTGACCACTGCTGGAATGCAACCCTCAAAGCTGAGAATTGAGCTCACTTGGGGGTGTTGGCAGGCAACGTCATTGACTGAGGACAAGCCTGGCATCGTCCGCTGAGCTGGATAAGGCAGACAGCCGTGCAGTGCGGTGTGCGCTTCATTGGCAGGAGTTTTCTCAGACAGAAGGGGATTAAGGATGCAAATGAGGAATATGGAAGACGATCACATTTACGAATTTGATTGCCTAATAACCGTTAATCCTGTGGAAGAGACGTCCGCTGAATGACACCGAAAACAAGGCAAGGATACATTTCTCAAAAAATAAAGAAGTGTTATTTATGCATTAAGAATTTGTTTAAGTCTCTCTACCTTACTGAAACGTATTTAATGCACATTGATTGGCTTTCTCAGGAGTCGATCCCATTAACAACTCCAAAGGCCACAATTTACTCCATCAGATTCCTTCCCTTGGCTAACAGCAAAGTTGTCCCAATATGCAGGCAGCCATCTTTCAAACGTTACCAGAACGTTGCCTTCACTTAAATAACGGGGTCGTCTTTTGTCCCAAACTGTGCCAATTGTCAATTCTTTAAGGTCTGCGGTGATAATTTGGAAGGCAAAATGCTCAGATGGGGGTTTGTATATTTTATTAGGAACACTCCAGGCTTACACACACAAATGCATATAAAGAGCCTCAAATGATTCGATAATGAAGAATATATTAAAGAAACAAAGCAAGAAATACAAACAGTTATTAATTAGTGTGACCAGTAGTGGGCGTTGCAGCACCACAACCCCCAAACGCAGTCACAACTACACAAGTCCTGGGTTCTGACAGTTGAATTATTGTATAAAATGCCTTTACTGGTCATTCAGAGTCGCAAGCCCAGACAGAATTCTTCCTTCTCCTTCTTTCTCCTTTCCTTCCTTCCTCCAGACGAGTGTTGTCCAGCTCCTCTCCACTCCTCTCCTGACTCCAACTTCATTTTTGCAGCACCTGGAAGTACTTCCAGTATCATGCGACTGTCCGTCAGAAACCCTTCTGGGTCAGGCGGAAGGCTTATAAAGTAGGAACCGTGAATCGCTTCAGAGTCCCCTTGGTTGCACCCCCAGAATCCAACAGGACTACAGTTCCCAGCATGCACCATGAGTATCCGTAGAGGTAACATAAACCCTGGGACACTGCCACCTAGCGTTTTGGAGGAATTAATAACCCGAATTAGTTGTCTTCCCCGGTCTTTCCATAATACTGGCCTCCCAGCCTGATAAGGACCGTTGTTCTCTCCTGTCTGGGATGCCAGTCCCTTTGTCCCATTCATTACAACGACACTGAAGCCAACCCCATCCCCTCAATCCCCTGAGTGGGATAGCCAACTAACACAGAACAAAAGCTAACGAACCACTGAGTAAAAAAAGATTGACAATAAATGCGACATTACGAAGTCCAAACACAGTCCAGATGCAGACTGAGGGTGACGTAAGAACGCAAGTGCCAAGTGAACGGCTTTCAGTAGAATGCGTAACATTTTGTCGTAGGAGTTCAGACACAAAAGACAGACGACCGAGTTTCTTTTTTTGCTGGCTTCTTCTGGCGCACTTTTGAAATCCGCGCCATACCTCATTTCTCCTCCCCAGTAAGCCCAGCGACAACACCTGAAGCTGACCAATGCCACGGTTCTTCCGGGGCTGATGGGATTTGTAGTTAATTTGAGAAGCCTTTACTTCTAACCCTAATTGTCTCTGAACAGACATGTTAAGGCACAAAGAGAGCTCATCTGTGGCCAAAGTGACTGAAGAGGGGTCTCGGCTCACAACCCGTTGGCAGGAGATCTGCTGTAAAACATGGACACACGGTGGGGGGGCGCTCCTGCTTCCACCACCTGTGGTCCGCCTCTCCTCTCATTCTCTGCATGATAGCTGAGTGAGGGGCATTTGGTGAAATCCCTCTACACATTCTGAACCTCACATGTGCTCCGTTTGCATATGAAGATGTTCTCCAGACTGGGAGGTCTTTGCCTACTGGAGTGTCAGCCATGCCTACGTATCATTTTGCTGTTAGCGTCGCCAAAGCCAGTAAGGTCTTTACTTTCCCAGAATGCTACACATTTGGGCCTGTGTGTTTCCCCTCACAGATTCGGCAACCAAAAACTGAGACGCACAGGAGCAGCAGCTTCTTTACGCGTTTTATCTTGTGTGTGTCTTAGTTTTAAACTTGGCCCGTTCAGAGCTCATGACTCCTACTTTAGTCATAAGTTTTGGTCGCTCATTGATGACTGAATTAAAACACGACAGGTGACAGATAAGTAGCAAGTTCAGCTGTTAAAACTGCACACGTCCCAACCCGAAAACACCATCCTGTGGGCCATTGGTGAAGCCCCGGAGTTCTTATTCCTCGACTGTCCTTTATTCTTGCCGCCACACCTTAAGCAAGTGACGTTTAGGGTTAAATCTGGACGGTCTGCTGCACTGCCATGCTGCTTGACTGATGAGTCTGCGCATTTGCTACTTTGCTGCCAGAACTGTTGCTTTTTCTCTTGTTCTTCTTTCTTTGTTTCTTTGTGCGCGTTGTTAGCAGATGGCTTTGTGCCAGGGTCCATCTGCTAACCTGTGTCAAACTGTTTTCTGAAACAAAAGCACCAGATGGTTTGCGAACAGTGATTATACATGTTGGAAAAGCAAACAAACAAACCCTGACATGATTTGGTCCAGCAAGAAAGCGATCTCGGAGCCACGAGAACCGAGGAAGACTTCACCGTTCTGCTCAGACAGCCATATTTAATTTACAGTCGGCACTGGATTTGTTTCTTTACACTTGATGAAATGCGGGAAACAAATGTCACAATTTAATTGAGCCATTTCAAGCGCGATATGTTACAGCGTGCAGCCCGAATGGCCTCCCTCATCTGGCCAGAAATGCAGAGCAGTTAAGTGGAGAATGGAAGCAAAGTATGGAAGGTTTGACCACAAATGTCAGTTGACATCGGCCTTAACTGGTGAAGGATCTGAAGGGCTGTGGGCAGTGTGGATCAGTGTTTGTCAACCTTGGTAAATCGAGCGCGACCTTCAGACTTCCCCCTTGATAAACTGAGCACAATCATTAGATTTCCCCGTCCTTGAATCGAATGCGATTGTTAGAACTTCCCCATCGATAAATCGAGCTTGGCCATTAGACTTCCCCCTTGGTGAATGATCGTTAGACTTCACCCAGAGTGAATCAAGTGTGATTGTTAGACTTTCCCCTCAATAAATCCGGCACAGCTGTTAGACTCCCCCCTTAATAAATTGAGTATGATCATTAGATCTCCCCCGCTATAAATCGAGCGTGATCATTAGACTTCCCCTTCAGTGAATCAAATGTGATTGTTCAGAACTTCCCCATCGATAAATCAAGCGTGGTCATTAGACTTCCTCCTTGGTGAATAATCATTGGACTTCACCCAGAGTGAATCAAGCATGATCGTTAGGCATCCCCCTCGATAAATCAAGCAAAACTGTTAGACTTCCACCTTAATAAATTGAGTGTAATCATTAGACTCCCCCCCTGTAAGTAAAATGAGCACGACTGTTAGACTTCCTCCTTGGTGAATAATCAATTAGACTTCGCCCAGAGTGAATCGAGTGTGATCGTTAGATTTCCCCCCTTAGTGAATCAAGTGCAGTAATTTGATTTCCCCCCCTTGATAAATCGAGCGTGACTGTTAGACCCCCCCCCAAGTGAATTGAGCACAATTGTTAGAGATCCCCTACAGTGAACCGAGTACAATTATTGGAGTTCCCACTTGGTAAATCCCACGTAGAAGGGGGATTGAGTGCGATTGCCGGAGTGACCACCTGCCGTGACCCACAATTTCAGCAAGGGTTTCTCCCCTGGCTGTCCATGTTTGATGTCATAATTGTTCTTGCTTGAGCCATTTATTTATGTTAATGTTATTTTTGCTTTGCGCCGTCCCCCACCATTACATATCGTCTATGGGGGAGGAGTGGAAGCTTTAGATTTGTCAAAAATTTCGATCTCCGGTTTTCGGCGGATCTCAACATTTTAGGGTTCCTTGATATTGAAAACATCAACATCTCGATGATGGGTGGGTGTGTGTGTGTGTGTCACAGTTTCTTGAGGACGGTCTAGAGCTGAAATGACTGGACGGAAAAATACCAAACTCAAAACTTCAGCCTGTTGTGAGATGACGATGTGCTGATTAGTTTTTGAGCCAAATCGTGGCACTTTACAGAAACCCTCAAATAGCATAATTCTGCAATTAATTATGAACTAGCCAACCTGCAGCGTAGCATACGCCGCATAATTATGTTTTGATGGGTGAGCACTTCCTGAAAGACACAGTTGTCCAAATGGGGTTGGTTTTGAGGATACGACTGTAGGTGAATGAAAAGATGGAACTCTGGAGAGGGCAACATACAATACAGCGTTTTACACGCTGCATACAGTGATTCACATTGAAGCATAGACACTGCTAAGACCATGGGATACCCCTCGCAAACTGTTTTACACGCTGCATACAGCGATTCACATCCGCGACAAATATGATTCTTCTTAGATGGTCCTGTCGCCACCCTCGCTCTCAAAGTATACACACTGCCTGGTCATGTGCCCGCTCGCAAGAGCAACTAACAGAGACCTGCCCACCAACCGTAAGACCATGGGATACCCCTCGCAAACTGTTTTACACGCCGCATGCAGCGATTCACATCCACGACAAACAAACTGCTTTACACGCAGCATACAGCGATTCACATCCGCGACCAACATGTTTCTTCTTATGGAGTGGGTTTGAGGATACGACTGTAAGGGAACTCTGGAGAGAGCAACATACAATTGTCTGTGACTGAAAACTGGAAGACCGCCGCCGCGCCCCCACCTCCCAGAGCGAGGGACGGGGCTGGACAGCAGTCACGTGTGGAGGGCGGAACGGGGTGTGAGGGGAAGGACGCCCAGTGAGGACGATGTATTGGTGGGTGAACAGTCATCTCTTAGTCATCGTTCAGTACGCACTGCCTGCTCATGTGCCCGCCCCCAACTCCTTACCTGAATTGCTTTCGTCTGTGTACAGTCCACTTGTGAGTCACGTTGGCTGTTCATTTTCCAAACACCGCCTCAGTCGATTTCGCATCTGCTACAGTCCACGTGCACCTTTGAGCCACGTTGACTTTTCATTGTTCTTTTTGTCCGGGGCGGGTTAGGTTTCCCGTGTTGAGTCTAATTAAGCCAAAGGCTCCACACCTGGTGGTGCCCTTCCATCAATTCCTTTAAGTTCCAGCTTTGCAACCATACTCCTGCCGGAACCCAAAGACTTTGGTTGCCCAGCGGATCTTGGGAATAACGCCCACATTCGGCATCGTTTATGGTCGGAACTACGACAGTATGTGATCGTCTTCGAACCTCCGACTTTCGTTCTTGATTAATGAAAACATTGTTGGCAAATGCTTTCGCTCTCTTGCCATGGTCGGCTGTTTAGTGAATTGTTGGTGGGCGGGGCTCTGTGAGTTGGCAGGCGTGGCTGTCTTGCGTGCGTCTTGCTTGCCATGGACTTTGTGAATTATATATATAGATTGCTCTTGTCAATTACTATTATAATGACCTATTTTATGATCAGAAAGATCAGAGCGGTAAATAATTACTGAAATGTTACAGAATAGTTTGGGTAACTTGGTTCCTGGGGCACAAAGCCCACTGGCGTTCATGTCTGAAATTTTTATTGTTGGTTTGGTGACATCAGCACTGCCATCTTCTGTCCAGTTGGTGCAACACATAAGCCTGCGTTCTCCGGTGTCCAAACAAGATGGTCTCTGTCTCTCTCTTTCTAATGTGTCTTGGTCTCTGAGGTCGGCTCCCATGTCGTTTCACTCTTTGGTCTTTCAGACAGGCCTTCATTTACGTTGAAATTCCAAATGGGGGGCTCCAGAACATGTGACTGGCTAGCTGAGCTGTCCTCCTCGATGGATGGCGCTGCTCAGATTGTTTCATCCTTAACGCACCTCCACACTCTTTTCCATTCCCTAGTTATAAGCGGACTCCTGTATGCGCATCTGCACTGTTTACCGCTGGCTGAGACCGCTTTCGATTCTGTGTCATCCACACTGTTTTCCGTTCCCGCTACCATTACGTTGTAAACCGACTGAAACGGACGCATTAAAGTTATGGCGTAATACAGGAAGAATCGTACAAGAGAGAAAAACTCTGAATGAGAATTAGCCCGGTAGTTAAATGGCTTTCTGGGTCCTGTAAGTCCATTTTGAGCAAAACTTCAAACTTAATATCCACAGTCTGTAGTGTAGAAGTGTGACGATTTTACACTCCAGGGCAAGTGTGCGTCATGGCGCAGGATTTAAATCGGCAGAGCCAAACAGAATAAACAACTCGCAAAGAGGGATTCCAGCAAGAGGCTGCAGTGATGTGGTCCGGCGAGTGTGCAAGATAGCTGCATTAGCTAAAAGACGACAGCAAAGTCGCAGATTATCGGGAGAAGAGCAGACCCCAGCTCTGTATCACCAGCCGCCTTCATTACCCAGAGGGCCGTTCTAGATTTCTCAGTTTCTGCCACTGCAGCTGTGATAGCTGAAGTGACGGCGATTCAGCAGGACGATTAAACTGACAGCCCAGCGGGCCACACAGACTGCCATATTGATCCTGCTGTGCTCTGTCCTGGTGCTGTGCCCCCTTAAACGCCTGCCCGGAGCGGCGACACGTTGCTAATGCCATGTCAAGGTTCACGGTCGGAGAGCAGATCTTTGGCAGCTGATTGGATTACTGCAGTAGGGATTAAGACATTCGCAATGCTGATTTTGATTTTTATCCCCCACCAAGCCCCCGATGTTATTGAGCAGGCTGTGTGCAGGTCTGAAATGTGTGCAGGATTCCTGAAGTTATTGTCTGCTGCTCTGTTTTGATTTCCATTGATGTATCCACCAAAATAACATGAAAAGCAAAAGTTTATTTTTTAAAAGTCAAGGTAACGGCTCTCTCCTATTTTTAACTTGACATTAAGAAATGCCAAAACGAGAAGAGCTCTGGAAGCCTCGTCTTCGTCAACATAAAAGCGGCGCCTGTGTCACTGTGTCCCACCCAGCAGTGACAGGAATCAGAGACTGCGCTCCGTGAAAGGCACTATACAGAGTAAGGTGGGAGGGGTTTGGTGATGGCAGTGGAGCCAAAGTGAGTCCGACTAAAGATGGCGGTGGAGCCGAAGTGAGTCCGACTAAAGATGGCGGTGAAGCCTGTAAGAAGACAAACGAAGCGGAAGGGGCGGGTTCAGGCCAACCAGAAGTGCCATGAAATGTCATCGTGCCATCGATCCTCAGATCTGCAGGTAGAAGAGGAAGAGTAGCATTAGGTGGCAGTGCCAGCCCTTGACTTGGGGTGGAATTGCCATTCGACGAGCCCTGAAGTTTTTTTTCCCCCCAAGCGTGCGTGTTTCTGGTTCAAGTGTCCCATGTTCACATCCTTGGCACGTTCTTCTCACGTCTTCATTGATTGGTTTTTCCTCGCTTCCTCCCAGTTTTTCTCCCACATCTCAAAGACATGGCAGGTTCTTAATCTGCTAGGGGACAACTGAGCGGATTTAGAATTCTAAACAGACCAGTAAAGTCTCAATGCCACAAAAACGGGGGCAAAAATAGCAGTTGCCAAAAGCCAAACGTTAACCAGACCTGCAGTCTGTAAGGCCGTAACACACCAAACTCTGGCTGCTGTCCGCAGTCTCGGATGAACTGTTTCTCTGTTACACCGCCATGTTAGCGACACCATCATTGTGCCTCTGCTGACGTCACATCCTAACACTTATCATGAAACAAAAATAAAAAGGGAAACGATAAGTCGAAATGTTATCAAGAGGCTTAATCTGCCATAGTAAAAAATAAAAGGCAATAGCAAAGCTCAAAGGCCTGTTGAGACAGGATGAGTTTTACACAGGAGGAGCGGTAAGGTAAATGGGGACCTCCGTAATTTTAGTCTCTTTTATTAACTTTTCATGGACTAGCTATTGGCTTGACGCAGCCATCCGTCTCCTATAAAAAGCCCGTAAAGGTAACCCCAGTCCTGTGTGAATCGGTGGGTCAGTCAAATTCTGAGCAATTTGGATGGAACTAAAGTTTCAAGGGTCCTCCAGTAATAATTAGTTTACCCAAATGGGGGGAGCCACTGGTACTCAAAATGTTGGAGGCGATCTGAAGGCAAAGTGCCCCTTGGAGATGGGAGCTGATAATGTGGTCCGAGCTGAGTGTGACCCCCCTACACATACACATTAACTACTGGTGCTCGTGCTATGAGGACGGGGAAATTCCGATATACGAGCCCGCTTCCAACCCCGAGTTTACCCAACCTTCTGAAATACAAGTAGGATTTAAGGCTCCGCGTGTTTTATAGGATTGACCGTCCAAGTTCAATTACTGACCCACCAGTACCCCCATATCACGACGCTCTTTTTGCCCACTTCAGGCAGCGTCATTGTGCTGTATGAGTTACAGAAAGCGTTGCAGCGTCCGCCCCAAATTAGCCAATCAGCTGCCTCCTTTATTCAGGAAGTCGTTGAGCTGGCCTGCCATTCCCACCCTTCTCCCCGTCCAGGTGCTCGGGGGGGCTTGCGTTTGTATATCATACATGATGTTATTTGTTCCGTGTTTGTTTCTCTGTATTTTATTTTGGTTATTCTTTCTGCATCTCCCGTATTTTGCTTTATTCAGCACGAACCGCGCTGCCCGCCCAAGACGGGTTGAACTCTGAGTAATCCATGCAGACTGGTTCAGATCATACATGATTCACTGGGGGGGGCTCAGACAATCATACTAAATTCACGGATGGGGATCCCCACCTCACTGCACCCCCCAGTGGGTCACAAACACCCTGAAAAAGATGGTCACGGCACCAGAGAGGGTTGGGTGACAAGCCGTTTCGCTGACTTCAGGTTCACGAGGTGACTGTGTAACGGGAGTTGAACTGGGAGCCGCGCTTAGCCACTAATCTGCCATTCGCGTGAGGTTCCATCTGATGCACTGGTGTCCCAGTTAGGACTGGTCTCTACCAGGAATTCTCAGATGCTTTACTGGTAATGCAGGTGCAGATGCCGAGCCTGAGCTTGGCTGCTTTGCTTGAGGCCCAGTTGTAGATCCGGACTTGACTAATCGTTCACTGAATCCTTATTCTTTATAGCGCCTGCCTTTCACAGATGAGGATGAGCAGCAAATGTAGTCGTTGGAGTTACGGGGGACCAGCTGACATCCCAGCATTTTGAGACGCCACGTCCATCCTGTACTTCGTTTTTTTTTTTTCTGTATTGATAAAACCTTCATTTATTTTTGTTATCGTGAACGCTGAAGTGACTGTCTCCTCGTTCAGAGGTGCAAATGAACAGAGCGGCCAAATGGGCTGCCGAGTGAATGAAGTCTAATGCACTCGGCAGGCCGACCGACAGCAAGTGAAAGGCAGGCTTCCTTTAGGCGGATATTTTAATGAACGCGAACAAACCTCCAGCATGAATTCTAATCTCTGCTTCTCTGACATAAAGCGGCGGAGGCGCTTTGAATAGAGCGTTCTGCTCATGCCTCTCAGGCCGTTGGAGTGGAGGAAGGGAGGGGAGGGTAGGTGGGTGGGCATGCGACCCGCGTTCTGCTTTCCCTTTCAACAAAACAAGTTGGCTCTGCAAGAGCAACCGTAGCGGCGTTCACGCAGGGCTGATTGAATGGCGTAGCAAATCTCGCTCTGTGATGCCACGGGGCGTGACTGCAGTTCTCATTCGGCACCGAGGCTGGCACTGGGCAGGTCGGAATGCCTCTCTGTTGGTGCGCTTTGAGCATTCAAAAGTGGTTACATCGGAGCTGGGCTCTCGATGCCACCTAAGGAGCGCTGCACTGAGTCAAACAAAATCCATCTTGCGTTGCCCTCACTCGTCCTAAAAAGTTAGACCTGCGCAAGCAGCCTTAAGGGTCGTGTTGGCACCAAAAGAGCGGGTGGTCAGGCAGGTGAGGCTCGTCACTCAGGGTCACACAGGTGGTCATTGAGGCATCAAGGCTACAGAGGGTCAGCCTACAGAAGGTGACTTGGGTGATCTGATCTTTATACTTGCGAGACGGATCAGGGAGGATTTGATGGAACCTTCTGGATTTGCTCTGCCTGCACAAGACGACCGCAGGTTTTTGAGAGGAAATGGACTTGGGACTTGTAACTGCGAAGACTAGTCTGGATAAATAAAATCGGTTGAATTGATTTTCTCAAAATTTTGCATGTGCCTTGCCTTTGGTCCGACTTGAAATAAACTCCGCATGTCACATCTCTGATGATCTCGCACGACGTCAGAAATGTATTTAGACTTGGGGACTTGACTCTCATTTCAATCATGTAGCACAAGTTTATTAAATTCAAAGAATAAGATTGCAACGGCACTTCAATAAATAAAAAACAAAATAACAAAAACCAGGTGCTCCGTAAATAAATAAATAACTCCAAATACACAAATACGTACATTTAAAATCCAAGCACTCATTCCGGAGGTATTTGCCACGTCAGG
Source organism: Erpetoichthys calabaricus (assembly GCF_900747795.2). NCBI lineage: Eukaryota > Metazoa > Chordata > Cladistia > Polypteriformes > Polypteridae > Erpetoichthys > Erpetoichthys calabaricus. The sequence goes on from NC_041411.2 coordinate 8,847,330, forward strand.
ATGCCGTCGTGAATCTCTCTTTGCACAGCCTGCTGCTTCCTGATCTGCCGTCTTGATCGGCGCCCAGCACACCCAAACTGCCACCTCGGTCTGTGCCCTGCTGCTTCCTGATCTGCCGTCTTGATCGGCGCCCAGCACACCCAAACTGCCACCTCGGTCTGTGCCCTGCAGCTCCTGGACTGCCACCTCAATTGGTGTCTTTCTGCTGCTGAGCAGCCACCTTGGTGTTGGTGCCCCATAGCTCCTGGACTGCCACCTCGGTCTGCACCCTGCTGCTCCTGAGCTGCCACCTCAGTTGGTGTCTCACAGGTCTCTGGTGCTTCTTGCCCTCTAACCGGATGCCACTTTGCTCTGGATTCTCCTGTCAGCATATTGTTTACAGTTCTCATATGCTTGCTATCAGTCCTTCTCCCTTTTCGGAGCCCAGCCGAGTCGATGCTGCCTGCCCCGTCCCCTCTACGCTGTTCCGCGTCAGTAGAGAGAATTTGAATTTGGTGATGGGGAGAGATGTAACTGGAACAAAAAGAAGTACCCGCCAGGGGTCAAAACCAAAACCAAAAACATCAAATCTACTCTTCCGCCAAGCCAAGAACTGTAGACAAGAAACAGAACCAGCTGGATGAAAGCCCTGAGCTCAAAAGTCACAGAGAGGCGGAGGTGAACTCTTTTGTTTATTCAAACGACCGTCGACGCGAATATCTGCATATGGCGCTGCCTATCAACATTTAAAATGATGATAAAAAATTCCGACTTCTTCAAGAAATCAGACTGGGCACAATGCATGTCCAGTTCAGATTCTGTGACTCTAGAAACCTCAGAGTAGCTGCCAGGAAGTCTCAGAATTCTGTAATAAATGAACAAAAAAAGCCAATCACAGCGACCGCTGTGTGTGGTCTTTCTCGTTCTCGTTATTCGCTCTCTCTAGCAGTAACCCACCTCGCTTAGCTTGCGGCCACCCCAGATGACCCTCGTTAATTACTCAGAACTAACTCCGAGCGAATACATGCAGTCACGTGTGAGCCCCTTGTCAGTGCTTGTGCCTAAAAACCGTTCATAAGTGAATCCTAATAATCACCCCATGACGTGACTTAGAGCACCAGCGGTAGCCACTGCAAGTGCCATCAACCCAAGAAGAGCCAAGCTGGAGAGAGGCCATCTTTTGCCCGCAGGCCTTCTTAACAACGGTGTGAGCCTGGGAGGTGCAAGGCTGTCATCACTGAAGCCAGACCAGGAGCTGCCTTCCATAACCACCACAAAGTTTATCTTCTCGGGACTCGCCATCTCATGGGAAGATTGAATTGAGGAAGTCGACGAGAAAGAGAGGGGGCAAAACTGGCAGAACAGCATGTTGAGCAAAAGGGGTGGTCATGAGCCCATCAAGGTGGGGTGCAGGGAATTGGTTGGACAGTCCACCTCAAGCTGGGGAACAAGGGTCATCAGGGGTGTGACAAAGTAACCTGCATGTTGTTGTGTATCAAGAGAGGAGATCCACTGGGGGAGGTCGAGCTACCTGGACACAAGCTTTGATAACCTCTGGCTGGATGAAGATGTCTGCTGTTGTGAGGTCCGACACACCAACGATGTGTCCAGGTGTATCGTTTAAATGGTCCTCTGCCCTATAGACGAGTGCTATATGAAGAAGAATGAGGGCTGCGTAAAAAATACCATTATAATGTCTTCCTGTAGCAGGACTTGGAGTTTTGGGGAGTAACGACATGTATGCCAGGCCTGGATGGAGTGGTGAGGAGCGCCTGACGTCCGCTCTGATCAGTTTGCTTTAAGTTCCTCTTGAGTCGGCTTAACGCCGTCAGCGTCTGCCACTTGAAGGAGCACCTCTCATGCATGCATTGCTGGTCCCCGACGAGCTCCTGTTGTTTTTCAAATTAAAATGCTGCGACCCGGGTAGATAACGTTACCGCAGCTAAACGTGGGTCCAAGTCTCGCACGTCGCCTTTTAAAGGTCACGCTGTCTGCTCTCATCAACATAAAAGCTCCAAGCTTGATTGCGGCGAGCAAATTCACAGCAAGGATGGCTCCATTATCTGTATTCGCAGACGCGGGCCGTTTGGCCCAAGAGCGTCCCGGCTTAGTGGCATCCCTTCTGTGTTACAAGAGCAGAATCCTTGTAGCCGTTGACGGGGTCGTGTTGTGACCTCCACCGCTCCGGTGTGGACGCGTCTTTTTGCTGTCGTTTTTTTTAATCGCAGTGGCCTGGGAGTGACCTTCAGACACCTCAGACCTGCTCACGGTGATGTCTTTCCAGCTGTTCGATGCCTGCCTGCCTTATATAGTGCCTTTTCTGTCCTGTAAGCGCAGAGCCGTTCCAGTCGTTTGTAAATTAATTCCCGGCTTGGACGGTGGTGTTGGGTGGCCGCCTTTGTCTCTCAGAGTGTATGAGTGACACATTTACAACAACTGGAGCTTCAGTAAGCAGCTCTGGTGCCCCCGGCCGTACACAGCGTGTCTGACTTTGAAGCTAAAAGCACATTAATTTTAATCGTGTTGAAGCCTTTAGAAGGGCTTTTTTTTTTTTTCCTTTTCAAAAATACGTCCTCAGTGCAGAACAAGAAAATGAAATGAGTTAGAGAGACAGACGCCCAGAATGCCACTGGAAACCTCCAAAGTGGCAAAGAGAGACAGGACATGGCCCTGTGCCCCCCACACCTTTCCACTCCTTGATGTCTACAGTGTTTTACTCACCCACTGGGGTCGTTACTGGTCGCTCCGTCCATTATTGGTGTGGGCTGAGCTAGTCCTCCTTCATCTTTAGTACAATTAGATCATTGAAACGCTGAATCCATTCAGGTGGTGCTGCACAGAATAGGTGAGGGCCATCACACAAAGAGAGAAGCTGACATCACCAGGAAGCACCCCCTTCTCCTAGTTCAGATGGTGGTGGTATCTGTGGAGAACCAGGCGTGGTGGGTACCCAGCTGACTGACCAAAGACGATTCAACACCGTGCAAGTCCACAGCAATAGCATCTCAGTTTAAAGATCTGCACGGTGGACAACTGTTGGCGGTCAGCAGCAAACCCTGCAGTATCTGGTCCAGAAGCGACCTCCCTACAGTTTGAGCTGAAGGAGTAGTAACTCTGTTAGTCAGACACACCCTGCTAATGGAACACTTCATGGTGACATTATCTCATCCACCTTCTGCATCAGCTCCCACCTTTTTCTGTGTCGCATCTCCACGACACTCCACCCCTTCACCATGCATATCCCATCCTCATCACCAAGTGAATCGCTGTGGACTCAAACCACGAAGTATTCCAGGTAGGAGCTTTTCACTGTGGTGAAGTGTCGGTGAACATCTGTAAACCTGCAACATCTGGCTTACAGATGGTCTCGTTTCAGCACGAGCTAATAGGAGAACTCCATTATTTAGCTGCACTTAGGCTGTTTCTGAACACCACAAGTGGAGCTCTTCCTGGTGACGTCACCTAATCTCCCTCTGTGTCGGCCCCCACTTGTTCTGTGTTGCATCTCCACCCCTTCGCCATGCACATCCCATCCTCATCACCAAGTGAATTGCTGTGGACTCAAACCCCCAAGTATCCAAGTTAAAAGGTTTGCATTGTGGTGACCTGTCTGTGATCAGCCCCCGAATCTGCAACTTCTGGGTTTGAAGCAGACTCCATTATTTAGGCACACAGTGACTGTTTCTGAACACTGCCAATGGCGTGGTACTTCTGGTGACATCATCTGATCTTCCTCTCCGTCAGCTCACACCTTTTCTGTGTCGCGTCTCCACAACACTCCACCCTTTCACAGTGCAAATCCCATCCTCGTCACCAAGTGAATTGCTGTGGACTCAAACCACGATGAGCTTTACACTTTGAGGAACTGTCTGTGAACAGCTGTAAACCTGCAACATCTGACTTACAGATGGTCTCGTTTCAGCATGAGCTAATAGGAAACCTCCATTATTTAGCCGCACTTGGACTGTTTCCGAACACCGCGAGTGGAGCTCTTCCTGGTGACGTCACCTAATTTCCCACTGTGTCGGCCCCCACCTGCTCTGTGCAGCATTACCACGTCACTCCACCCATCCCCAGCGCAAATCCCATCCTCATTTCCAACAGGCTTCTCCACTGCTTCCAGCCCTTGTGACAGGCTCAACCTTACACGTCCCTCAGAGTTCCCCCAGCTCCAAAGCGATCCATCAGCTATTTAAACGTGTTCAAGATGCCCAGCTCTGCTGGCACCATGAGCAGCACTTGGAGTATGTGGGGATCTTTAACTTTCTGCGTCCTGTAGCCAGTGATGACCGGACTGATTTAATTGGCTGGCAGGTTTCCTGACGGGGGTCCCTGTGCTCCATGTTTGATTAGTTAGGAAATTAAATCCTGGACCTTCAAGTGCCTGGCATGTGACACCTTCAGTAATTCTGTCTGTTTCTCTCCACCCTGGAGATTTTTGAAAAGCAAATGGTCGTGCCTTGGAAGAAGTGCCGGCTTTCTTTTAAGCGGATGGAGGTAAAGAAGATTTGTGACTACTGAAATTGGTGACGTGACTTTCTGGTTCTTGTGGGATGATATGGCAGACGAGAAACAGACTGTATGGATACCGGACTGTTGATTCGAGTGGGCTTTTCATTATCCTGGGAAAGCTGGAGAAATACTGTCATCCCCTCCAGACTGGCCAGAAAGCTCAGTGAGCTTGGCTTTAATACCTTCCTCTGTAAATGAATTTGGGATTTTCTGTTAGGTTAGACAACTACACTTCCTCCACCCTAACCCTGAGCTCTAGTGTGCCACAGGGTTGTGTGCTGCTCCTCCTGCTCTGCTCCCTCTTCTCACCTATGACTGTGTCCCCATACGTGGACCTTACAGTATCGTTACGTTCACTGATGACACCATGATAGCAGACCTCAATAGTAAGAACAATGAGACAGCCTACAGAGAAGAGGTCAGGCACATAACAACTTGACCTGGCCTTAACCATCATGAAGAGTCAGGGGCTCATTGTGGACATTACGTCTGTCTTCATCGACGGGACTGTGGTTGAGCCATGTCTCCAGCTTTAGGTTCCTGGGAGTTAACATTTCTGAGGATCTTTCTTGGTCCTTCAGATTCTCCTCCCTGATAAAGAAGGTACAGAAGCAGCTTTACTTTCTGAGGAAGGTTAGGTTAAAGTACAGCAGCAAACGATTTGATGTTCCAACGATCTCCTAGCCTTGAACATCATGAAGACTAAGGAGCTCATTGTGGACATTGTGTCCATCTTCGTCGAAGGGACTGTCGTTGAGGCCGTCTCCAGCTTTAGGTTCCTGGTTCTTCACATTTCTGAGGCTCTCCCCACGGATCGAGAAGGTACAGAAGCGTCTTTACTTTCTCAGGAATCTGAGCAAAGTCCAGCTTTGTTGTCTGATTGTTGTAAATGTCTACCACTGAACCATCGAGAGCATTCTGACCAACTCTATCATAGTATGGCTTGTTAACTGCAAACTGTCAGACTGGACGTCTGCCTTGTGGAGTGAAAACTTCCCAGGAGGTCATTGGTGCCTCGATACCCATTGGGGACTTCCAGCACCAACAGTGCCTGTGGAGGTCATGTAGCATCTTTGGGGACCCTTCTAGTCTGTTTACCCTTTTACCTTCTAAGAGGTGGTGCAGGAGCCAACATGCCAGCACCAGCAAGCCCAGGAACAGCCTCTACCCTGTAGACATCACCCCGTAGAACTCAAAATCAGTGTGGTTAAAGCAAACTGCCTTGGCATCCCAGACACCTCCTTGACCCTGGTTGCTCAGACTGTGTGGCTTTATGGACATGTTGGTGCTTCTGGGGGTTCATCTACAATTCCAATCACAGGTTGTACGTTAGTTCTCCATTCTCTGGCTTGATTTTCTTGTTGTTGGGCAGGTGATGCCTGAATTGGGCACCATTAGACTAATTTAGGAAGAATACGGCTTGAGAGAATCAAGTCATACCATAAATAAATCGGGTCTCCGACAGCAGGGAACAGGCCCAGTGGCATACCAAGTGTGTGTTGAGGTCACGCTTCATGGCTTCTTTAGTGTGGTCCACAGCTGTTTTTCGACCCTTACCCAGAAGACTGCTACAGGACTCGCCTGACGTGAGGGACACCAATAGGGAGGTGACACAAACAGAACGGTGAAAGCATGAGGGATGAAAAACTTAGTGCATGACTGGTTTTGGTAGGCCTTGACTTGGTGGCTTCACTGGACATAGCGGTGACATTTGATTATTCAAGTCTGAAATTTGAAGTAGCCGGTAGGAGGATCAAACATCTCGAAGTGGGAGGTAATGGTTGTAAGGCCAGGAGAGCCAGGTTGGGGATGAGGTGCTGCCTCAAGTAAAGGAGTTCAAATATCTCACGGTTTTGTTCACAGGTATATGGGTCAGAGCAGCACAGATGTTGTACTGGTCAGTCATGGCTGTGCTGAAATGCAACGTTCATAGTGTACTAGTCAGTCTACAGTATGTTGCTACCCTCAGCAGTGGTCACCAGCTTTGAGTCGTGACTGAAAGAACTAGATTATTGATTACAAGCATCAGAAGTGAGTTTCCTTAGCCTGAGGAACGGAGACATTCGGGAGAAGTTCAAAGTGGAGTCCACCGCATCGAAAGGAGCCAGCTGAGGTGGTCCAAGTGTCTGAGTTGGTCCCTCCTGCAGGGTGGTGTTTTGGGCCTGTCCAACCGGGAGGAGACCTTGGGACAGACCTAGAACTCCCTAGGAAGATGATGTGTCCCAGCTGGTCTGGTAACACCTTGGTATTCTCTGGAGGAGGTGGAAGGTGTTACAGACGGCCCCTGGTCCTTGTCTGGGACGACTCTTCACGGAGAGGACCGGAGGAGCAAGCATGGGCTTAACAGTACCTCCCCAAGGACACTAGATGGCAGCTGCCATGGGTTGCAGTAGCGCCCGCAGGGTTTCTTGGGAGTTGGAGTTATCTGCAGCCCTGTTGGGATCCGGGGGTGCTGCAACAGTTGCTGAGCCTTCTTGGGAAGGTTTTCCGCCTCATCCGGAAATGTTGCCAGAAGTAGGTCGATGATGACCTAGAGCACTTCTGGGGGCGTTATGAAAGGAGCCAGAGTCGGGAGATGGGAGACAAAGCTTGCCGAAGAGGAGTGGAGGAGAAAGACAAAGGAGAAAGAAATTGTGCTATGCTGGGACTGTGTGGTGTACTAATGGGAAAGGGGAAGACGTTGCCCATGTGAAAGAAAATTTAACTGCTTGCAAGCTATTAAGTGTTAAAAGCTGATTTGCTGTAACGGTAGGTTATTCATACAGGCGTCTGTTGTAAGCTGAACTTGGATAACTTCCTTCTGTAGGAACGTGTCTGTTAGACACAGGAAAGATGTCCTTTCCTTCTTTTTGAGGCCCCTCTTGACACGTACACAAAAAAGAAATGGTTGGCCGATGTGCGTAATGTAAGATGAAATGCATAGATGCCGTTTCGTAAGTAAGGGGGAGGGAGGAAAATGAATATTAGAAGCCGATTGAAACAGGGGAGGGGCGGCACAGTGGTGCAGTGGGTAGCGCTGCTGCCTTGCAGTTAGGAGACCCGTCTGGGTTCACTTCCCGGGTCCACCCTGCGTGGAGTTTGCATGTTCCCCCCGTGTCTGCGTGGGTTTCCTCCCACAGTCCAAAGACATGCAGGTTAGGTGCATTGGCGATTCTAAATTGTCCCGTGTGTGTGTGTGCCCTGCGGTGGGCTGGCGCCCTGCCCGGGGTTTGTTTCCTGTCTTGCGCCTTGTGTTGGCTGGGATTGGCTCCAGCAGACCCTGTAGTTAGGATATAGCAGGTTGGATAATGGATGGATGGATGAAACAGGAGAACTTTGCTCTTCTGCTTTGCAAAGCATAAATCCAGGTGGTCATCTGTGACTGAATAAAGGCTGATTGATTGAACTATTCCTGTCTTCCTCCGGGATTACTTCCACACCCACAAGTGAAGAAACAAAAATAAAACTTTTGTGTTTTATTAGTGTGCCTCCTGCATCTGCTGGTATAACGCCATCTACTGTCATGCAGGAAAAGAAGGGATGTCAGGGCACATTGACTCGGGCTGCTCCCCCCGCGTCACGGATACATGGACAGATGTTTAAAGCTGCTTCTGTGTTACTAGTGTGGACCAGACAGTGCCCAGTGTCTCCATCTTGACAGGTGTGAGTCTGTTCATAGTAAACCTGACTATAACGAATATGGAAATCGCCACTTGTGCGTTTTGTGCGGTGGACACATCACTTCTCCTGATAACATCAGACCAGGTGTGCCTCTCACCCACAACTTTTCTCCCTCAGACCCTCCGTCCATTCCTCTTCCTGCTCCAAGTGTAAGTGGCCTTCAAACCCTACCTGGAGTGTAGTCCTGATCCAAACATGGAAATCACTTTAGGCACCTCGGCGGTTTTAGAATGTTACGGTGTCCTCCTGTGGCCCCGGAGACCTGACCTTTCCTTAAAGGAGCCAACCTGTGAGGGCGGCTTACCGGCTGCCTGCTGTTTTTTTTTTGTTGTTGTTTTTGTAATCGATCAGCCTGCTGTTCGCTGGTCTGACTCCATCCCAGCATGTCAAGCCCATCTGCCTCGCTGTGGTGTTTAGGGGGAGAGTTCAGTGACGGGGGCATCCTTTAAGGTGACGGTACCGGTGGCTCCTGGCATGTAGAGGTGCCCCTGTCTTCCTTTGGCGCTTTCCTGTGCCATCGCAGTACCTCTCAAATGCCGCCAAGTCATAAATGAATAAAACTGCAGCTCTGCGCTTTGTGCTTTTGAAACAGACAACTGGAATTTTCTTCTTCTTTTTTTTTTTTTTTGCAGTTCAAATCGTCAAATAGGAAGATATCGCTTTTTTCAGAATCTAGGCCCAAAGTCAACACGTCGGCTTCACTCTACACTTTTATCAATTTGGGAGCGAGGGAGAAAAGAATGACTTCAGTGACTTTGGTAGTGCGGCTCAGTTTGACAGGAATGAAAATAAAACCGGCACGGCTCTCTGCCACACGGGATTTAGGAGAATTCGCTTGTCTCGTCTTCATCAGACTCGGATATCTCACACACCTCCGCAGTCGACGGCGACACAAGTTGGGCCGCACAAAGAAAGAGCTGCGTCCTCCTATCAGATCTCAAGTGTTGCCTGGTGCCGACCTGCATCGGGGTCTGCAGAAGTGACCGCCTGTGTCACGAGCCCCAGGAACCGAAGCATCAGCCTCCATACTGCGTGTTCCATGGAACGGAAGGCAGAGTGATGTTGGGGTGGGCGAGGCATCGACTGTAAAATGATATGATTGGTCAGTTTTGCTTTTATGTGATTGGTCAGTTTGACTTTGGTGACGCAGTCAAAAGAGGAAGTGCATGAGTGTGACACACGAGGAAGCGATAAAGCATAGGAGGCACCCTGAGAGTCAGCTTTGAGGACAGGAGGCACCTCAAAAATAATGACAGAATATGAGAAGCAGGCTTTACGGGAACGCATGCCACAGTTTCAGACACGCAGATACGAGGAAAGGCGCTGAAGGGACACGCAGAGCAATTGAAATTCTTCTTTTACCTGTCTGGCTGGTTGAACTGTTAACCACACGGCTGCCGGTTCAGTTCTCGACTGTAGATCACAACCAAGTAGCCTGTTCTCCGTTTGTTAAGAGTATACTGTGCACCTGATGTCTTCTACACTGGGTTGCCATTTTTGTAGCTCCACCTGCTTACTTGCAGGTTGCTTCTCCTTTGGCCTTCAGAGATTCATGGCTTCTCCAGGATGTAGGATGTCTTGTTCAAGAATGTTGTACCACGTGGAAATGAGTGCCTTGTGCACTTTCTGCCAGTCAGGCGGCTGCACGGTCTTGCTGCTCACAGCCCTTTCCACTTCACCCCTAAGGTTCTCAATAGGGCTGGCATTGTGAGAACCACACCAGCCATTGAAACTACAAAAGGCTCACTGTCAGGTGTCCCAGAAACCTTGTGACGTGACTCTTTGTCATGCTGGAAATGTGAGCAAACTGCAGCCATGAAGGGTTGAACTTGGTAGACATGTTTGGGTAGTCCTTGCCAGACACAAATTCTTTAGTGGGTATCGGCTAAGGTGTGCCACACCGTCACACTGCCACCAGGAGTCTGGACTCTGGACACCAAGTAGGTGGTTGCTTGTGTTGAATTCTGATCCTTCCATGCGCAAGATGCACACATGTAGGTGGATTTGCCTGACCAAGCAGCAAATACTGAAGACACGCTTTCTTGTTTATTGCTGACTACGTCAACATCGGCCATAATCTCCTGCTGTTATACCCTGTCATAGTTTGGCAATAAAGTGGGTGCAGGCCTCAAAATACCCTAACCCAGATCAGTGCACACCACGTTGTCGTCTTCTTCTTCTTGCATTTCTACTTCTTCAGCTGGTGCTTCTGTGTCGTGCACTTCTTCTGGTCTTCTCCTCCTGTGTTCCCATGTGCTGGTGTAGCACGATGTCTTCCTCCATTGCAAATGTCTTGAAATTCATGTCAGTGGAATGTTGGTCAGTAGATCTCTCCCCAGCTGTTCTTTTTCACTTCCCAGCTGTTCTTTTTCTTGTGTTTCTCCCTCTTATGTGTCTTCTTCATCTGCTGCTGTTTCTTCTTCTTCTTTCTTATCTTAGGTGGTTTCTTTGTCTTAAATTTGTCTGGTGTTTCTTGTTACCCATCCATGTGGTCAGCCTCTCCATCTTCTTGTCATCTCCTCTTGTGTGCCTCATGTCTTGCTCCAATACACATGTCCTGACATTAGTGTCAGTGGAACATTGTTTAGAAGTTGTCTCCCCAGCTCCTCCTCCTCTTCTTCTTGAGTTTATTCTTCTCCTGCTGCTGCTGCTTCTTTTTCCTCATCTTGTGCTTCTACTTCTTCTTTGTCATGTGGTGTTTCTGGTATTCTATCTGTATTCTACACCTCTCTGCCATCTTGTCATCTCCTCCTGTGTGCCCATGTGCTGGTGTGACAGGATGTTGTGCTCCAATGTGAATGTCCTGACATACATGTCAGTGGGACGTTGGTCAAAAGTTGTCTCCCTAGTATTTCATCTCCTTGTGTTTCTTCTTTTTCATCTTCTTCATCCTCTGGTGTTTCTTGTAATCCATCTGTGTGGTGCGCCTCTCCATCTTCTTGTTGTCTCCTATTATGTGCTTCATGTCTTGAAATTCGTGTCAGTGGGTGGTCAGTCAGAAGTTCTTTCCCCGCCTGTTCTTCTTGTGTTTCTCCTTCTTGCATTTCTTCTTCATCTGTATGCGGCTTCTTCTTCTTCCTCATCTTGTGTTTCTTCTTTTTCTTCATCGTGTGGTGTTTCTTGTAATTCATCTGTGTGGTGTGCCTGATGTCTTACTCCAAAACAAATGTCCTGTCATTCATATCAGTGGAATGTCGGTCAGTAGATCTCTCCCCAGCTGTTCTTCTTCTTGTGCTTCCCCTTCTTATGTTACTTCTTCATCTGCTGCTGCTGCTGCTTCTTCATCCTCTGGTGTTTCTTGTAATCCGTCCATGTGGTGCACCTCTCTGTCTCCTAATCATCTCCCTTTGTGTGCCTCATGTTTTATATCAATAGAAAAATATCTCAAAATTCATGTCAGTGGGTGATCGGTCAGAGGTTTTCACCCCAGCTGTTCTTCTCGTTTTGTTTCCCCTTCTTACATTTCTTTTTCTTCTCCTTGTGTTTCTTGTTCCTTTTGTTCTTCTTCTTCTTCATCCTCTGTGTGGTGCGCATCTCCATCTTCTTGTCGTCTCCTCTCATGAGCTTTATGTATTGAAATTCATGTCAGTGGGTAGTCGGTCAAAAGTTCTCTTACCAGCTGTTCTTCTTCTTCTTCCTTATCTTGTGTTTCCTTTTCTTTTTCTTTTTCTTCTTCTTCCGTGTCGTGCACCTCTCTGTCTTCATGTCATCTCCTCTCGTGTTTTGCTCCAATACAAGTGTCTTGACATTCGTGTCAGTGGGTGGTCACTCAGAAGTTGTCCCCACCCCCCCACTCCTCCTCTTCCTCAAAGCTGACTTGCCCCTAATTTGGCTGTTATATTGCCAGCGTGCTTTGGCTTTTTCTTTTTCTTTGCTTTTAAAGCGTTTTGTTTTCTGATTTGTGAGATTTACCTATTGAAATGAATTTTCTTGCACACCGTAAACAAACCAAAGTTTTAATCTTTAAAAAGCCATTTCAGATTATTATGTTTGGCCGATCAATTTATTTACAAGTGAAAAGTTTATTTGAGTTTACTCATGCATTATTAAATGAGTGAGCCTGCAGCGGCGGCTTGTACAGTATCTCATAGTAAATATAATAAAACAATTTTTTCTGGATGATTTCCAATCAATGCCACTTCTTAGCGTTTTACAGGAATGCAGGGGCACCAAAGCTTTAAATGCAAAAGGGGGTCATTCAGCGGATTGAACTTTTTTTTTCTTTAACTGAAGGCAATTTAATTGTGCTGCGTTTTCAGCTCTCTGCCTGAACGGTTTAAAATCCGCTTAGAGAAGTTCCGTTGCTCTCGAGTCGGTTTGCCTCTTTCTGTGTCACTGAAATGCCGGCGTGGTGTCAACGCGGGATGAAGGACCACCCTTCAGAACCCTTGGGGCTGCAGCCCCCCCAGTGGCTCAAGCTCACGGTAACAGGTGCGCCAACATCCGTGTCCATGCCAGGCAGAACCGCGGCTGTTGTTTGGTCTCACGGAGGAGTGGCGCGCTGCTGGATAAGATCATTTACAATGAGAGATGATTTGGTCGGGCAGTGAGGTCCGTGGCGGCTCACGTTTTTACATAAACAGTGCAGTCGAGGATGGGGGTGCAGGTGTGTGGTAGCATGGAGGTTGGGCTGCGGGGGTGTCAATGAGGTGATTGGCTGAGCATGTGTTCACGTGCGGATACCTGCAGTCCAGCCGATTGCGTCATTGAGCCCCTGGTGCCCATCAACAGAGGTGGCCCTAGGGGTGTGCATGAGGAGGGTCCTAGGGCTGACCAATCCCACTCCCACTCCCAACGCCGGTTACGTCAAACGCTGTTACCGGTATGTGTGGACTGTAGAAACGTGCGCGCGAATTTAATAACAATAATGTTAACATACGCCAGATTTTCTCATTACAGTATTCAGCTCAGTTTTTGTAAGATAACACGCGGACTTTATCAAAGTATAACTGGAGAATATAACTTGACAAATCCACTCAAACGGGACACGTGGGTCTCAAAAGAGGGGCCTGGGGTGGTCGCCCCCAAATGCTGCTCATGCCCATTGACATTTAAAAAGAGGGTCCGAGCAGAGCGGTGGGGGGAGAGCAGAGACTGGAGAAACATCAAGTTAATATTGGAAGAGCGAGTCAGTGCGGTGAAGAGCAGGAGGCAGAGAGCCCGGACCCCCGCGAGGGAGCAAACTGGGGTGTACCTGCTGAACTGTTGGATAGGAACTCGGATCAATCATCCCACCGATCCGGGGAGCTGCTGACGGAGCGTAAGGGGACAGACGAGGGCAGACGTGTGACGTGAGTTGGGAGAATGTGACTGAAAGTGGAAGATGGAGGGAGCGTCACACTTTGGTAAGGGGGCTATCCTGATGTCTTGGAGTGTTTCAGGGCAGGTTGGGGAGCAGCGCGTTGGCACATCCACCACATGACGAAACAGCTCGGGATCCCGGTTGGCAACCCCCCCAGGCAGACACGCAGTCCAGTCCCACCCATCTATCTGCGTCTCCTTGGCCTGGTCCAACAATGGGGGCTCTGTGAGCCTGATCACCCTCAGGTAATCGCGCCACATGGCCGTAGTGTCGTAACTGACGCTCCCTCACAGTGCAGGTCATGTGCCTCATTCAGGACTCCATGAGCAACACCAAGTCAAACCAACGGGACCCAAGGATTCAGAGACACACATGAAGGAGTCCAGTCTTCGTCTCAGGTCACTGGATAGCGTCCATGACTTACAAGACAGGAAGCACCAGGACTCTAAAGACTTGGACCTTCGTCCTTTTGCAGATGTCGGGAGTGCCACACACCCCTTTCCAGTGACCTCATGACCCCCACCCCCCATGTTCTCCCAATCCGTCTACTGACTTCATAGGAAGAGTCCCCAGAGTCACATGAATGTCACTGCCGTGGTAAGTAAACCTCCCGATGACGAGGTCGACACTCTCTCCGCAGACAGACACACTGCTGATGGCCATGCCCAAGGGGTCATTAAAGGCCTGGCTCTTTGGTTTTTATCAGGACACTCAGACCCCCCTCTCAGTCGAGAGCCCCCATCAGTGCCTCCATGGACTCCGTTTCATAATGGAATTTTAAAATATTTATCATTTGTTTTTAACCTCCACGTTGAGTGCTGATTTTGAATTTTATTATCATCTGCACTGCGCTGGTTTAGATTTTGATTTAATAGACGTACACCTTGCACTCTGGACCACTGAACCTAGTTGTTGCCTCTCCTTCGCCGCTGTGCCCCATCTCGGGGGTCTCGTGGATGGCGTGGTGGTCAGGTGTGCTGGCCGGATGTGGACTCCCAACGTACTCCTTGTGGTTCGTGTTGCTCCGTTCCTTAAGAAGGGCCCACTTGTGATCTGCACCATATGTAACATGCAGGCCGACACGTTCAAGGAGTGCTTAGCAGGCCGTAGCCCCTGGGTGTCCCCCCCACCCCCTGCAGGCGCCCCCTCCTCGTCTCGACTCATCACTTTATGGCTCCCGGCTTCACTGCTGTGATTTCTTGCCTGACGTGAGGTAAAGCGGGTCGTTGTTATAAATTGTGTTTTTTGCCACGTGTCTTCACTTGAAAATCCACGTAAGCTTCTGTCTGGGTTATGTCATCTTCTGAGAGATTATGGAGGCATCTGCACAGGCTTCATCGGGGGGGATCGAATCAAAAGAACTTCTGAGAAATGGAGACCTGAACAGGGTTTCTTTATACCCCTCAATCTTCGAGATAGCAGCCGCTGCAGATACTTTGGCTAAATCCCTTAGAAAAGCCTTGTGACAGGGGGCCGCCAGAGCTGTGCCCACCAAGACGAGAGCTCCTTGACACACATTTTCAAGGGCCGCAGATATATAAAGACTTCACTCGAGCCATGAAATGGACTTTGCAGAAAGTTAGCATAAGTGGCTTACTGTGGGGGTCTCCGTGTGACTGTCATGTGAGGGTTGATGAAGAGCGGGAGGCGCTGCCTCACATGATTGGTCGCTGTCGTCACAGCTTGGCCGTGGCAGGGCCTACAATGCACCCTTTTTCATTCCCTCAGTCAAGTAGACATGACGTCCATTTGTCCCGGTCTGCCATTGAGAACTTTCCGGAACTCCTGCCTTGCGCTGTGGCCCACCCACACAAGTGAGAGGACTGTAGGAGGGTAAGAGGGCATGGTCGAGCACTCGCTGGGAGGCTTGATTTACATTCAGGAGGTTTTTACAAATGTAATCTTAGTTGTTATTGGCCTCACTGATTGCTTTAGTCCATGAAGTCCCGTCCACAGCCCGCTTCCTATAGGCCGCCGTCGCCCGTCTGGTCTTCATAGTTAATATTCCTTTTGTCTTTGACTTGCTCACACAGGACTGTGAAAACTGCTCCGGCTGCCCCCTTGCCATTGGGGTCCATAACGTTTACATATCGGATCATGAAGCTCATTAGAGTAGGCTTCGACTCATGCGGATCAATCCTTTCATTTTTTTTCAGTTTTGCTAAATGTGACTCTCTGCAAACACAAACTGATCATCGAGAAGACCCTCAGTCTGAGTGATGGCTCCTCCGTTCTTTATTGAAAGACCCACTTTGTGTGACAGTCCCTGCTCATGGAGGGCTAATGAACTTGAGGCCCCTTTTTTAAATCCAACAATGGATGGATGGATAGATAGAATCTGACTTTAGTATAGTAGGCAGGATTAGCTGGATAGATAGGAATGGCACTATAGATGTGAAAGGCACTATATAATATATAGATAAATGGACAGATGGATAGATAGAATCTAACTTTAGTATAGTAGGCAGGATTAGCTGGATAGATAGGAATGGCACTATACAATTGAGATAGATAGATATCTACTATATAAATGATAGATAGATGTGAAAGGCACTATATAATAGATAGATAGATAAACAAACAGACAGAGAGAGAGTAAAAGAAGCACATGAGGATTAACAAGGTTTGTGGTGTCCGCCCCGTATGATGTCCTCTATATGAAGCAATGAGTGGTCAGTAGGCACAGAGTCCAATCCGAAGTGACTTGTACATTGAGGACAGGTAGGCAGGAAGGGCTGTGCTTGTAGGGCCAGAACCAGAAGTGATGTCATGCTGGTCCTTCTTTGGAGGGTCTGAAGAAAAGGGCAGACAGACAGATAGAGAGGGAGAGAGTTAGTACACATCGCCACCTCCTGGCCTGGTGTAGAAGTGCAATCACTTAAGCTCATTCATGTCATTACTTTATACTGAGTCTTGGTGCCCTTTGTGCGTGAACACATTTGGCCACACAGCAAAGTAACTATCTGCATGGATTCACACACACAAAGGTGTTCTGATGGTAGTTCTAATTTGTTAGTGTAAGTGGCCTAGGATGTGCCCGTGTGTGTGTGATTTCAATTCTGTCCATTCCTTTCTACCTGACACACAAATCTGAAGTTCTGAAATAATGGGTGGCTGTGCTCTCAGCTGGGCATACTGAGTGAATGCGCTCACGATGGGAGATGGCAGTGAACCCATGAGGGACATAAACAAGTGTGCCAGATAACACAAGGGTGCCAATGCTGCTTGCTGAACCAGTCCTTCAAAGCGAGGGTCTCTTCAGCAGCCCCTTTACAAGCAACAGTTTAGTGCAAGAAAACTACAAGCTTCTGCCCACTCAGGATAATCCCATGCCAGCTGAAATCCTGGCCCTGCCTGTGGCTCCTGCCCCGCTGTGGATGATCCACATGCAAACAGAGCGCGCCTCCCCCCCAACCCCCCTCCTCATTAATAAGTGTGGCCCGTAAGAGGCAGCAGCAGTTCATCGCGGACACCAGAGACGCGAGCCCCCCGCATTAAGGAGACACTGACGGATGGCATTGGCACGGAGCGATTAGTGTGCGGGGAGCCCCGGGACTGCGAAATCATTCTTACTGATTTAATTTTCAATTGGCGAGCAGCAAATTAAATTACAGTTAGTGATTCTTAAGGAAAAAAAAGGAAAGAGAGAGAGAAAGAAAGAGAGAGAGAGAGAGAGAGACTCATCTTCTGAATATTAGACAATTTAATTTTATAGCCCCACTGTAAAGTTCAGTAATTGTATTCATCATTCATCAATGGCCTGACCAGGCCGCACACTCGTGTGTGTTTTAATGGGAGCCGCCACCCCCCCTCGCCCCTATTGCTTTTCTCAAGTTATTTGAGTAAGTTTACAACTGGGGGTCTCCATTGTCGTGCCTCACGGATACCGATGGGGTTTTTTGTCTTTTTTTTTCCTTCCTTTCTTTCTAATTAGACTTTTTCTCTGGAACGTAATTGTTTAATAGCTTATCAGCTTAATTGGTTAGGCTTTTAATTATTCAGTTTGATAGTTTAATTGTTTACTAGGAAATCGTTTTCCTTTAATAGGCTAATAGTTTAATTATATATTTCAGCAAAGCGGCCTTCATCTAATGGATTTGTTTTCCAGGATGTTGTTGCACTGTTGAGTTTCGTCTCCTTCTTATGGGGAGCGTAAGGTGAACGATTCATTTCTGACAGTGAGGTAATGGTAGGTGGGCAGGGGTGGGTAGGTGGGCATTTCAGTTTAATAATATTTGTTTCGACCCCCATGAAGTTTGTAGTGACGGTCGAGAAAAGTTTTTAATCTCACATTTTCGAGGAGAGCGGCCCTCATAAAGGGAAGCCTGGGCCAAAGTAAAAAATATCAGAAAATAAAGACATCTCCTGTCACCCGTGTCACACAATCCACAGGTTAAGTCATTTAGTCGTATGCCCACGATGTGCCAAATGCATGCATCGTTTTTTGACTTATAATGTAGTGAATGACTAGCAACAGTTTTTTTTTTTTTGCGTGTTAACCGATTTTTGTACTGGGACTTGTTTGCTTCCAGTTGCTTTGGTGTTTCCGGTAATTTCCATTTTTGCCACTTGAACTCCACTGTGCCTCTGTGCAGTCTGTGGAAATGAACCTTTTTATTTTTCTAAAGATTCTATGCAATGCTCTTTTTGTGTGTCTCCAGGGTTTTGACAGGGTTTCCCCCTCTAGTGGACATTTGTGGAAGTTTTAAGACTCTTTGATGCTTCGAACTCCTGGCTTGTAACAATTAACTGGACGTCGTGGTCCTACGTGGGGAGGGAACGCTGTTGGTAGTCTGTCACCCATCAAGTGACATCCTTGATCCTGCTTTATGCACTTCAAGGTTGTGGCAGGCTGGCATCCCAGGTCCAGACTTAACTCACTCACTCAAACGGGGCCAGTCTGGGATCCCCCTAACATGTCTTTCTCTGGAATGAAATATATAGAGACCTGAGGTGACTGCACACGGAGGGCGAGTGAGCAGTTGGTAGTGCCACCGGGCCTCCCACCCTCACAACTCCATTTGCGTCTCACATGCGCAGCGTCGCTTCAAGGAACTCATCTGGCCTGTCATCGGGTTTAAGCCGCGCCCATCCTCTCATTGGCCTAAACTCACACCCACAACTGGCCAACCTGACAGAATCGGCTTTGCCGCTGGTGAGAGCAGATCCTCCCTGAAGGGGTCCCACGAGCCGCCTTGTTCCTAACAAGCCCACGGTCTCCGCCGGCTCTTCTGTGACAGAACACCACCCGCTGTCAGTTAGGAGGAGTGCGTGCGAGGTGACGGCCTTTTAATTTAATCGTGTGCCGGGCGCTCCTGGATCAGGGCGACCAGGGCTGGCTCTCATTCTTCTCGGCTCATCTTGAGGAAATGAATTTAATGGGATGTGCGCTGCAAATGGTTTGGCTATTGATTTTTTACTTTCTCCGCTACCTTGTGTGATCTTCGTCAGGTAGCGTTAATATTAATAGCAGAGGTCAAAATGTGTCAGTTTATTCATTTTAATTATTACCCACATTAGCAATAGAGTGTAATTAGATTTATCACAAGAAGAAAGACCCCCCCAGAAAAACCGCATATAACATATTCAAAGGTAAAGATCGATTTTTCTTTTTTTAAATATCGGTGTACGTTTTGTCATGCGTACGCGTCGGAGGAAATCCTCACGGGCTTGGGCAAGGTATGGGATAACCTGCCGGGGTGATGTGGGTGGGGGGGCTGTTGCCAGTGTTCTCTTCTCCTTCTCTCCCAATGGGGGCCCCTAGCCCCGCCCCTTCTGGGATCCGCCAACACAAGAAGCCCGGCTGCCCGAGGAGGAGTTGGCATTTGAGCCGTCGAGCAAACTGCGAGTCGGAGCCCCCCGTACGACTGACCCATTTAAAAACGTTATAAGGAGCCGCTGATTGACGGAGCCTGACTTCCTGTTGTTGTACTTGGAGACGTTATTGTTTGTATTTGCCTGACGTTACTACGTGGAACGTCCCAGTTCACATCTCCAGACTTTCCTCTGTTGGCACCTGGCACCCAGTGGGCGGCAAATAGTTTGTTAAAGGTGTACACCATTGGTCCGAGAACGCGAAAAAAACCCCCGACTGGTCGATTCTTGCTGGCACTGCTGCACCAGGAGAATTGTGTGGGTACGAGAATGGATTGGGGTGATGGATTCCCTGAGCGTTGTCACAGCTCCCCTCCATTGTTGTTTTGTCGTGGTGACGGCTGATGATGACCGCGCTCTGCCCACACGTATCGACAAATTTCAAGCCGACCGTTGAATCGGACGCGTTGACCGCATTACGAGAGCGACTCCAATCGAGATTTCTGTGTCCACATCAGGTTTGTGTCACATTATGGCACCAAATTGGATTTGAGTCACTTCATAGTCAGAGTGATGGAGGGAGCAGGAAGGCAGTCACCGGGGTCTTGGCGGTCCGAGTTCGAGGCCATGATTTTGTCTCTGATGCCCACTGAGGACCTCTTCCTGGCGTAATGTTCTCGTAATGGCTGATGGGTGACGTGGATGATCTGCTTTGCACCTTTGATTTGATTTGGGTCCTAAGTTTCCCTGATCCATCCTCTTGTGTATGAACCTCAAGACGTCCCTACAAGGGGACATCTGGCACAGCTGGGCAGTGGCAGTGAAAATGAAGGTGTGACGTCCCCAGTGTCGAGGCCACGAAAAAGCCTTAGCACCCCCAGCCAGCCAGCTACTCCTTTCCTCTCCTCACATGTGGTTTTCTGGAGGCCATTTTATCCCAGAAGCTTTCTTGCCGCTCTGCTTCGCTCGGTCATCCACAGACCTGTTGACGCAGTGCCAGCTGGCGTGGCCATCGCTGAGAGATGGGCACTTGATGACTCAATTACACAACCCCTGCCCCCCCCAGTCTAATATCTTTGACACAAGAAGGGTTTTAAGAATTCCACCATTCCATCTCCTTCAGCTGTAACCTTGAACGTCCCAAGCATGAGTGAGGAGCTCTTCGGCGGGCTCATATTGTTTCTGTGATCGAGACAATGGCAATAATATGAAAATGGGCCAGGAAGTGCATATTAAGGCTGTGAAAAATGATAGATGAGGGCGCACGGGGGAGAGAGAAGCAATTCAATTTAGCGCAATTTGTGATTCATATTTTAAATGGGTTGCCGCCGAGAGGGCGCTCTGAGATCACGGAATCCAACTTGCTCGGGATATTGAGAATAAATCGTCTTTTTGAAGGAAAGCCATCCTTCTCGTGACTCCAGGCTAACTTTATGCCTGACTCATTATTAGTTTTAAATAAGGTACTGGAGTGCGCTTTTCGATCCTGGAAAGCACTTGAAGCCTGCGCGCCAAGCAGCCGGGACTGATGGGAGGTTAATTATCCCGTAGAGAGGAGCCGCTCGACATTTCTTGGGCTCTTTGTGATTCTGGACAGCAGTGCTCTCAGGCTGGATTGAGATGTTAAAGAGGCTCTTGTTCAAAAGCTACACTTGGTGTGTTTTTTTTTATGTTTTAGTGTGCGTTTGTGCAGACACACTTGTCTGTCTCCTCGGCCCACCTCGTGGCAGGCACTGCTCCCTCCCGTTTGATGAACCGTCCTTGCTTTACTTTCTTGGTGGAGCGGCCAGACATGTCCCATTCATCTTAATAGCCTTCTGCCTGCTGCACATTGAAAGCCCACCCGGTTGGCTCACACTGGAACGTCCTTCTCGACTATTTATTACTTTCTTGTATATACGAAAAATCTTGGAATCGTCCAAAAATTCAGTGTCGTGATTTTGATGAATCTGAATCTGAATTTTGATGAGTCCGAAAGTGCTGTTTTTGGAATTATGTCTGTCTGTGTGTGTGTGTGTGTGTGTGTCACAAACGTCTGATAAGGAGGGAGCTGAGTGGACCAAGTGGAGGTAATTACCCACCAGGCCAGGGAGTGGAGGGATGTGGTAAATGCCAATGACAAGAAAACCTGCCTGATTTAATGACACGTCCGGTTTCGGCACCACGACAGACGTCACCTCCGGGCTTTGCCTTTAAATCTGCCATCTTTTCCTCAGTCAAATCAGTTCAGTCTGGAACGCGACCTTTGCACATCAGTGCTCATTACAGGACCCTTTTGCAGCCAGGGACAATGTATGAGTGGCTGCCCCAAACCTTTTTCTGTGTGTTCAGACTACTTCTTTCACACTGTGTCAGGTTAGTCAAATTTTGCGTACAAGTCTTTGGTACAAAACGTAGATTCCTATCTACTTTTGGACTATTTCCGCTAACTGGTAGTGCTACTTTCCCTGAAATGTTTCCCCCAAAATATTAAAAATTTGATCATTTCACATTATTTTTACGGTAAAGCTCCACATTCTGAGCATTTTTTGTCACTTCGCATTTTTATCGAAAAACGACCGGCTTTTGAGATAATCTCAATTTTCCGTGTGACATTCAAATGGTAATACAGTGGAACCTCGGGTCACAACCGTAATTCATTCCAAAACATTGGTCACAACCCGATTTGGTCGTGACCCGAAGTAATTTCCCCCATTGGATTATATGTAAATACAATTAATCTGTTCTGGACCGTACGAGCTGTATGTAAATATATATACTCTCGCTCGCGCACTCTGCACAGTGAATGCACAGGGAGAGACTGAACACGTGTGGAAATCATCAGCGCGTACAAACCAAAAGGGAAACTGGCTTGTTCGTCACAAGAGTGTGATGCAAAAGTTTGGCGAACTTTTTGGTCGTATCCCGATTTGTACGTGGTCCGAGATGTTCGTGACCCGAGGTTCCGCTGTACATACATATTTGAGAACTTTTATGTAAACGAAAATTTAGTGTACGAGTATCACATTTACACGCGTCACTAAAGTCTCTAGCAACCTTTGACCCACTTCCTCTTAAAATAGTGGTAATTTACCCAAATTGTTTGCCAAAGTAAAATTTTTATTCAAAGCAAATGTTTTATTCATGCAACTGCAGAGTCCGATTTGTTCAGCTTTACTTTTATAATAATTGTTCAATATATTATTTGATTTGATTTGATTGGTTGGTGACGGTTCTTTAATGTACATAATCTAAAAATCTAATCATTGTCTTACGGTTTACTCCTCAAATATGCATCCCCATTATCTAAGACGAGGGGAGACCACTCCCGATTTTTATTTTGGGGGGATCGTAACTGCCAGAGAGTGTTCAGAAGCCATTAAGAAGGCAAAGAGAATGCTGGGTTATTCAGCGCCCCGATTCCTTTCTGTTGACATTGCATTTAGTACAGCGAAACTGCAGCAATCCTAAAGGTGCTTGCACGTATAATGGACATAATGAAATCATAATTCGACACCTAAATATTGCACTTCGGTATAAGTCACATATGAAATGGAGAGCAATACTAGAAATCAATAAATGATACAAAGTGCAAAGAATGTGAGCCTGGGCTTGTAATCCAAGAGCGACTGCTGTTATATCGGCCATTGTCAGAAGTGTTTAACAGAATTCAGTCCTCGTATACCTCTGGGGTCGAAGCAGTTCTTAAATCTGTTTGTCCGCCGGGGGGGCAGCAGCTCAAACAGGTGATGTCAAAGAGGGTGGAGTTAGAAGGTTCTGGTCCTGTGAAGGGCTCTCCCGTCTGCCAGTGAGCTGCTGGCGTACCCCGCAGAGACGTCACATGACGGCATCCTCTCGTTGGAGCGGCGGTAGAAGGACTCTGGCAGCTCCTCCTTCTGCTTGTTGTTTGGTCAAACCAAAGGCCGAGGGTCCTCATGAAGTTGGGTCTCTGCTGTGCCTTCTTGACTGCAACTGTGCTGTTTCTGGACCAGGAGAGATCTGATGCAATACGTCGTCAAAGACGAGACAGGAGCCATAAAAAGATTTGGGGCAGCCACCCGCCTAAAGTTTCCTGGCTGCAAATCTACAGATGTGTACAGGTTCGAGTCCAAAAACAGAACTAGCTGGTGAGGTTGAGATGGTGCGGCAGAGGAAGTGAGGTGATTGGGAGCGGAAAACCAGAAGTGACGTCATGGGGCTTGTGACTGGAAAGGGGCGTCTTCTGGACCGGAAGTGACATCACAGAGGTCAGTTGGAGTTTCCCATAACGCGCCTGCAGTGGAAAAAGAGAACAGGATCCGCACACCTCGCAACCCCCTGGTCTGGCATGGAATTGCCTTCCTTCGAGCCCTTCAGCTGCCTCCCATGTGCACGTGTGTCACGGCATATACCCAGAAACCAAGAGCTCCTTCTGCACACTCTCCATTGATGTACAGTAGCACCTTGATTATCCGTCACTTGATTAACCGCCAAAAAGAAAAAGAATCACATGCCAGCACTGACCGACTACCGCGCCGTGTGGTGCGCACCTTGGAGCGGCTCGCCCTTCTGCTAGTGTGGTGTAATGTTCTTCCCCAGCACCACATGTCGGGCTGCATTTTGAAATCACAGTGTCAGGTGCGTACCTTCAGTTCTAATAGCATTTCGTAGCTGTTCACATTTGTTATATTTAATGTACTATACATTGTTATGGCTGATAAATATATGCGTGTAGTGTTGGAATTATCACAAAAAATTGAAAATATTAAACTTTTACAAAAGTGCATCAAGTATTGCTTCAATTTATGGAGTAGGAAGAACAACAGTGAATGATAAAAAGACAAAATTGGAAAACGTGTTGAAAATGGAATCCACTGACGGTAATGTTGTTCTGTATTAATGTTAATGTTCTTCTGTATTGTAAATTTCTTTTTAAACTCGTGTTATATTATCTTTTGATAATGTATTGTGACGGGCAGGCAGCTTGTGATTCGCTATGGGGAGGCAGAAACGGTGGGTGACTGGGTGAGGGGCTTCTGTTGTTGATGAGGCGGGCAGGAGAAGTTAGGAGGAAGTGGAAGGTGCAGCGGGAGGAAGACTCGAGTAGGGAGTCTGGAGACGATAGGCAGGAGTGTTTGTGGCGTAAAGAAAGAAAGAACGAAACCGATCGGTGCGGAAAGCTGTAATGTATTGTTCGAGAGGTGGGCTCCGTAACCCAGAGAATGGAGTGTAAGACTCCAAGTAAGACGTAGAAAACTCCACCACCTCTGAGTTGTATTTGCTTGTTACGCTGCTCGTTCCAATATTAAATCATTTTGTTATCACGATGTTTTGTTTTGTAAATTAGTTCGCTAATCTGCTGCATGTCGTTTTTAAAGTTGCTGTTCTCCTATCCGTCACGCCCTCGGCCCCGACCCCGGACAGACACTTTTGGTGGAGTTCAGGATGAGGTTCTCCTCCGCGCACCGAACGGTCAGGTCAGTCTTTACACTTTAGCCTCGTCTCCTCCTCGAATGAATCCAGTCACAGTCACTGTCACCAGCGAACTTATGATGGTGCTGGTGGGATGAGGGGGAATATAGTCCAAGGTATTGAACACTTATAGACGAGGGCTCAGCACACGGCCTTGTGGGACACCGGTGTGTAGCGTGAGGGGCCTAATCTAACCATCAGAGGGTGGTTAGTGGCAGATGGATTGTGAAAGTCCTAAGCCCACCATATCACGCCATTTAATTTATATCTATATAGATTTAGGTTAGGACCGCTCTGTCTTTGATGTCCATGAGGCTGGTGACAGTCACATTACTCAAGTGGGAGCCGCTAAGATTTTCCTCTTGTCCCCAACTGAAGGAGCCCTTGACACGACTGAAGAAATCTGCCAGGAGAATATTCAAAAGCGACAGCCGGCCAGGCGAGTGTTAGTTTACTGGTCTGGCTTTGCCACCCTGCTGTTCCAGTTTGTCACACATTTTAGGTTGTCACACACATGTGAGTTGGAGGCAGCTAAAGGGCTCGACTTGAATTGTAATTCCATGCCAGACCAGGAGGTGGCGAGGTGCACTCACCCTTTCTCGATGTCCACTGCAGACCAGTTACAGGAAATCCCGCCCTGGCCTTGATGACGTCACTTCCGGTAATGACTCCGAGGACGCCACTTCCGGTCCAGAAGACATCACTTTCCGGTCATGGTCCTGATGACATCACTTATGGGAACGACCCCGAGGACGCCACTTCCGGTCCAGAAGACGTCACTTTCCGGTCATGGTCCTGATGATGTCACTTACGGTAATGACCCTGAGGACACCACTTCTGGTCCAGAAGACGTCACTTTTCTGTCATGGTACTGATGATATCACTTACAGTAATGAGCCCGAAGACGCCACTTCCGGTCTAGAAGACGTCACTTTCCGGTCATGGTCCTGATGATGTCACTTCCGGTAATGACCCTGAGGATGGCACTTCCGATCCCGAGGACACCACTTCTGGCCCAGAAGACATCACTTTCCGGTCCCAATGGTACAACTTCCAGTTCTGGCCCCAGTGACGTCACTTCCTCTGCCGTCCCATCTTTGCCTCATCCAGGCAGTTCTGTTTTGGACTCAAACCTGCACACAGCTGCACACCAGTAAACCAATTTTGCAGCCAGGAAGGTTTATACGGGTGGCTGCCCCCCAAACCTTTTTATGGCTCCTGTCTATTCATTTTGAAAGCGAATGAGTGGTCGTCCCATTCCCCCAAATCCCCCCCCCCCCCCCCTGAGGCCAGCAGTCCTCACTAAACTGTTGATCAGTTTCTCTGAAGTCACCCCTTCCTTTTGGGGCATTGATAGTTAATATTAATTAATAACATGTTACTTGTATAGCGCCTGCTCAGTTTCCCACTTGCCTTTCTTCTTGTTGTGTCGTGGCCACGATGAGTTTTGTGACTTTTGATCTTTAATTGTTTTCTAGCATTTTAAACCGCGGCTCTTACTCTTCAAACCTGTCACAAAGTGACAGTGATCAGCAGATCAAAGGGGGGGGGGGGGGATGTGAGTACTGCAATGGATGGGCTGGCGTCCCAACTTGAATAAGTGGGTGTTTATGGCCAGGAATCACCCGGCACCCGAGCTTCATCGCCAGTCCAATCCAGTCCAGGTGACTGGTGCCACTTAGGTGAGGTTGTCACATTGTTACAAATGACTGCAAATAAAAGGGTTGACCCAGTGCGATGCCTAATTGGTGCAACTGGGATTTCAGCCCAGTGCCCAGGCACTGTGAGGACCACCCGGCTGCCGTCCCCTCCTTATCGTTCCGTTTGCTTTTGCTCTGCTCGTGTACACCAAGCTCTCCGCATCCAAGCGTAAACTGTGCCCCCTACCGTTCCGCTGTCTTAACACGGCAGGTTCCGCCTGCATGCCATCGTTCCAGAATCAATACCCCGTAAAGGCCTCGGACGCCTCTCAGATGCTGAGCAAGGGGGAAAGCTTGTAATCACCTTTAAAAGGTGGTGCAGGCTGACATTTTGCCTTAATTACGTTTTGTTGCACTGCATTGAGCACAGCCGCGGTTTCACTCGTTGAAATGATCGATTGTAACGAGGAGCTTCTCTCGCCGCAGCTTTGCTTACACATCCAAACGTCCCGTTCACAGTTTCATTTTATTGCACGTTGGTCGTTTTTATTATTTTTTTGTTTCCAGTTTGTTTATGCAGTGAACTGTTGTAAACTTGGAGTTCAATTCCAATTCTCCAGAAACACTTCCAAAAATGTCCACTAGAGGGGGGTGTGTGCTGCCAAACTCCGGCTGGACAGAAGGGCAGGCGCAGACTCTTATGAATGTAAGAAGGTTTGTTTCCACAAAAATGCTCATAGAAAGAATGAAGTCTCCATGGAGCACAAAAGGCAAAGAGGAGTTGTTAGGAGTTGGAGTCTCAAGACACGTGAGTCCCAGAAAGTTGCAAAGGCACCTCCAGTAACGGGGTTATTCCTCTGCCAAATCCCGGGCAGATAAATGGGCAAACACATCTGGTAAATGGCACCACGAAAGGACTGGCGTCCTGGGTTGGAGAGCACAGGAGGCCAGAATGGAAGAAGCAACCCGACTGAGATGGCCAATGATTATCCTATCCCAAGTTGGGATAGTTGGGGTGTAGTGAACGGTCTGTGGCAGTTTTATCTGCTAACGCGTCTCCTGATTTGGACACCCGCAAGGTATCATGGGACTTGTAGTCCCAAAGAGCAACCCAGTCAGTGTCCCTTTTATTGCTTTGACCAAAAACCCACATGGAGGCCTGTGGGCGTCCAGATTGGTGTCTGGAGCACAAAGCAACTTTCATGAATGGAATCCTGGGCAGCCAACTGGATTGACCTCCCTCTGCCTTCGACGAGATCGGGTTTTCATGGGTATCCCATCGAGACTTCAAGGGGACCCTCCCACTTCCCCCTTGCTTCAGTGCAATTGGAACTTTGCAGCTATTTAAGATGGAGGCGTTGTGTAGTGTGGCACATTAGGGAGGGTGGAGTCAGATATGGTTTGAATTTTTCCTTATTTGCTTTGGCACTGGGGTCTCAGAGTTTTCATATCGCTCCGACACAGCCTTCAGATGACTGATTCAACGTGATAAGCGTCACCTGGTAGACCCAAACACTTTCTGTCCACGCTCTGCCCTGGTCACCACGAAGAACGGCTCAGAGCCTGGCACTGCCACGTCTTCTGCTTTTCCGAGGGCGTCCAGGAAGGTCCTGGTTTTTTTTTTCTTTCAAAAAACAGCAAAAGCAAATTCCACGTCAGGTGAGCCACGGGGGTCTCAGAAGTTGACATCGGCGAGTGATGCCGGGTGTGACTCACCGCTCCTCGGCTGCACATTTATTTGATTTTGCAGTTCCTTGACTTCCACGTTGTGCCTTGAGTAGCAGATTATTTGTATTATTATTATTATTATTTTTATCATTGTTGTTACTGTTCATATTATTTTTGCTATCGGTGTTTTACGGAGTGGGCATCTGTGTGCATGTCAGCTTTGACTTGTGGGCCGTGCAGGTCTGCAGATTGACAACGGATCAACAGCCAGAGAGAAGCCCGGTCCTGGTGGAGACCTTTGGGCTGGAATGCGTTAGCAGGGTGTCGGTGGCTGCTCTTTAGGGGTCCACAGTTGGAGGTCAGAGGCGCCGTTACGCCCAACCACTCACATGTGTTTAAAGTCTCCTTTGGTTCTTTTCATTCCCTCTCCCGAGTAGACAGAGACCCAGAAGCGGGGCTCGTGTCTCCTTCACTTCCTCTTCTATGAACTCCGTTTTCAGCGTCACCCGCAGCAATGGCCGCGTTTTCATTTTTCATCAGTGCAAAGAAGCCAAATGTGACAGTCAGTGGCCAGAAAAAGTAGCAATTGTGAGGGGAGGAAAAAGAAAATATAAATAAAACAAAACACCAGGGCTAGAAGTGACATCCAGAGCTAGAGGCCAGCTTGGGATGCTGGTAATTTCTGAAGCCCAGCTCGGCTCCAGTTGCCCGAGTGTTTGTTTCAAATCTCTCGTTTGTTAACCTCGAGCGTCTTTAGGCCATGTGATGCACGGCCTGCTCGGATCTTAGCTTCGTGGGATGGACGAAAAGGCGTCTGCGTCATCACGTGGGACACTTACTGTGACTTCAGTGCCTTGTCTGTCTGATTAATTAATTAATCCTTAGGGAATCCAATGAACATTCTTCTCATTGGAAGGCAATGGACAGGCATCCCTGCCGGATTGGACTCAGGGAGAAAACGCACCTGAAAAGAGGTCTCCACACAGATGCCCTGTAAGGAATGGGTACACTGGCATCAACAGAGGAACAGTACCCAGCCGAGAAGATGGTCTCTGGGAGGGTCGTCATCCGCCTTCCAATCTCATTGCTCTCACACGGACGTTCTTCCCGTTAAGTAGTGTACCCCCAAATCCCTAAAGGCCCGATGCAGGACCCGGCCTCGGTGGCTCACTCCAGATGCCTCTTCATTTGTATTCCGCTTCTGCATCAAAAATTGAGAAGGAATGCAATCAGGGCAGCAAACCAAGTGGAAAAGCTGCCACTTAATGACTCATTTAACTATTGATCCCCCCAAAGGGACACAAGTGTACGGCGCTAACCTTGAAGCTCCGGGTTCAGGCTGAGGCCGAGAGCCGAGTGCTGCACAGCTGTCCCACTCTCAAGCAGTGGTTTGATTCCTTAGTGGACGTGCTGCTTCATTGAGTCCTGCGTGTCCCTCCTGAATCCCACCCACTAGTCCTGAAATGACAGACAAGCCGTGTGGTGGGCCTGCAACTTAACTGGATTTGTGCACTGAAAGCCCCAACAATTGAAGTGAAGCGTAGAAGGTTTGTGCCAAGGCAGGTGTTGCCCCACAACAGGTGCCAAGAGCAGAGCAACACCCACACGTGGCATGACTTGTGCATTTGGGTCTCACACGTTAAAAGTGTTTTGGACCACTTGACCATGAGAGTCGCTTTTAAGAAAGGCATTTACCGTATATATTTGATTTGACCGTATAATTTCCGGTATTTTATAATGTCGGTCGTATAAGTTGAATGCGGTGAACTCCCGCTATTGGTCCAACAGACAATAATACGCTAGCGCCCACCTGAGAGAGTAACCACGGGGCACACGGCCTTTTGTTTCTATGTATTGTGCCTACGTGACCACACGGTAATACCGAACTATTCCGAAGCGACGTTTGCGTTGTTTTCTGTTTTTTGTATCTCATACACCTTTATCGTGAGAATATCCCTTATCTACGATGGAGCGTTCGATCAGAAGAAAATATGAAGCTGGTTTTAAATTAAAAGTCGTTGAAGTAGCGAAAGAAATCGGTAACTGCGCTGCTGCGACAAAATTCAATGTGTCTGAGAAACTGATGTGAGATTGGAGGAGGCAAGAAGATGTAAAAAAAAAATAAAAATTAAGTGTCGTATTTTTGAACGGGCGTACAAGTCGGGGTCTGATTTTAAGATCGAATTTAAGACCCGACTTATACGAGATTATATACGGTAGGTGAAAAAAGTGATCTCCTCGATTTCAGTCGGTGATCCTTAATAACCCCTTCGCCGTGAAGACCGATTAGCAGCAGGCGTCACCAGTTAAAGGACTGACCTTTGACCTGACGTGGGTTCTGCAGGCTGACATCAGAGTGAGTTCAGAAGAGAAGACCGAGGTCAGCTGGGCCGGAGGGAGCGAGAGAGAGACTAAGGCTTGTAACCACAAGGGGGCGACGCAGTCACAATATCACCCCACACAACTCCAGGTTTAAAATAATGGATGGGACCTCCTTTTACAGCCACAGTATTACGTCAATACACGTCTTCCTCTCCTCCAGCTGCGTGTTGCCCGCTGACTCCCGACTCCTCGAGGGGAGGCCAATGGGCTTCTTTTAAACTGGACCTGGGGCTGTTTGCGGCATCCCGGGATTGGTCATCCGGAGCACTTGAGGGTCCGATGGAAACTGGGGTGGTCCTCACCAAGACCCTGAAAGGGTTGTTGTTCTGGACTCCCAAGTCCCGTGGCACCCTGGTGTCGCAACTGGGTTTAGTCTCGAGGAGGTTCTGGAAGGTCTCATCTTCTGGAATTGTCCTTTTTGTTTTGCGGTTTTGTTGGCTCGTCTCAGATATTTGGCGTTTTGGCCCTTGCAGCGTCTCCCAGTTCTCCCACGTCATTGTGTGTTTCATTTATTTACTTATTAGATTAAGATGGTGGTGGCACTCAAGTTGGTCCCGAGTGAGTGTTTGTGTGTCGCTGAACGTCCGTCCCCTGCGCTGCACTTCTGTCCCATCCATGTTTTCCTGCCTGTTCTGCAGACCCAAAAGTCGGATGAATGAATGGAGTGAAAGGCAGCAGGCAGGCTGGAGTGGGGCAGCTGTGTCACCATCCCGTCGCTCCCACCCTGGTCTGCTGTTCACACGTCCCCCCTGGGTGATCCTGTGTCCTTCCCACAGTCCGACGGCAGGCAGGTGAAGTGGATTGCAGCCTCGTAAAACGGCCAGGCGTTCTGCCGGAATCTCGCCTCTCCTCCATGGCTGCTGAGGTGACCCCTGAAAGTCCAACCTCAAATTAGGTTTCCAGAATGGCTCGGGCTTCATCTAATCCCCCCTGTCCCCCCCCCCCACCCCCACCCCCCCCAACGGTCGTTTTGATGAGTGAAAGAGACCCCTTTAATGGAATGTCAGTGTAAGTCGGACCGTCTGGAGCCTCTTCCGAGTCGGCGAGCTGTTTGACCTGCATGTGTGTGAGGTGAGATCCTGGAGACGCCCGTGGCATAACAATGCAGCTGTCTTTGGCGGTCTCCATTGATTTTTTTTTTTTTCCTAGTCACGGAGATGAGTTAAGGTTCCAGCAAGATCCTACAGCATCGTCCCTGGGGGTTTCCATGCGCAGTCCTAAACAACTTTGAGACCCTTTGAAAGAAAAAGCGTCAGGAGCTCACGTAGCTTAACTGATTTGCTCGGTGTCAAAGAGCGAGATTTAAATCCCTTCGTTGGCAGCTCTCCTCCTTTGAGAGTTGCTGGTGTGCTTATCGCCTTTTCTAATGAGCTCTGTATTAAACGTGCGGACCCCTTCTCCCGGGTGGGACGAGTTCAGAACCTTAAGGTAAGGAATAGAAGTTAGTTGAAAAAAAAATAAAATAAACACGAGGGGCTGAAAACGTGGCCTAGTTGGGGTCTTCTCGCCAGTCCTCTGAGATCAGACACGCGAGCCCCTCACTGGAGACCCCCCTACTCCCTCCATGCTTGTGTGCCGTGTTCAAGCGCCACCCGTTTGGAAAGTAAACTTTAAAACGGTGAGCAGAAAACACTTCTGGTGGGGGCTTCACCTGAACGGGCAGAGATGGCTCACAGCTGCAAGATGATGAGACGGGCTGCCAGCTAACGAGAAAACATGAGAATAAATGATGAAGGCGAGGGGCTGAAATGGTCGAGTAGTGGGGGCCGCGTTACATTTTTCATTCCACTTTATTTAGTGTTGTGTGGTTTAAAAAAACAGTAGCGGAAAATTCTATTTTTGAACCGGCGTTTCCTTAACTTCGGTACCGGCTGTCAAGCACCTTGGAACTCCGAGGGGAGCCTCTTCGCCGTCACCCCAAATGTATATATTGATATAGAAGACGCCATGAGGGAACCGACCCCCAGTGCTGCCATCCCCACGCCTCCCCATACTCGCTCCTCCTCATGATTTGCACACATGTCTGCAGTCAGGGTAACAAAACAGCTGTGAAACGGGGAAGAGGGGATTTCCTTTGGTATCGCTTTAGTGCCAAATTATAGTTTCGCTGCCATTGGAAACTCGTCGACGTGGTCTGAGAGATCGTGGGCTAATTAATTAAGGCCACTCGGAGGCCATAACAATTCTTTTTTTTTTTTTATTTCTTAATTTGTGTAATTTTTATTACACAAATTGGTTCCCAATCTCCAGCTGTGCCTCCATCCAGATTACAATACTAGCAAACACTCTGCGTTTCCTCCGAGCTCCACTAGATGTCGCTGTACGGATTCCTGCCGGATTCGGTGAACTCGTTTGTGTCTTGAATCTTTTTGTTTGCTAGCAGACTCGGCCCGTACACAGAGCTGTGATGATGATGATGATAGGTTTCTTTTATCAGGCCTACAACTTAAACATATTTGGTTTCTTCAGACCAGGGTTGCTACCTTTGCTTATGTTTAAATTCCTATTTGTTTTTTTTTTGGTGTCTACGTTAATGTTGTTTATTTTTATTATTTGTATTATGTGTTTATTTTTTTGTTTGTTGTGGATGCCTGTTCTGCCGTGTTCCTTGTGTTTTGTGGGTGTGGCAACCCATCACTTTCCGGTGAGGAACTGCCCCCAGCCCTGCAAAGGATCATGGGAATTGCAGTCCCTCTGTGGTACATTGTATGCGCTTGGTGTTAGGGACTTTTTGTTTTTCTTTTTTTGATTACTGTGGGTCGCCTATTGAGCTTTTGTCAATTTTTTTTATTTTGTAAATCTTTTTATTTTCTAAAAGATTCTTTGTTCTCCTTTTTTTGGGATCAAGCTGGACATTTATGGTGATCCTCATCCTTGTGGGGCTGTTGCTTCTTCCATTGGTCTCACATGTTTATTTCTAAGAGTTCCAGCAAAGTAAGCAAAAGCATCTCATTCAAAAAGAAAAAAAATAATACTCCAACCTTGCTTTGTGTTCCATCTTCTTTAACTAGATTGAGGCTCCTCTGAGATTATGTTCAGTGGCTCTTGAACAACAAAAGTCTTAGTTCTCCAAGGCATTTCATTTTTAAAATGGCCGTGATGTTGCACAGTGTTTTCATTTATTTCACTGTATTAGGGGTTGAATGACTGCAAAGAGCTGTTTTCTGGAGGTATTTTGGTTTGGTCTCTTTAGCCGAGGCTTTGATTAGAATGAAGACGTGTAGTAGGGGCTGACATGGAGGTGTTTTGTCAATGTGAACAACATACCTGACTTGTCAATGGGTTGTGTGCTGTCCACATTAATAAGTGGAGAAATGTGCATCATCAGGGTGTTTGTCCGGCTGCTATGTCTGTTTTCCAACAGATGACACATCTCAAACATTTGTGGTAATATACCGCATTGCATTTGTCGTTCCAACAGATGGCACATCTCAAACATTAATGTTGGTTTTTCAAATCTCAAACCAAATGGCATAATTCAAAGACATATGCATTGCATTTTCCATTCCAACAGATGGTGCACCACAAACATTAATGTTGCTTTTATGAATCCCATTTATCAGAGACCTATGCATTGTGTTTGTCATTCCAAATGAGTGGCACCGCACAAACATTTGTCTTAAATAATAAATAAAATAGATAATAAATGCATCATAAACATTTGTAATAATAATATGCATTGCATTTGTTATAGCACATTGTAAACTGGCATAAATCCAATAAATATGCATTTCATTTGTCATTCCAACAGATGGTGCATCATAAACATTTATAGTAGTAAAATGCACTGCACTTGTCATAGCATATTACTTTGTAAACATTAATATTGCTTTTATAAATCCCATACCAAATAGCATGTATCGGAGACATATGCATTGCGTTGTCATTCCAATGAGTGGCACATCACAAAAATTTGTAATAAATAATAAATAAAAAAAATAATAGATGCATCATAAACATTTGTAGTATTAAAATGTATACCATTTGTCATTCCAACAGATGGCATAGTGCAACCATTAACACGGTTTTTACGAAATCCGTACCGAATGGCATAAATCAGACATCTGCCTTGCATTTGCCCTTCCAACAGATGGTGCATCATAAACATTTGTGGTAATAAAATGCACTGTGTTTGTCATAGCATATTGTAAACATTAACACTGTTTTACAAATCCCATAGATCAAATAAATATATAGTGAATTTGTCATTCCAACAGATGGTGCATCACAAACACTTGTAGACCCTGAACTGACCTCCCTTGTACAAATCCCACCCTCTTGCTGTGTACAATCAACTTGCCCGCCCTGCTCTTCCATCCTTTCTTAACGGCTGTGGTGTTGGAGAAGCTGT
Source organism: Erpetoichthys calabaricus (assembly GCF_900747795.2). Classification (NCBI taxonomy): domain Eukaryota; kingdom Metazoa; phylum Chordata; class Cladistia; order Polypteriformes; family Polypteridae; genus Erpetoichthys; species Erpetoichthys calabaricus. The sequence goes on from NC_041411.2 coordinate 8,882,068, forward strand.
TGTGTATGAATTTAAAGTAAATCAGGATAGCAGTAGATATGAGTGTGCAGTCCCTGCAGTGCACACTTCTGTTTCACATTCCTCACCCCCACCTGCCCCTTTGCTCCTTCCTTCAAGCTTCACACATTTTGGATGGTCTGGACTCAGCTCCTTCTAAATGTCTTTTATGTGCACATGTCCTTCCGGTTATGGCGTCCATATTAACGTCCTGCTCTTTCCGTTTGCAGGGTGAAATTAAGGAAAGGAGTGAATTTCCTGGGAGCAAGATCCGTCGCTCCGCGGCTCTGGGCGGTCCGTCAGGAGACCGGGAACGATGGCAGGCGGACCACCATTGTGGTGTTCTGTCAGAAGAAAGCCGTCGCCTTGGATTACAGGTACCTGCCTTCTGCTTGTTCTGCCCTGCCTTCCTCAGACCCCAACAGAACGGCGACCCTCACCAGGACAGGTGAGATGATTTGATTGGCTTTTGGGGCGCACAGAGGGGCGGAGCAGCTCCTTTACGGTGACGTTCACATGTTGGGAAAGCTTCAAGGGCCTGCGTGTTTGTGATGTTGTTGGATTTGTAAAATGATTGCGACTCTTGAGGGGAGAAATTCAAGAGAAAAGCAGGTGGTGTGCCCTGATGGGACGGCCCGAGAAATACTCGAGGTCACCACTGCTGTTAATGAATCCAAAGGTGGGGACATCAAGCTCGAGGGGCCTGCATTTCTGCATGATAAGACTGGAGACTTTAAACGTTTGGTATTTTTCAATTATGAGGTGTTTCTTTACAGCTTTTTTGTTTCGCCCTAAATTCAGAGTATCCAATTCATCGATAATACGCAAAACGTCGTCCACGAAGTGTTTTGATTTCTGTGTTCGCTTCGGCCGGGTGTCGATGCCATTTTAAAGGGTGTTTGCTCTTCGCTACTCAGGCATGCGCGGGAAATCAAGTTCAAATCAACAAAGCTAACTTCTAGCAAAGAGAGTCTAACTAAAACGTAACGTCGAGTTATGTCGGCGATTACTCTACCGATCACTGCCCTCACCCCCTGAATTTCGTCAAAAGTCATCATGTTGGAGTCTTTGGTCTTATCTCAGTGCACACGGTCGGCTCCATCTGGCATGGTTTGACCAAGGACGTCCATCTTGTGTACACGTGATAAATGCCAAACTTACCCTTCATCTGAGCCACAACCGTTACCTCAACATCAGCTTGCACCAATCAGAATGCAGATAAATGGTATCACCCATAACATACCCCCCCCCCCCCCCCCCCCCCAACACGTGTCTTTTGGGTTTCTAAAGGTCCCAGAATCGCTAAACAGATGACACATATATGCAGTATATATATATATATATATAATATATATATATATATATATATATATATATATATATATAAAAATGGCAAATCAATCCATTGAAAATGAAAGTGGCCCAAAGTGAAGGAGTCTTTCAGAATGCACTGTATATGCCTGTCCGCCCCCTTTTGGCTAAATCCAGTTTCCTAAATTTGACCCGTTGCGCCCCACCTACCCCACCCTGGCTCTGTCTGCTGAACGCGCAGTCCTCTCACTAAGCGGTCAGCTGCCATTATCGTTCTGAACTGACAGCATTGTGCCTTGGGACTCCCCCGAGTCCTGTTTGTCTCCCCCTGGAGTTTCTCTCTATTGCTTTCTCTTGCTTCTGTGCAGATAAAGAGGATTGTATTGACAGTTCGTTTAGCAGGGAATTTAATTTTGTAGGAGGCCCTGGAGCCCTCCTCACTCGCGCTGGTTGGTATAAAACCGAGGCGCCCCGCTCTTTCATTACCGTGCCCGGTTTCAGTGGCCAGCCCGTCTTTCGTTCTTTGACTGTTACCTCGATCTTTGAAATTAAAGTAGGAGTCTAATTGCTGTATGCTGGCTGGCCAAAGAGACTGCGTTTTGATGGAGCGCGAGGAACACAGACGCTTGTGCCCGAGTGCCAGGAGATGGAGTTGAAGAGACTCCACGTGGCTCGCCAGTCCATGAAAGGTTGGCCGCTTGTCAATGCTTGGCCCGTTATTGACGTATTTATTGCCTCGCTTCTGATAGTTTTAAATCTTAGGGACATTTCACATTGGGATTTACATATTTTAATTAATCTCATAAATAAGAAACTGAATAGTGGAATGCGAAAGGTTGTGATGTTAATTAACTGGATATCCTTTGCCTTTTGTGAGCTTTAATAGTTTTTCCATGGATCAGGAAATAGTGTTAATAAATCTGTGTTCGAGTGACAGGTGTAATTTTATGGATTAGTGAGAGAATGAAAGGCGCAAACCTCACTTTGATTGGGAGGCTTTATGTCCTCCTGGCTATGGCTGTGCTTGGAGGAGACGGAGCAGTCAGGCCGTCGGTCGTTTGTCTCGGGTGCACTCCGTTCTGCTATTTGCCGGAATCCTTAGTGGAGGCGGTGGCTGGGGTGTGGGCAGTGATTGCCAGTTTAGTGTGATGTCCATCTCTTCAAAGGAGCCGCGTCCCCACTCAACAGGCCTTAATAAGTGTCTGGCTGTCACTCTAATGGTCGCGGTTATGTGCGAATCCAAAGCACAAACCCGTCTGCAGCAGAGCGGCTCGTTCAGCCTTCACTTCTGTGTTAAAGGGAGACTCGGAAAAGCCCTCCAGCTTGAGTGAGCTGCTTTCAGGGGGATTATTTACCTCGCGTGACCTGTGGGAAGATTTCAGTCAGACGCAGGTAACCTGAAGGAGAATCAAAAAGTAAAGGCAGCTTACGCTTTAAGAGTGCTAACTGTGAGCAGATGAACATAACAGTTCTACCGCTTCTCCTCATTGGCTTCCTGCAGACTGATGCACTTCTTGTATCGTCCCACTACGGGTACTTTATGATAGATAGATAGAAAAGGCACTATATACTAGATAGGTAGGTGTGAAAGGTGCTATATAATAGATAGATTGATATGAAAGGCACTATATGATTGATAGATAGATAGATAGATAGGTATGAAAGGCACTATATAATTCAATAGACATGAGGGGTACTTTATGATACATAGATAGATAGATAGAAAAGGCACTATATAATAGGTAGATGTGAAAGGTGCTATATAATAGATAGATAGATATGAAAGGCACTATATAATTCGATAGACATGAGGGGTACTTTATGATTGATAGATAGATAGAAAAGGCACTATATAATAGATAGGTACGTGTGAAATAGATATGAAAGGCACTATATGATAGATAGATAGATAGATAGATAGATAGATAGATAGATAGATAGATAGATAGATAGATAGATAGATAGATAGATAGGGTGATGCCCAAGGGCTCTCAACACAAACAGGCAGGACACCAGTTGCCACACAGCACATGGTTTATTTACACCATGTTGCCTTCCACAGCACAGTCCCTTTTGCCGCCAGTCCTTCCACCTCCACTCCTCCTCAGGCTTTGTCCTCTTCCTCCTGACTCTGGCCGTCGACTTCTGGCGACTGGTCCCTTTTTATAGGGCACCCAGAAGGGCTCCATGTGCCGAATGAGTTTCTTCCAGTCGTACTTCCGGGTGTGGTGGATGTGTGGCCGAATAGGGCCCTTAAAATGTCCATGCGCCCCCTGACGATGGCCACAGGTCCCAGCAGGGTTGAGTTTCCATGCTTTATGACCCATGGCCCCGCTGGAAATCAAGGGGGCTTCCCTCTTTTGGTCCAGGGGACCAGCCAGATACAATAGATAGAAGTGAAAGGCACTATATAAAAAAAACAGATACATAGATAGATATGAAAGACGCTATATAATAGATAGTCAGATAGATAGACAGTCTTGTGTTGCTAGATCAGGCTGTAAGGCGGATGTGGAAGACGCTCAAACTGCAGTTGTTGCTTTGCCTCCTCCATTGTGGTCAGCTCTTAGGCACACATGCTGTCATGGAGCAGCGAGACTCTTTCAGGTTGCAGCCTCCACGTGTTATTATTTGGGCACATTAGTAAACTCTTTGGAGAAACTTTCTGGTGAGTTACTTCTTCACAAACATGTTGTATGTGCATTTGCCACATGAATTTGTGTTCTAAGCTTAGGCGCTTTCTGTAAATCTAAACAGTTCTCATAACTGTTTAGAGCCCCAGGAGGCGGGGCCACCCATCCACCTCAGGTAAGGCACCGCCCCCAGATAAAGTGAGCCCAGGTGCCCATTCTGGACAAGACTGACACTCGGACCCTCCATATCAGTGTAGAACGCAGTGGACTTTACTTGGGGGCTTCAGTTGATTAGCCCTCTGGAAGCAGTGGACCCGATTGTAATTTTTTTTTTTCTCGTGGTGGGGTCCTGGAGTGACACCGTTCCCCTCTTTATTGTGTAGACTGTAACCGAGTTCCTCGAATGGCATACCCTAAAAGCACGGTCAAGTATCGCAGCTCGGCATATCCCTCTTTCTTTGCATTTTATATATAGAGAGACGGGGGAAATGTCAAAGCCAGCTGTCTGTCACTCTGGCGTCACTTGGTTCCTTGCGTTGTCACAGCTTAGAGCAGCAGCAGCAGCGCCATCCATCCTGCCCTAATCATTTCAGTGAAGCTAAGCAGAACTCAGCCAGGACCTAATAGAACAAAAATGAAGGACTTGAGTTGCTCAAGACAGCGCCGCCTGTTGGAGATCAGTTGAATGATTGCACTCTATATTCTCCTCCCTTGAAGTGGGTAAAGTAGCACAGCAGCAGGAGTTAGCAGTGTCATTGGAGCTTAATGGGCACTACCCGGTATGCCAGAAGCCCACCGCCGCCAGCGTGTTTGAATGTTCTTCCTAAATAAGCGGCTGGTGGTGGCGCGGTCCCACTGGGCTGGAGCGGAGCACAGCTTACCACGGATTTAGCAGTTGGCCGTGATCGATATGGTGCGTGTGTATGGATATCCGCTCCTCACGGGCGCGCTCATTGATTTCGTTTTGGAGGTTGCAGCCTCCGATAGACAGCCCATTAGAGCTAATCTGGTGCCGTTTGTGGCAGCGCCGCGCGCCGGGCTCTAATCCGCCAGCTGTCATCGCGCCTTCATAAAGACTTCTAAGATGCTGAACTTGAGTCAGGATTGTGTGGGGGTTTTTTTTGTTTTTTTTTTTTCCTTCCGGTCGTTTCTTTGTAAGCCCCTTTACCAGGATTACATGCTGCAGGCTCATCTGTTGAGTGGCGTCCCACCCCACGTTTTTTATCTTTTTTTTTTTTTTTGGTCCTTTCCTGGAATATCCGTGATTGAGCTGGCCACCTCCTGATTAAGCTGGGTCACGCCGCTCCGTGTCCCCGTGCTCTAGTTTATTACATTTGATACCTGGAGAAATTTGACAAAGGGGGGCTCTTATTGGAACGGTAGTGCCACTCTCCTCCCCAATGACTTTATTACACTTTTAGTTAGGCTTACAGAAGGGAAGGTGGTCCCTTGTCACCAAGACCAGAGCAGGAGGTCACCTGTCACCTTAATGAAGCCCACCTTTAATAACTGCAGACTGCACTTTCCGGTTGGTTAATCCGCCTCAGACCCGGGCTTCCGTCCTGATGGAGAATCGTGCAGCGAGGGGCAGCTGCCAAGACACCCACCACCTCTGTGGATCGCGTCGGATATCACGACATGGCCACTGTGTGTGTGTGTGTGTGTTTGGGAAAGAAACGCCTAAGGTGTCCATCTTGATGTCAAGCGTCACTTGCCTCGCCGGTGACGTGAGGTCCATTTTATATATCGCCCTTAACGGTTAGTTAGGCTTGTCAGATGAAGTCACCGATTGGGGCGAAGGCTCTACTCCTTCACCCCTTCACTGGGGGGGGGGGGTGGAGGGGGGGTTCGAGGTCTTGTTTCACGTCTTTTTTTGGTTGACTTGGCCGTCGTTGATGTGACTTTGGTGTCTGTGTTTTCTGGGTGCCCACCCTGTTAATCCGGGGTGGGGGGGGGGGGGGGGGTGTTCCACAGTTCCTGGCAGGTTTCCTGGTAGTTTTTGCTGTTCTTATATTTATTCTGAATCTCTGCACATGTGCCCACTTTGCTTTGTTTTTTTTCGGCTTTCGCCATTTGCTGGTGCCCCGGGTCTTTGCTTGTCGTGGGTTGCCCTTTGCCAACAACTCCTTTATGCCTGGAGTGCTCTGAGGAGCTTCATGTAGTGCACTTAGAGAGCATTTGTGTGCTAAAAATCTAATTAAGATTCTGCGTGTCCCTTTTTGCATCAAGCCGGGGTTTTGACAGGATTTCCCCCTCTCAGGGTTCATCTTTGGAGCTCTTTGGTGCTTTGTGACCTTCAGTCATTCATAACGTTATTTCCTTATGTCCGTCTCCATCGTCCTGTCAGCCAATGGCTGCCCTCAGTTAGGTAAGCCCGGCTGAGAGAAGCTTCAGCCACTTCAGCCCCGCAGATTTTTCCAAGACGCGTTCCTTGTATAGCTGATGACAACTGAAGCAGGGATCGCTGTTAACTCCGTGCGCCCGTGAAGCCGGGTCATTAAAGTAAATGTCAGACGCTCTAATCGCGGGGCAGCGGTGGCACTAACATTTTTATATTAAATATGAGAAAATATGGGAAGGTAATGAGAGGTCACCGCAAAGGCGGAGGACATTAGCGTTAATGGCAATCACGGAAGAGCGAGCCACCGACTTTGGATGAAAATGAGGCCCTCTCTCCGTTAACTCCTCTTGGCAGAGTGACAGCCACCGCCTGTGTCACCGCAGCAGCCCTCCTGCAGTCCTTGGTGGCCACTGGCAGGTCGGGGGGCACAAACCAGCGCAGGCAGCAGACGTCAAGCACAAAGCTTTGTGGGTACTTTAACACTTCCTTGTTATAATTCTACTGCCCTCTAATGGTCAGGGGGTGGGATTGAATGGCGAACACTTTGGACTTTAAACCCCCCACAATGACAATTTGATCCTTGTTTCTTTGTAAAGCAGGTAGCCGTGGTCTTCCAACGTGCATTGTGGTGATGTTCTCAGCGGTTGGTCACTTCCTCGGTTGTCCTCCTCTGTCCCGACTCCTGCCTGTACCACCCGATCCTTCTTTCCTGCACTTTTCCTTGGAGCCAGTCGATCCATTATGACACTCCAGACACCGAGAGGGGCGGGTCGTCAACTTCTGATGATACTGAGTGGGCGCTTATAAAAAGTAAAAGTATGCACGCTGGGTACACCAAGGGGCACGCGCTCCGCACTAAATACACAAAGAGGGGCACCACTTGTGCTCCGGTCTCCAGGGGTCTCCTCAGTGATTCTCTCACGATTGTCAGAGCAGGGTGGGGATTGCGCGCAATTGTCAGGACCACCCTACCATCGTAAACAATAGTAACTTGCGGCCCACCGGCAGCAGCAGCCTCCATCCTAGAGAGCGACAAACACTGTGCCCAAAGAATTAGCAAAGTACACATGGGGGAGTTGGCAGTACAGCCATGGCAGTGACCCCTTCATCTTGTTTAGACCTCCAGGTGGCTCCCCGTCCTGGTATGCCAAGTGGCACCTGGCACAAGCAGATGGCATGGGCTGTCTGAATATGGCAGCTGAGAGGGGCTTTCTTTGCTGTTCTGTCTTTATGGTCCCGGACCAATGGGATAGGCGGACCCCCACCCTAAGTTTCATTCATGTTTAGGTTTGACTCACTAGAGGGGTGGATTCAGCCCCCATTCCAGCCTGTGCTCCCCTCCTGGAGGGCAAAGGGGGTGCCATATATCCTCCCTATCCCTTCCATTTCAGGCTGTGCCGGCCCACCTGTATTCCCCCAGGGTAGCTGACCAATCAGGTGCTGCGATTCTATCTAAAGTATTTGTAGCGTCTTGTAAACACAACTGGTTTTGAAATTATTATTTTTATGAGTCCTGTCACAGGATTGTCACCGTCCTCCACGTTCCTCCACAAGATGCGGTGACTCGAGGGGAGCAGCGCCTCCCCAAAAATTTGGCTGAGTGCATCCAGCTTTGACACGCCAGCCTTCTGCCCGCTGACACTTCTCAGCTGCTTGTCTCTCCTTAATGCTCAGTTTCATTTGCTACAGCGAGGAGAAAATTCCGTTTCTATTACCGTGGGGTGCAGAGGTCAACCATCTGCCGTGAAGGTGGGCTGCCACAGTGAGGCATCAAAGGGCTAAAGAGCCGGGCAGCCATTTTGAAGGCCATTTGCTCGCTGCTCTTGGTGCTCCATTAACTTAGGGTGCTGAGGTGGGGGGGTTGGCTGCTCTTTTGGGTGAGCCCCCCATTTGAGAAATAATTAAGGAAAAAGAGGGGTTGTCACCTCTTAACAATGTAACACGGACACTTGGACAGCCCCCGCTCATCTCCATCGAGCTCACCTGAGTGGCCCCAGTATGCCGTACTGTAGATGTTGGTTTAGCTGGTGAGTAGGTGGAGGTCACGCGCTAGAATAATTATGACTCTTTACATTTATATAGCGCCTTTTCTCACTAAGAGCTCCAGTGAGTGGGGAGCCACTTGAACCGCCGCTAACCTGGATGACGTGACGGCAGCCATTTTTGCACCAACACACTCACCACACATGAGCTGTTAGGTGGTGCAAGTGAGGACAGGGGGTGATTAGGGGGTCAGAATGACTAGGCCATGGTGGGCAGTTTAGCCAGGGCATCGGGATAACCCCTGCTCTTTACGAAGGATGCCCTCTTATGACCACAGAGAGTGTCGGGTCCTCGGTTTTAGATCTCATCCAAAGGGTGGCACCATTTTGACAGCACAGTGTCTGGGCCATTGGGATCCACATACAGACCACAGGGTAAGCGGCCCCTGCTGCCCTCACCCACACCTCATCTAGGTGGTCTCCCACCCAAGTACTGGCCGGGCCTGAACAGGCTTAGCCTCAGGTGGACGAGCTCTTCTGAAGTGGTCTGTCTGCTGCTGTCTGGCAACTTGAGGACTTCCCCAGAGTCCTCAGTGTGACCTCCATGCGGCACATTCCTGGGCCCACTCGACGACTCGGTAAACCGCAAATGTTCATGGGAAGGCATTCGGCGGGAAGGGTGCCATGTAAAGTCGCAAGTTTGGACCCCACCTTGTGTGGCCGTGTCCTTCTAATCCAAATGCAGTAACTGGGTTTGATGTTTGTCTCTGATTGTCGGGATGGGGTCTGTGTATGAGTGAGCAGACCACCAATTAGCGCTGAGCGCCCAGAGGTGAGAAATAAGCAATGCGGGTGTGTTGGACCTCGCACGACGGACAAGAGGCGCCATCTGTGTGGAGTCTTGTGAAAGAGTGAGTCCAAGATGAAGGGGCCGACACTGCAGCTGAGCCCACCGTAGCTGGAAAGCTGCAAAAGGGCGAGCATGCGGTGCTTTGGAAAGTCGGCGTGCAATCGTCACCTTTGACAGACCCTGTGACCTGTAGACATACTCAGGTGACAAGATCAGCGACCACCATTACGAAGTCTGACAGCCCCCCAAGCCCGTGCCTAGAAGTCATGTAATGTGAAGTCAGTTTAATGGAGACGAGCGTCTGTCTGTCTGTCTGTCTTCCTCCTCTCTCCAGTTGCCTAATTTGCTTGTCCATTTCTCCCAATGATTTTTCACCCCGAGTTCCTCCCCTGCCTGGGGTTCAAACTCTCATTTCCTGTCTTTTGTTTCTGCCCTTTTTATTTATGTTAACGTCGCTGTAGTTGGTTATGTTTGTTGTTCTTTCTTCTTCATCTTCTCTGTGTGTTTTATGGGTGGTTCCCCAAGAGGCGGAGTCACCAGCCAATCACTTTCCGGGACTGCCCCTCCCCTTCCCGCCCCGCCCTATCGGTATTGGTGTCCCACAGTCCCCGGCGGTTCATTTTGAACGTGTTAGGGAGTTGATTTATTTAAGCTCTGTTTGGACGACGCTTCTGGATTTCTGTTTTGGGACGTAATGTTTTTGGGGGGCAATTCTGTTGCCTCTTGTCCTCCACAGAGCTTCTTTTTCTATTTTTTTTTTTTTATTATTTTTATAAAGATTTGGCATTTAACCTTACTAGACGGTGTGTGACGGTAAATACCCCCACCCCACCCCCATTGGCCATTTTTAACACCATTTTAACTCCTAGGCCACGACGCTCTCCGTCCGTCCCTCTGCCTGTCTGCCTGACTCGGCCTCCATACTTCTGTTAGGCAGCCTGATTCCATTTGTTGCCGCTTCAGATTCAGGACTTGGCGCTCTGAAATTTTAAAAGCTGGCAGTGACCTCAAAGCGTCACCTCGAGACTTGAGCGAAGGAGTGAACATCGTAAATGGGGAGAGAAAAAAAGAAAACCAAAATCAGATATTTATGAGAGCAGGAGGGACAGAGAGAGTTAGCCTAAGGTTGGTGAGCTCGTGATTACTGCAAGGTCGCTTACACCTCCTCCTCGTCCTCCTCCTCTCTTTGACATTTCCCGGGTGTCACACGTGTGCTCCATGGCCAAGGTGCTGCCGCTTCTAGAAATTGAGAAATAAGCGCACTTGCCGTTTCTGGCGCCCCTCAATAAAGATGGTGGGTCTTCTTTTGCTCCGCTGCCTACTGAGTGCGAATCAATGGCCGTGAAGGAGGTCTGAATAAATAACACACACATAAGTAACGTCTAGACCTTAAGGCATTGAGAATAACCGATGCCAACGAAACACCATTGGGGTCCATGAGGTCCACTCAGCCGGAGCAGGAACCAACTCCAGAGTGGTTAGAGAAGAGGAGCTCCATGAGTGGGCTGGCATGGCTGAGCCTAAGCTCACTATGGGCAGTGCCAAGCGTCGGCCAGAGTGGTGCCAACCGGTGCCACCCAAGGACCCTGACGGACACATCTGGGTTCGGAGGATGCCAGGAGAAATGCTGCCCAGGTGGTGCTCATTTGCACATCCCTGACGGTGATTACATTTAACACAACTCAATAATCATAATAATTCAGAATTCAGCCGCCTCCCAGCAAGTAACTAATGGGAATAAAAGAGTTGTAATGGCCGGAGTGGGGTGTCCAACGAGCCCCTATGGGTGTGCTGGTCAGGGGGCCGCAGGCTTTTGGCCATATAGTGTAGTAGCACCAGCTCAGGCCTGCTTCAGTGAGCCCCCTGAGAAAGAGGAGCTCCGCAGCAGACTTGGAGGGTGGGACGTGCCTGACCCCTGAGTGATTTCTCGTGGGCGTCTGGCCAAGTCGGTGGTCCGCTGTGCAGTGGTTCTTTACTCCAGAGAGCGCCTCATCAGAACGGCCCACTCCACCAGCCAGCGCTGCCCATCCACATGTGCTTTCGTCACGATGGCGCTGGTTGGCAGATCTGAATCAAGCGAGGGGGCTCAGTTAGCATACATGCCGCCCGCCTGACTTGAGGAGGCCCACCCTGCCCTGCTGCGTCTGCTCCCTGTGTTTGTTGAGGATTAGCATTAAGTCACAAATACTCGAAAGCTCATTGATTTTTGGCCCCCTTGGATCAAATTAATGAAGCAGCCCGGTGCCCGTACGCCAGCGCTGCCTTGGTGCCAATAAGCACGAGACCTCATTAACCTCCCCTGTTTACCGAGCGTGCAGCCCACGGCCCGCCTGGCATCTTGTTGTTAAGAAAGCGTGGCCGGCAGTCAAAACAAAGCCAGAGAGCCCTTCATGGCTGCACCTCAGTCAATAATAAGCTCGTACGGTACAAGAATGACGCCAATGGACTCCTCGAAGATTCACTTGGTTTGTCATCATGTCTGGGAGCAGCGCTGGCATACTACTGCCACATTGCTCTAGTGCCCTCCTAGGCTGGTACAAGTTCCCGGATTTGCTCGGCAGGCCACTTAACCCCCAGCCCCCCGACTTGTTAGTCGTTCCACCCTTTCGCCTTTGTGAGGGGCCCGACGGTATGGTGGGTGTGGAAGGGCTGCCACTCTTGGTGACGCGCATTGGCATGTTGCAACGAGACGCCCCTGCTGTTTGGGTTTGATCGCGGGGGTCAAAGACGGTTCCTGAGGCGGTCTGAATATGTGGCACTGGTGGGTGACGGCACTCCAGTTCATCCCCGGACTTGTTCAACGTGGGCGAGGAAGGCACACTAACATGACGTAAATGAAAGAAAAAAAAAAAATCTGAAAAGGTTGCGTAATGTGACGGGGGTCTTCAGATGGCAAACACATTCAGAAGTGCCCTGCTGGTGTTCAAAACGGGGGGTTCCGCCAAATCACCAAGTGGCCGTTTTTGGCCCACAGACTCATTCACTTTTATTTAGCCCACCAGCCATCCAGTGTCACAAAACACCCAGCTTTGTCCCATTATGGGATTGCAGGGAGCTCTGAGCGGGATGCGAGTCCATTAACTTCCTAGGCATTCATCCCGAGCGTGTCGCTGGGGGTTCTGAATTCTGCATAAAGGCAGCTGTAGCCCCCTAATCGCTGGATGTAATGGTGAGCTTAATAGTTACACGACGTTGAAACAGCAGGAACGGAGAGGCTAATAGGAGCCCAAAGTGAAACAAACTGGTGACCTGGACCCTCAAGCAGACGTGCCGCCTCCACACAGAGGGTCCCGGAGCTGCGAAGCGGCAGAGCGGACTTGTTTTCCAGTAAGTTTCTAATTTCCTTGTCTTGTCGGGTTGCCGGTTGGAGGCACAGGCAGGTGATGCAGGATTTGAACCCACAGCCTGTGGGTCTCAAGTCCAAAGCCGTGAGCAGTACGCCTGACTGACTATGGGGGGGGGGGGGGGGGGGGGGGGGGCTGCTGCTTCTTCACTGGCCACTCGACTGCAGTAAATAAAGCAGCGGCGGTCCCGCGCACAAGTGTTTCCTGTCCTTTGTGTCAATTTACTGAGATAAACGGAGACCTTTCAGAAAATGCCGTTTGTCACTTTCGTTTCCCAGATAAGCGCCTCCGCCGTGTTTTCTGGCCCCGCGTTCCATTTGCTTTATTATTAATAACCGTGAATCTAATAATAGCCGCTTTGTTTACTTAACGTCTCAAACGGAATATCCGGGATGTTTCTGTCGCTTGACTCCCGGTGATCCGAAGTGACGGTGGGCTCTTTTTAGTGCTCATCTGGATGAACGCGAGTCGGGTGGGCTTGGATCGAGATCGAGGGAGAGACGAGCCCCCCCGCCCCGCCCCGCCCCGCCATTCCACTTAGCCTTTCTTTTTTATGGAAGGCGGATGCTCATGCATTAATCATTTTGTTGAAATGTCACATCGTGCACGCGGAATTGCTTCTAAATAATCGGAGGAGCCTCGTTGTCGTTTGTGTTACCGGATTTCTCAAAAGTTCCATTGATTACTTAAAGTTGGGCAAAAAGGTGTTTTAAAAATGTGGTGAGGACCCCCCCCCCCCCCCCCCCCCACACACACCATTCTGAGCCATGATCGTTGCACAGCAGATTGTACATGTCCTGCTTTGTGTCATGTCCTCCTGCTGCGATGTTGGGCCACAAACCTGAGACCACCTGGTCAGAGCGCACCCCCCCTTGTTACAACTACGAGGATGGCAGGGCCTTGTTGCCCCTCACTGAAGACTGGAAATCAAACCCGCACATCTCTCTTTCTTTCACTTTTTTAATGTAGTTTTGGTAGGCGGTTAAGCAGCCCACCCTGGTACCACGTCCTCCAATTCTTAAATTTGAATCGGAAAAATCCCTGCATAAATAAAATGGATTTAAGCAGCAGCCCTTAGTGATGAGCACACAACACGAGGACGTCGCTGGCACTGCCTGGATGGACCAATCAGGATCTGCCCACATTCCGCAGATGCAGAGGTGCTGTTTTTCCACGCTGTCGTGTTGCCACTTGTGCGGTTTATCTTTTTGCTCAGTTTGTCCTTTTTCATGTTAGGGGTGTGTGACGGACCTCCTTGACGTCATCCCCGAGTTCGGTTGTCCCATACGCAGCGACAAGCCCGATAAACTCTCGGGACAGGATTCTGCTGCCATCTAGTGGATAAAATAACATCTAGCTGCAAAAATGAGGACTGTTTAACATGCTGTGGTGGCTCATCAATATTCATGAGCAGGGCGGAGCCTTTCTCAAACGGAACACCCTGAAAATGAACCGTTAGCTGAAGGAGGCGCTAGTGAGGATGGTGTGAATCAAACTGGTCCGTATGGCAGTGCACGACCGAACCGCCATGAGTGAATCGAGTCACGTGAAGCTTCAGCGTGGCAGAAAGGTAAAACGATGGTGGAAGGAAGAGGAAGAAAGACGTTAGCCCCCTAGGCACTGTTTGTTAATGTTCATGTCAGGGGAAATGTGGAAGTCACTGAGCCTTGGGCTGTGGTGGCCTACAGTGACACAGGGGGGGCGCGTCAGTCGTGCGGCTCAGGCATCGGATAAAATGTAAGAAACGTGTGCGCTTGTGATGTCGGGCTGAGAAGGAGGACGAGAACTTAATCTGAGTCACTACACCCGACGTCCTGCTCCTGCTCGATTTGATGGTGACATTTTGGTGTTTACAGGTTTCTTTTAAGCCAATGTGACTTTTTGTCGTGTGACATTATGTCCAACTCGCTGATCTTGTCCAGTTACGTGACTTAAAATGGCTGAACATGTCTGCTTTACCTTAAGACTTGCCCCCTTGTCTTCTGACAGCCAATAGCGTGCTGCCTGACGGAGCCTCTGCCCCTCTTTATACCTTTTCTTTCCATTTCGTCACGGTACTTAAATCCCGAGACATCAGACAGACAAGCCCCTCTTCCGTTTGTGAGGTCCAAAGCCCAAGTGCTGCCTGACGGTGCGACGTGAAGGGTTAGCGTGTGAAGCGCGAGCCCGTCTGACAACATCGCTGCACTTTGGGGCCTGCAGATTCACTGGCTGTCCACTCCAGCGCCATACGCAGAAAATCGGCCGTCATTGAGGATTAATTTCTGGAAGAAGTTACAACTTGTAGCCTTTGATTTCTTTTTAATTTATTGGACACCATCCAGAGCGTGCACTGTTTGTCTAAATAAAAAATCGGACCGTTTAGTTAAATGGCAGAAAAGGTCGCGTGTGCCTTGTGCATATTTCATAGGCTCCTGCTGGCCCTGAGCAGATTTGTACGGTTTAAAAGAAAAGTGCGCTGTTTGTTTCAGTAGAAAATCATTTTAAAGACCGTCGGCCAATACAGAAGGCCGAGCTCTCAACAATTAGTCCACCAGAATCCGTCCGCTAAACGTAATAAAAAAAACAAAACCAAACGGCGGTCAGGTCCGAATTGGGGCGCCACCTTCTGGGAGTGTCGGCCCTCAGGGGGTAATCAAGACTGTTGGTGACGGCCCCCCTGCTGTCCCGGGGGTGGTACGGCATACGTTAGGCGGATCTAGAAGATGCGCATGTGTGACGAGGCGTAATATGTTGGTCTCGTTATAATATTGGCTCACTGATGTCACTTATAATGCGCGCGAGTCGCCATTTAGCACGTTGGGCTGCGTTCCCCCTGCTTGATCAGAGGTGTCGTCATTTCCCTGTTTCTCCAAAATGTGGTAGAGTTGCCCTAAAAATGCCCACTTTTTCCCGTCTTTTATTAAGTTTTATAAACCTGACAGCTCATCTAATCTGCATATTTGTGGGATATCTGAGGAAACTGTGGCTATCTGCACATTAGAGCATTAGAACAATCTGGACGAGAACAGGCCATTCAGCAAGATGCAATCAAAATTTGTGTCAACCCATAAGAGCAGTAATCACATCTGAGCCTATTTGGAAACCGTGAGGGGTATCTGGGGGGTCACAAGCCAAGGAGTTTCCAATGACGGCCCTGGTAAAGTGCAAGGGGCTTCAATGGCCCTGCGTCTTGTCTTTCTGTTTCTACCCTGATCAGTTAAAGCGACGCCTGGGCCTTAATAAGCGGTGGGGGGCAGTGGGACGAAAAGCTGGTTATTGGCAGCCGCTGCGCCGATTGTGATGCGCGGAACAGAGAGCTGTGATATACATCACAGGCGACCGAGACACTAATCAATGGAGTTTCAGGAGCAGCCATCATTCATCGGCGGCGTGACTGCCAGGCAGCTGTGTTAAATTTTTGCTCCAGCAGTTAGGAATAATTTTTAACGTCCTCCAAAACACATTCAGAATAAATCGTGGCACTGCCTGGCTTGCATATAAAGCAAAAGAAAAAAGGAAAATACAAAAAGTGGAATGGAGACTGCCCTTGTAAGGAGAATTTAAATTGTGGGGGGGGGGGGGATTAAAGTTTGGCTCACTGGCAATTCCTGCGGGCAGCTTAGTCGGGCTGGCACATGCCAAGGGGCAAAGGTGGGGGAACAGCGGCGGCTCAAACACACGTCCACGGGAAGCCACGGGCTGGAGGTCTGCACTCTGTTTCAGAGGCCAAAATGAAAGTGTCCCTTTAAAATAAATGACTGCTGAGGGGAGCAAATTAAAAAAGAGAAAGAAAAGGCATAAATCAGAATATGGACAGCCATATTAAGAAAAGGGTTCAGGGCCGAGGGCTGACTGGCACCTAGCAGGGCAAGTAGAGCGGCGTGTGAGCAAAAAAAGTGGGACAGCCCAGGGGCACAGCCTGCTGCACACACACACACACACACACACACACACACACACACACAGTCGGCAACAGTGTCAAGTGGAGGGGCTTCAGGAACACAACGCAGACCGGGATGAAGAGGGAGTGATTGGTGAAGAGTGTGGTGATGGCACCTGGCACGGGAAAACCACACCGGAAATAGAAGAACATCAGAAGAGTAAAGGGGGAATGAGAGGGAGTCACTCCAGTTCATAAGAGATGGAAAGTAGAAGTAGATAGATAGATAGATAGAAAGGCGCTATATGATAGATAGATAGATAGATAGATAGATAGATAGGTAGTATGAAAGGCACTATATGATTGATAGATAGATGTGAAAGGCACTATATGATAGTGCGATCGTGGACACAAGGTGACGCTGTTGCTCACCTTTACCCCAACAGACAAGCACTCTGGACACAGGTTAAAAGTGCTAAGAATATTCTTACTTTCTTCACTTTAGTGCCCCAAAGCACCTCCACCACAACAAACAGACAATAACTATAATTATAGAATAATTAAACAATTCTCTCCTCCCAGCAGCTCCGTCACACTCCCTCCCAACTCCGGCTCACTTGCTGGGCCTCCATCCATCCTTTCTATAGTCCTTGACCCGGAAGTGCTTCTGTCTCTCCGTCCATGTGATTCACCAGCACTTCCGGGTCAGATGGAGACTCGTATTTTCTTCAGCCTGGAAGTACTTCTGCCCTTCCGTCCCCATGACTTGGGGGTACTTCTGGGCTATATTGGAAATGGAAATCCCAGTGTCTCCCTGCAGCGTCCCCTGGCGGCACCCACAGTACCCAACAGTGTTGTGAAGCTAAACTCCATCTCCCATAGTGCCCTGCTGGAATCTGGGGCACTGCTAAGCTGCAGGGAAGTCGCCATCTAGCGTCCTGGGGATTTCGGCTGGGTTGAGCAGCCAACTGTCCATCACAATGGATAGATATAGAAGGAGCACATGTAAACAAAACTGAGCACCATTCTATTTCCTATCATATAGCGCCTTTCCTATCTATCTATCTATCTATCTATCTATCTATCTATCTATCATATAGCGCCTTTCATACTCTCTATCTCTCTAACTATAGGGGGTCCAGAGTGTGTCCCTTAACCCTTTTAATGAGCTTCTTGCTGTTCGGTGGTCCTCTCCTGAAGTGATGTCACCAGCCCAGCACATCCCACTGACTGTCACAGAGATGTAAAGGATGTCGCTGCCCACTCTGCCCTTTCCTCTCCAGTTCCTCTGTGTTAACAATCCCAGTCTAACCTGTCGCTGATGTGGACCCCCAAGACCTCCTCCTCATCCACTCCCTGAGCACTGACTGGGTGTAGAGGCTCTTTGGTGTGGTTCCTTGGTTTTGCTGCGTCAGAGTTCTGAAGTATCAGAGGTTTGCTTCAGTTTTAATGTTTGACGTCTCGATTGTAACGGACAGTTGGATTCGGGGAAGGCCATCCAGCTGATAAAACATCAGCCCTACAGAGAAGTGGGAAAAGATGCAGAAGGTCTCGGCTGTAGCGGACGTTGCTGATTTTTTTCACCCACTAGTTGAGGTCCACAGGGGGTCTTAGGTACTCCTAGTAAAGGATCTAAACTGACCTCCTTGATGTCGTCACTGAGCCTACAATGGTGGATTCCCGTTACTAGTTTTCGTACCTTGGCAGGGCATTTCAAATGCGGGTGGTCTCTCTCCGGTGGTTGCACGGCTGTGACTGTAGTTGGGCGTGGCTTGATTCTGAGACTCCTCCCTTCTCACTTTGTACCTCAAAGTTTTCTTCCGACAGGGCGAGGGTTGCACGGCATATGGGGGGGCAGTGAGAATACCGAAAAAAACACAACACTTACAACAATGTGACACCAGCGTTTGGGGATTTTCGGTCCCGTAATCCCCGACCCACTTCTGACATCACAAGATGGGTTCACCCCACCCCATTGCTTCAAGAGAAGTGGCGAGTAGCAGAAGGCTGGAGTGAGATGGGGGTGGGGGGTGGGGGGTTTGCCGTTCTCCGTTATTTGCTTTGAGAGCATTTTGGTCCAACAGCTGGTACTGATAGCAAAGTCTGACATTTAGCTGCAATCCAGCACTGCACAGGGGTCTGCTGATCTGATGTCTAACCTTTGAACCAATCTAAGGAGCCCCTCGGGATATCGTGTCATGATGCCACACTCACTCTGGGCATAGAGCTGCTCTTGTCTAAAAAACCTCATAGCTGCGAGTAATCGGCGATCAAATATGCCAGGACTGCCATTCTGGGGGGTATGGCGGGGTCTGCGAGCAGAGGCTAGAGGTGAGTCCGAGCCCAGTGACCCACAGAGGGGCCGATGAGCTGCTCGTCTCCTATAGTGATTGAAGGATAAAAGAAGTAGGACGGCGTGTGGGAGGAAAAAGTGTTTTCTGGAGGTGGGCCAGTGGGATATGCTGCAGGCTGTTTACTGGGAGCCCGGACTGTGCTCCACTCAAATAAAATCACTGCCCCCCCACCACCACCCCAAGGC
Organism: Erpetoichthys calabaricus; assembly: GCF_900747795.2. Lineage (NCBI taxonomy): Eukaryota > Metazoa > Chordata > Cladistia > Polypteriformes > Polypteridae > Erpetoichthys > Erpetoichthys calabaricus. The sequence continues at coordinate 8,900,927 of NC_041411.2, forward strand.
TGCCACTGTGCAGTAATTGAAAGCACCAGCAGTCCGTTTCCCTTCAGGTGACGTGCCAGAGGGCACCACGGGGTTCCCTGTTGAAGTTCGTTTAGGTAGCAATGTGGTGGACCCCTCCGCATGGTGGGCTGGCAGCAAAGCGGAGCAAAGAACTGTGATATGCCATTGTGACGGGCCACTTTGTCCCGATTACCAAAGTTAGAAGACATTTGTTTGTTTCTGTTCGCTCCCACACACGTCACCTGCGGCGTTTCTTTTACATAAAAGCCCCCCCACCACACACACACCCCTTTTTTGATGGGTCCAGCAGGCTGTTTTTGAATCCTAATCTGCCGTTTGCAAAATCCACCTCACGTTTTTTTTTTTTGTTTTGTTTTATTTTCCTCCTTGTGAATTATAGAAGGTGAGCTCTAATTCCATTTTATTTGTGTCCTGCATAATTTAAAGCACTCGCTATTTGGAATTCATAGCAAGAGATTGGTCATTCCCTCGGCTGCGGTCGCCTGGGTATTTGTTCACTTTAGGAAGCAGAAGGCAAAGCAAAACAACAATAAAGTCTGCCATCCATTGCACGAGGGTGGCAGCGGGCACAAACCAGGCAGCAATATCCCCACCTTTGTGATGCCCAGTGCCCTCAGCCTCAGCAGGTATCACATACCCTGGGCATCTTGTACGTAGATAGATAAGGCGATAGATATAGAGAGGAGTACTATATGATAGATAGATAGATGTGAAAGGCACTATATGATAGATAGATAGATGTGAAAGGCACTATATGATAGCAAATAGAATGGTGCTCATTTTTGTTTACATTTGCTCCTTCTCTATCTATCTATCTATCTATCTATCTATCTATCTATCTATCTATCTATCTATCTATCTATCTATCTATCTATCTATCTATCTATCTATCTATCATATAGTGCCTCTATCTATCTATCTATCTATCTATCTATCTATCTATCTATCTATCTATCTATCTATCTATCTATCTATCTATCTATCTATCTATCTATCTATCTATCTATCTATCTATCTATCTATCTATCTATCTATCTATCTATCTATCCTGCCAGCTTCCCCACCTGTATGTGCCATCTTTACTACCCACCCACCGGCCGTTCCTTACTCGCAGCACCGTAGAGGTGAGTCGTGAAAGGCTCAAGCAGGCCATGTGTAAGCCTCATGACTCAGCCCCTGGCACCCCAACCCCCCCCCCCCCCCCCATGGTGGGCACTGGTTTGCCGCCAGGTTCAGATGTTGTGTGCCAGGTGCTCACCTCCCTGTAAAATGTGAACGAGGAGGGAGTTGTGATCCTGCTGTGAAGCCCCCACCCCCTCGTCGTCTACCCATCATTTATGTTTTTCATATTCATTTTATATCCAAATTCCACACGAGCGGCTGTCTAAAGAGACGACTGGTGCCGACCACTTGAAACAAGATGATCGTTTTCTCTTTTTAAAAGCCATTTGACTTTTTCCAATAAGCTTAATTTCCAGGAAAAAAAAAAAAGCAAAAGGCGGATGAAGGTACCGCGCATTGCGACTCTTTTAATTTTCTCTCTTAATCATTTTAAATGGAAACACGGCGGGCCGCAGCCTTCAGAGTCACACTAATGGACTGCGTCTTCACTTCATGTCTCAAGTTTCTTAAATAAACAGCGTAAGTGATGAAGGCTCTGGTGCCCAAACCCCCCACCCCACCCCCGCCGTCTGCTTTGAGGTGGTCTCATATAAAAGCTGCCATCCTCAAACCTGCTGCGTCCAGTTCAGACTGGTTGGTCTGGAGCCCACCGGCCCTTTGACAAGTGGAGGCGACAGGTTGAAATTCATTACATTTGATTTTTTAAAATTTTATTACGGACAAAATAAAAGAAATCAGTAAGCAAACACACGGACGCATTGTTAACGTATTATTTTCGCTGACATTTTGTGCTCTTGTTCTTTGTTTAGTGTCACATTTCCCAGCACTTTTGTCGGAGTTTGTTTGGTTGTGCATGTCGATTCTGTTGGGTGGGCCGTAAGGACTTCTTTTCACTTTTCAGATCACCTGCTTGTCCAGCCCCCTCTAGTATGTCCGCTCTTTCCAGTTGTGCTTGCTCAGCACTTGTTCACATAGCCGTTTAGTCTTTGTAGATCCTAAAACAGAAAAAAAAAAAAGGCTGACAGGGGGGGTCTCCTGCATTTGACTGCTAGTGGACTGATACAGGGCAGAGAGTGCAAGTCCGAGCTATTGATACTTCATCACTGCAAGCACATCCTAAAGACAAAAACTAAACCTTGCAACCTGATAGCTGCTTTAATGCATTTGGACATACCAGGGGTCCGCATCATCAGTCGGTCAGACAGAAGAATATCTGAAGCTCCCCAGACATTCATGTTGACCAAACAACTAACACAACTGAAGTCAGCCAGAAGGGCTGGCATCCACCTTAATGGAAAGAGAAGCATCTCTGTGTCTGTCCGTTTGCTCTGTCTCCCTCATTCCAACAGGTGGTGCATAGCACACATTTGTAGCAATGAAATGTGTTGCATGGATCAATCCAACAGATGGCCATTGCATTTGTCATTCGAACAGGTGGTGCATCAACAACATTTGTAGTAATAAAGTCAATTTCATTTGTCATTCCAACAGGTGGTGCATCAACAACATTTATAGTAATAAAGTGCATTGTATTTGTCATTCCAATAGGTGGTGCATCAACAACATTTGTATTAATATAGTCCATTGCATTTGTCATTCCAACAGGTGGTGCATCAACAACATTTGTAGTAATATAGTCCATTGCATTTGTCATTCCAACAGGTGGTGCATCATCAACATTTGTAGTAATAGGATCCATTGCATTTGTCATTCCAACAGATGGTGCATCACCATCATTAACACTACTTTTATGAATCTCATACCAAATGGCATATGACAGAGGCATATGCATTGCCTTTGTCGTTGTAACAGATGGCACATCACAAACATTTGTAGTAATAAAATGTATTGGTTATGTCACTCCAACAGAGAGTGCACCACAAACATTAATGCTGCTTTTACAAATCCCATACTAAATGGCATATGACATAGACACATGGATTGCCTTTGGCTCTGTGGCGTTGTCAATCAGCCTGCTGTAACAAGCACGTCTTCTGTCGGCTACCGCGGTGTTGCAAGTAACAATATTAGCATAAACAGTAGAAATGAATGAACAACACAGAAATGTAAAGGTAAGCCGGGGCAGAGCGCTGTCTTAGACGTGACAGCGGCCGTTTGTGATCCGCTTGGGTTTCTTTCGCCTTTTTTTCATCTCACAGGCGGCGTTGCACAAACACACCAAACACAGAGAAGGCCCTCATGGTCTCCACTTCCTGCAGTCCAGCACTCATGTAGCTGAATGAATGCGCTGTTTTTAAGGACCCCGCTCTTGCCCGAGGGCCTTGTATTTTTTGCCTTTCAATTCGCACTTCAATATTCCATTTATATTAAAAGAAGAACTTTTTTGATTTTTTTCACCCGACTTCATTATACGAGTATAATTAATACCTCTCAGGCCATTCTTGCCAGAGAAAATTATAAGAGGGATGAAAAAAAAAAAACAAAGAAATCCCTCATTTAATATAAATTAATGAATATTAATGCCATTCTTTAATTCAACTAAAGTAACTTATTTGAAATCTAATTGCTGGATCTATTTAATGCTGAACAAGATAAATGGGGATGTGTGATTCATTTTATTATTATTATTTTTTTTTTAAGTTGAATTGCTTCAATTAAAAATGACAAGTAAGTAAAGTCCACAGACCCCTCACAATCGCCACCCCAAATCCCCCCCGAACCTAAAACCACCCACCCACCCTCGTTTGAAAGAAAGACAATCCTGGTGCTTATGTCTCAGCAAATCAACCGACGCGGTTTTGGGAAGCGGAGCCATGCATTTGAGCTTTGGGGTATCGCTGTTTGTTTAAGGAGAGACCCTCAATAAATCAGACGATGGTTTGATAATGCATTGTGCTTATTATTATGTATTGTTTAATTATAGGATATCACTGTCAAGTGGCTCGATTGTCATACACCGCATTGCAGCGTCCAGTGACATTGAAAGAACACTCCCTAGGACCACAGTGTAACACACGTAAAGAATTATACAATTATGTGTTTAATCAAAATAAGCTATTGTCACGCAGCTTTATTGTCATACCGTTTATACACCGTATTGCAGCTTACAGTGGCACGAAGTAAGGCTTCCCAGGACCACAGTGTAACATCTGCATAATTGCAGGACAAGTGCCAGACAGGTAAAGAACAATATAATTATGTGTTTAAACAAAATAAATTATTGTCAAGTGGCTTTATTGTCATACGATCCATACACCTCATTGCAGCATACAGTGACAGAAAATAACACTCCACAGGACACGCAGGACAAGTGCCAGACACGTAAAGAACTACGTAATTATATTTTAATTATAAGACCATTGTCGTACCGCCCATACCCCGTATTGCAGCATACAGTAGGAGAAACAAATCAAAAGAGGTTTGAGGCAACCCAAGTGCAAAATGATTAGGCTTTTCAGCCCCTCAGGGCATGAGTCTCAGACGAGACCGTACGAGATGGCGGCACTTCTGGCTAAATGCCAGCCAGGCAGGAAGAGGCGGGTCCAGGGAGGGGTGGACGCTGGAAGTGATGTCATCATTTCTCAGTCGGGGTGTTAGTCAATCCCGTGTAGAGGGAGGAAGAGAAGTGGCGCTTGTACACACTGCCACCTGGTGGATTGGCTTTCAATTAACACCACCTGGGCCTTTAAGCTGTCCCCAAGATACACGTGTGTGACAAGACATAAACACGGAACGAGTGCCAGACAAGTTATTTAAAAAAAAACAAAAAAACGGTACTCTACTATATTGTCGATCTCCTCGTGTGCCGGCGTACCCGTTGTTGTCGTTCTTGCGCATGGTGTGCCTGGCATGTCGTATCAGCCCCACGTTTGTCACGCCTGCCCTCTGTTTCCCGTCCTTGCCAGTTGTCTCAGTCGCCCTCTTTTCTCGTTGTTTTTTTTCCATTTATTGCTTTGCTTGTTTCACCTTGATCCATTCATCTGTCATTTTTTGTTATTTCAGCATTGCTTATCTCCTGCCAGTCATGTGTCCGTTCCGCTGTTCATTGCACTCTCCGACTTCTTCTCTTTCTCTGAGGTTCTGTTTGCATGACAGACGCGTTGATTTCTTGTCAACTAAATTGTCCCCCTTTAGTGCGCCTCTTACTTTCCATTGTTTTTTTTGATTCCCACACTTCCTCGATGTCTCCACTCTCCCATAATGCATGGCACACCGTTATCTACTTTTAAAGAACGCCATTTTGGCCAGTAGCCACCCTTCCGTCTTCAGCATCTTGAGATTTCGCTAAGTTTGTGCTAACCGCGATCTAAAATCTCTCTCACTTTGTGACCTCTAGGGGGCCCCGACACAACCAAGCCACCCAGTCACGGGTTCGAAACAAAACACCAGCCACAGGTTCTTTTATCATCTCGGTCACAGTTTCGTTTTCCATCTCCAGTTTCCTCCGAGCAGACCCTGTCCAATAAACCCCAACTCTGAGCAGCTGCATTTCAGGACCCCCACCTGGAAGCACTCCCGGGGTCCGGTGGAACCTCGCCATAATACAGAATAGCCGCTCTCCCTAGTGGCACCTGAGAACCCCGACAGGGCTGTCTAGCAAAGCCACCACTCCTGTGCAGCCCCAAACCAGGGGGACACTGCCACCCGGTGTCACTCTGAAGGCCGTCACCCTTTGTCCTTCCCTTCTAATGACCTCCCGACTGGGAAAGGTACCTCTAAAGACCCCGGTCGGGAAGCCCGTCCATCCATGTCCTTCCTTATCATCATAACAGGCAGGGCTGACCATGAAGGTTTGGGGAATTTGTACCCCGTGTAGCTGAGAAAATGGCTTCAATAGGTTGACAAGCCCACAAACTAAAAATGGTGCACATAATCACGAGAGAGATGTGAATTCGAAAGCCGGGATTAGGGGTGGCTCCGACTTATTTTTAATCCAAAAATTGGTAAGTAAGGGACGTCTGGGAACCACAAAAAAAAACGGAGGAAGAGTGGGAGTTTTGGGGGGGGGGGGGGGGGTTCACGACTCTGAGTTGTTCTTGCTGGCCCCCCTGTACTCCTCCCTCTTTGATGCGGATGTAGCCCCCCCTATTGTACCCTTTGCTGCGTGAGGGGTATGCAGCAAGTCGACTCTTCTGTCGCGCCACACGGTACAGATACGGTCGTCCAGGCCCCATTGTCAGCCGAAGCCCGCTGCCGCCTTTTCCTATTCCTTTATCCGGCTTTTGCCCGCCTGATGCCCACGTTAAACTCGCTGCTCCGACAAAAGTTATTTTTATCTGCAGACGGCATCTTGTCATTTGTTTTGCCTCGGCAGCTGTTATTGCATCACGGCCTCCTTCGGAGCTCCAATTCAATATTTTCCCCATTGTACGGGTGTAAAAGTGGGCCAAATGAATGGTGCCGACACGCCATCCATCACACGTATTAGTTTAGCATCTCGCAGGAAATGGTAGCTGGGAAGAAGGATGACGCGGACCCCCCCGTTCCACTTCTTCAGCGCGTCATTATCTGGGCCTCAGACAAGAGCAATCTTGTGTATGGATGGGCCACCGTCGCCGATTTATAGCGAGAGCCCGCCGCCTCACCGTGAATCCGGTCTGAATAAAGAGACGGAGATGTGGAGGCTCAAAGGAGCGCTGTGACCCCCCCCCCCCACCCACCGTCTCTTCAGTGGCCCCCCGCACTGTGGGCCTCTCTTTCTTTCTTTGTTCTCTTTGTCAGAACGCGGTGGCCGCCCACCTGCAACAGGAAGGTCCGCTTGTCACCCGCCGCTTTGTGTCTCTCTCTGTGCCTCAGTGGGCCGCGCGCCGCACACACGTTCCCAAAATTCCGGTTTCCTTCCGTTCTTCTAATGGAGAGTCGCCGTTTCAGTCCTTTCCGCTGCTTTTATTCCTTTTTAATTAAGAATCGGAGCTTTTGAGCACCGCTTGGGCGCCACAGTGATCCCGCTACCCCTCGGCTTCATGGCCTGGTCGGTGGGGAGCTGGCATGACACGTCCTCCTCATGTTGACCTCCCTCAGACTAGTGAAGAGCAAATCTAAACTGGCCACACTGAGAACACTGGCGTGAGCAAGCTCTGGACCCCCCCCATTTTAAAGCAGTACGGTGCCAGTATTTCGGGATTTTTGGTAACGGAAGTCAACGCCAGCTCTCCACGCTCTTCTCTCGACACTCGCTGGTGGAGTCGAGGAAAAACATCCCATTCATCGACTTCACGAGACGAGACTAGAGGCTTTGACACAATCGGGACGTCACGGGGGGCACCAGTGCCAACCCCCTTATTGCTTTGACGTGATCAGCACTTCACTGGGGACCTCACCTCAATCCCCCCTTATTGCTTCAGTGTGATCGTAACATCACAGGGGACCCCAATCCAACCTCACTTATTGCTATAACGTGATTGGACTTATTGGGACTCTACAGAAGACCCCACCCCCGGCCCCCCTTATTGGTTTGATGTGATCTGGATTTTACAGGGGACCCCGCTCCAGCCCCCTCTATTGCTTTTACACAATTGGAGCTTAATGGGGGGACCTCAGCTCAGCCCCCCCCCCCCTTATTACTTTGACACGATCAGGACTTGACGGGTATTCCCACTCCATCCCCCCCTTATTGTTTTGCCACAATTTGAACTTCAATTGGGACCCCAACCCCATTATTGATTCAACATGCTCAGACTTCAAGAGGACCCCCACCCCACCATCCCTTATTACTTCCACCTAATTGGGACATCACAGGGGGTCTCACTCCATCCCCCCCCCCCCTTATTACTTCGACATGATTGGGACTTCAGGGGGGTCCTCACCCCAATTGCTTCGAGGCACTCGGGGTCAAGAGGGAAGCAGCGCATCGTGTGGTGCTTGAAGGCAGCACAGGGAATTTTTGAAGTTATCTACTATGTGCAGCTACTGGGGTCTGAAAGATGGCATCGATACCAAAGTCACGATTTTTAGTGCCGATCCATTGCTACTGTGGACTGGCATCTCGTCCAGGGCTGGCGTCTGTTATTGATGCCATTGGTACTGTCAGTCGGTGAGCTTAAAATAGAGATTCCGTAAATTCAAATGAGTTTGTTGTAATATAAGACCCCCCTGTGCAGTCGTTTACAGCACTGATATCATAAACCTGGCGGTGGCACACGAGTCCAGCTTCGTGGGGTAATGGGGGCCTTTATTTCCCCACAAGGGGCAGTCCTTGTCGCCAAAGTGGGCGTGTCTTCGGGGTGTCATCGACAGTTGGATGTGCTGCTCGGCAGATGTGGGAGGAGATGTGAATGACGGCGCCCTCTCTCGTCTCGGGGTGGAAGTTCATTCAGTGCACAAGATCTGAGAATGCCCCCCCCACTTATTCTATATTAATAAACCTGTGTGGCTCATGTTCAGAATATGGGGACCTGTCTATCGGGTGTTGTATCCCACTTTCCGCCCAGTGCTGCCCAGGTGGGCTCCCTGACTCGGACCGAGCAGACTTGAGAATGTAATGTGAGGTCTAAAGAGGAGATGCAGAGTTCATTACTTTGGCGCTGAACCCAAATAAAAGGTCACAAATCGCTACCGTTGAGAAAAACAGAAACAAAAAGAAGGAGTCCTGTGTGATCCCAGATGCCCGCATTACTGAGTGTGTCACTGCGTTTAACCAATTACAGGAGACCACCAAAGAAAAAGTGTTTGGCAGCAATAAAGCCACACAGATGTTGGCACAGCTCGAGGGAGGGAAACTAATTACCCCGCCACATGTCTTCATTAGACTTGCTGATTCAGTGGCGGATTCACACTGTCCTGCTAATTCCCCCCAGCAGCCCCACATGCAGCACTCCATTTGGCACGTCACCATTCTGCCAGTCATGAAAGAAGGCAAAAAAAAAAAAAAAACAAGCCATGAAGCGAGCCTGTGACATATCGGCCAGTTTAAACACAGACTGGCAGCTCGTCACTGGCTTCAGTGATATCGTGCTAATGACGCCACACTGGCCCACCGAATGACAGCCCACTGAAAAGCAAGATGGCAGCCTGTAGAAGAGAAGTACAATTATTAGTCCTAGCAACTCTAAATGAAATGGAAACTAAAACTGGCCTGAAAAAAATAGCAGAAGTGCAGGAATTTGTAATGGTCATCTGGCAACTCTGGCACCCAACGTGGCACCAGGCTAAGCAGGGCATTCCAGACTTCTGTGACCTTGGAGGACATCTGCAGCACTTCGGATGTCTCCTGGGCCTCACCTGGAGTCCCACCTCGACTGTCTGACCCCAGTCTGGAGACGAGGAGGCTCTGCTGCAAGGCATCCCATAATGATAAGACAGAGAACAGGGTTATTTCAGTGCGCTTTTTGCTCATATTATTTATTTTGACAGTTCGGTGATGTTTTCACCAGTCAGTTCTCGACTGGCTTTATGAAGGTTTATACCAGCTGTGCTACCCTGTAAGACGGGTCCAAATCTAAGTAATCATAGGTAACGTTTGCAGTTCTCCTTGTAGTGCATGTGTCTCTGTCACATGCCCGTTGGTATGGGCTTCATAAAAGACATGTTCATTTTTGTGATGCACCATTTGTTGCAATGACAAATGCAAGTCATTTTATTACTACAGATGTTTATGATGCACCATCTGTTAGAATGACAAATGCAATTCATGGATCTCTGTTATATGCCATTTAATATGGAATTTGTAAAAATGGTGCATCACAAACATGAACACTATCTGTTGGAATGTCAAATGCAAGTCATTTTATTACTACAGATGTTTATGATGCACCATCTCTTGGAATGACAAATGCAATTCATGCATCTCTGTTATATGTCGTTTGGTGTGGGATTTGTAAAAATAGTGTTAATGGTTGTGATGCACCATCTGTTGGAATGATAAATGCAATATATTTTATTAATACAAGTGCTTGTGAGGCGCCTTCTGTTGGAATGACAAATGCAAGTGATTTTATTACAAATGTTTATGATGCACCATCTGTTGGAATGAAAAATGCAACTTATTTTATTACTACAAATGTTTGCGATACACCCTCTGTTGAAATGACAAATGACACACTTTTAGTACCAATCCAACACTTCTGTGGCCTGGCATACCATCCAGGGCTGGCTTCTGCTGTACGTCTATTATTGATGCCATTGGCACTGTCAGTCGGTGAGCTTAAAATGGAGATTCTGTAAATTCAGGAGAGTTTGTTCTTGTATAAGCACAGACCCTCAGCCCGAAGGTACTTCCCAAAAAAAACAGTCGTGAAGGTGACTCTGGTAAGTCCCGGACGTAATTTCATAAAATGGTGACACAAATGAGACGCGTCCTCCTTACTCGCTGTGGCATCACGTGGACTGAGGAGAGTCTGTAGTGCCTGGGGGGGCTATCAGCATATTTGTTAAGCCGTCATAGAAGACCTCCTTGAACCCGAATTAAGGTCCGCTCTCGTCAACCTAGACTTACTGGTGTGGTCCCGCTACGCCCTGGCGGTGTGTCTACAGTAGAAACTGCCCCCGTGGTGCGGACCCCATGGCGCTTCATGAAAAGCAGAAGGCTGATCCGATCTCATTGTGCGCCTGAATGAAAGTGTCGCAGTGAAACATGGAGGCTGATAACAGAACAATACGGCTCGCTTCAATTATGGATATCCCGGGAGCTGTCGGCAAAAAAATAAATTATCTCCGTCGTGAATTTTTTTTTATTGTTGGGGGCTGGTTTGTTCTCTTTGACATTTAAATCTCTCTTAGTGTAACATTTCAGTGGGCCTTGAGGGATAACAGGCTGCTTAACTCGATAACCGTACACCAGCTTCACGGCACAGGCAGGTTGCAAATGGCCGCCTGACTCCGTAATCCCCAGAAATGTTAACCATGGCGGCTTTTTAATGAAACGGATTCACGGAGCGGCCCCTTTCTCACAAACCCACATTCCGGGACGCTGGTAGTCGGTCAGACTCGCTGATAACTCATCTTTTAAGTTCAACCAGCAGCGGCGTGTAACACGAGGCCAAACAAATGAAAAGTGAAACGAAGCGACCGAAAACCCGGCAAAAGTCGCAGTCAAGGAGTGGAAAGGAAATGACAAAGAGAGTCAAGACACGTGACTCGGTGCGGCCACTGAGCTGTGATCCCGTCTGCTGATGAACTCAAGGTCACGACCCTGGAGACCACGCCCCTAGAAACTCGGGGCACAACCCTAACAATGGTACGCAAAATGGCTTCCAAAATAGAGATGGGCGAGAAGACCCCAAACTCGAGCTCCAATTGTAACAGGCGAGATGAGACCGCTGTGCCGTTTGTGATCTCTACACGTCGGATGATGATGATGATGATGATGCTGTACTGTTTTGTTTTTTGTTGTTAATATCTCATTTTAAGATTCATGGAAGGTGTGGGAGACACAGTGACAACTCGCCAGATCAGAGAAGGGGGGGTTGATTCTAGGACCCTCAGAGAGAAGCGGGTTTGACAAGGCAGGTCACGACTTGATTACCTGCACAGCCTTTCTTTCTTGTTTCTCCGAACACCACATTTGCAAACCTGGAGACTAAGGTCTGGGGGGGGTTAGGGGGGACACATGAACAGGCCACAAATGGAGTCTACCTGACCAAGAGGTGCGTCAAGGAACCACTGGGGTGGACCTAAGTTAAGGGCTGGGCTGTTTCATCCATGCCCTCTTGCCACTTTCCCTCCATTATGCCCAGCAGGGTGAGTGAGAGACAAGGATGTGGTCAAAAAAAATAAAACATAGTGAGGGTCCGAACCAGCAGAAGAACAGAAGTACCCGAAGCCAAGAGTCGCGAGTCTGAAGAGAGCACAGAGTTCAAAAAGATACGAAGGGTTCGGGAATTCTGGGATGCACGCCCCCGGCTGACCTTTTATCCCCTCACATCGTGATTGACAGGCCTTGACCTCTAAGGACACGCCCACCAGCAACGGGAATCAACAGTCGCGCTGTCCGAATGGCGACAGATCACAAAGCGGAATTAAAACCATAACCGTATTTCGAAAAACGGATGACCTCGATGGGCACCCTAGGGGTATCAAATCCCCCAACAGAAGCAAAAGACATTCAAAATAGGTGTCCTTGACACCATCCTGAGGCTGCCATATGCAGAGTGCTGCCCATGCCACTCCATCCAAGGACCTGACCAGACGCTAAGACAGACAGCCCACCTGGTCATGTTAACGTGATGATGATGATGATTTTGCCGATATTTGAGCCAGCTGCTGTGATGGGGGGGGGGCACTGCTGTAAATTGTTTCCCTTATTGGCTTTAACCAAGTCCTGCGGCCAGTCACGGCCCCCTCGTGTGAGGTATGAAGGCTAGGGGGGCACCAGAAAGCCCCAATCACAAACACACCAGCCAGTCCCAGGTTCAGACAAAGGGTGTATTATTATATGCGACAAATGAAGGACAAAAACTCCTCCAGTTCACCTCTCCTCTCTCCACCGCCCTGCCCTCCTCCACTTGAGTGTTTCTCGTCCGACTCACCTGGACAAGGGTGTGCAGCCCATTTTATCGAGGACCTGGGAGTACTTCTAGTGCCATTGGTAGCACGTCTGGGTCACATAGAAGTCCTACATAGTTGAGGCACCTACAGACCCCAGCAGGGCTGTGCTATCAGACTACAATTCCCAGCATTCCCTACTGGTTCCTAAATGGGCACCCTTGTCGAGGGCTATGCTATCAGACTACAATTCCCAGCATTCCCTACTGGTTCCTAAATGGGCACCCTTGTCAAGGGCTGTGCTATCAGACTACAATTCCCAGCATTCCCTACTGGTTCCTAAAAGGGCACCCTTGTTGAGGGTTATGCTATCAGACTACAATTCCCAGCATTCCCTACTGGTTCCTAAATGGGCACCCTTGTCAAGTGCAGTGCTATCAGACTACAATTCCCAGCATTTCCTACTGGTTCCTAAATGGGCACCCTTGTCGAGGGCTATGCTATCAGACTAAAATTCCCAGCATTCCCTACTGGTTCCTAAATGGGCACCCTTGTCAAAGGCAGTGCTATCAGACTACAATACCCAGCATTCCCTGCTGGTTCTGGAATGGGCGGCCATATCAAGGGCTTCTGCCATCTAGCGACTATGAATAACAGTTCTTTCCTGTCCTTCCCTTTCTTCCTGGCCAGAGAAGGTCCTAGAATGATGTCCGGTCGGGACGCCTGTGCGTCTGCCTTGGGCCTCCCGCCCCAGTAAGGATTCTTTTTGTCCTGGTCGGGATGTCCGTCCATCCTCCCCAGAGGTCCTTTTCTCTCCTTTGGCCGTGATGTCTCCCTGTCCTCTAGGAGCCTTCTGCCTGGTTAAAGACACGTCCCCTCTCCTGGCAGTGGTGCCCGTCCATCCCGTGTGGCACTTAGAGAGGTCATGAACCTCAGAACACCAGCACTTGTAGACAGGTGGGTGATGCTGCTGTGCTGTTGGCCCGTTTTGACTTTTCAGTAACAGGCCTTGGGTTTTGAATGCAGAAACTCAATCTGCTCTCCCTTTGCTAAGGTGTGCTGCCTGTTTGTCGTTCTTAGGAAATCGGTGGGCTGATTGATTGTGGGTGGACTCCGACAAGCTTTTCACGTGCAAAGTTTTTAACGTCGATGCTCACAACGGCCGAACACCAAAATTTAAAGCCTCGGAATTTTGAATTGTGAATTTTGAGTTGAGCCCAGCGGCTTGATGTCTGAGCGTTTCAGCCGTTTCGTGCCTGGCGGGCACCGCTTGTGTGCGGGTCACGCCCAGTTTTTTTTTTTTTTTTTTTTAATATTACATTCCCTTGCTGGCCACCTGAACGTGTGACAAGCCGCCTTCTCATTCGGTCAACACACAGGCCATCACATGGAGTCTCGTAGCCCGGCCCCCTTCCAGGCTAGCGGGGATGAGTCGGGCATCATCGTGAAAAACAAGCTTGGCATCACATTAATTGGTCCCTGAAAAAGTGCGCTGGCCAACAACGCTTTGTCTTTGGCCGATTAGACCAATTTGCGTCATGCAAGTCAACTTGATGTTATTACAGGCAGGCTAACGAAATTGTGATAAGCTGGCAATCAGGGTGTCTAGCTGCTGGAAATCGAGTTACCGTGATGTATTCATTGATGTAAATGGCCTGAATTATTATTTTATTATGCGGCTAGGTGGAAGGAGGACCTCCGTGTGTCAGCTCAGTAGCTTTCAGGATTTAAATATCTGTGGCAAACTAAAGTTTATTGTCAACGTTGTTTCTGGGGTGGATTCCTGTTACCTTGGTGACAGCCCTTTAGGGGAGTGCTGCAAATCAGTAAGCCAGCCGGACGAGACGGGAGGTCGAGGAGATGGCCGCTCGGCTCTTTGGGAGGTCCGCTTGTCCCTGCTGCTTCTGCTCGAGATGGGCTTGACGCGAGACCCTGCACTGGAAAGAGCCAATCCAATAGATGAAAATGTATTGATATCACACGTAGGATTGTTTTTACAGCCGTAAATATCTCTTTGGTGCCGTAAAATAGGCAGCATGATAAATATGATAACGGCAGCAAGTCAAACGTCACAAGATGGGTGGGAAGCCTCCAAAGTAGAGCCACGTGGCAGGCCAGCACCTTCTCTGGACACCCCAGAAGACCCTCAACACCAATCCAGCTAACTGCTGGCTGATGGCCTAGCAGACCCCAAACAAGGAGAGCTGGAAAAATAACTAGAAATGTCGCAAAATAGAGCAACAAAGCCCCAGGAGGAGGAGGGTGACCGTAAACCCCTGGCTTGTGCACAAAATAAATCGTAAGTTAGGCTTATTTAACATAATAGAAAAAAAAACAGCAAATGGCAACAAAAAAAAACCAAATGGCGTTGCCCTAAAGATCGTGAACATTTCTTAAAAAAAAAATAAAACCGAAAAGAAATACAAAAAACGAGAGCAGAAAGACAAGTAAGTCTGTTAAAAAAATCCAAATGCAACTCCATAGTCCGCTCATGGATCTGTGGGGGGAGGAGCCAGCAGCAGTGATGTCAGGGTGGTCCCGTCTGTCTGTCCGGCCGTACATCTCTCTTTATCACTTGTGAAGAAGCCCCCCCCGCGGACCTCACTAACTATAGCCAAGTCTCACGTGGGCACCATCAAAAGCCTGAACATGCTGACCGGGTGGGCCCCCTAGTGGGCTAACTCTTTGAATCACTTTGCCTTTATTTCTCACCCCTGAATACGCGGAGGTGATGGCGGTCACCCTGCCCCCCCCCCTCTGTGTCCAGTACTCTGCCCTGAGGACGTCTGCCAGTCTGACGTTTTCCTGTCTGGTGTGCCAACTGCAGCCCAAAGCTGAGGATTTTTTTTTTTTTTTTTTAGGCGGTGGGAGGTCTACTGTGGTGGTGGGGGGGGGCAGCAGTCCAAATTCGGAGCCCATGTGATGCTCCACCGGTCACTGTGGACTAAATGAAGAAGCTTCCATTCTCACCTGATATCTCCACCACATCTCCGCTTCTGCCTAAGCTGACATCACTGGCACTGTAATGGCCGGTTGTTTACTGCCCGGATGATTAAGACCCTGCTTTGCCAAGTTTCACTGGAATCCCGATGGGAGCCACAATTTATTTTCTAGCCACCAAACAAAAAAAAAAAAATCTTATTTATTAAATCATTAATGCAGAGATGGCTTTAGAGAAAGATTTGCTGTCAAGGAAAATAAAATCCTGTTACGCCGTAAATCCAGCAACGTGAAATATGGACGCCGTCAGTGGATTGGGTGACCAGCAGTTGGCACTCCGAGGCCCCTGAGAGGCGGACCCAACATCACTGAGGCTGCCAGCTGGACCAGTGGGCAGTGGTGCCGCCCCGAGGAGTTGGCACGCTCTGCCCTGAGGAGTTGGCATGATCTGCCCGCATCTCCACCCCAAGGAGTTGGCACACTCTGCCCATGTCCCCTCCCTGGTAATGCCTGTTTTGTTGCTGAAGAACTGCAGTTTAGTTGAGCTGATGAAAGTGAATTTGGATGTGTGTGCCCACCCTCTGTCAGAATAAGCTACAATCGTACCCCCGATTTGGGGTTGTCGTGTTGTTCTCCTCGCATCATGGACGCCGTCCTCTGCCAATCCTGCCTTTACTCCCAGCTCACTGGAGTCTTCCTCATTTTGTTTCTTTCCAGATTTCTGTACAATTTGCTCAATGAAACACTCGAGGGGCTCTCGCCGAGCTCATCCGTTGTGCCAACAAGAGGGCCAGAAAATGTCCCCGCTCTGTTCTGCCATCTTCACTTAGCAGTGTGCCCACCTGACATCGACGTCGGCCTCAAATTCTTCTTCTTGATCCACCTTAATAAAAGGATAAGCGTCGGCAGGTCTATCTGAGTGTCCATCCAGCAGCTGTGTCACCTTGGCACACCCAACTCGTGACATCCATCACACAGTATCTGTTTCATAAGTGACTTTCCGAGACGTGCAGATCTACCCGGGGTGATGGGAAACCAGAATGAGCCTCCAAATGAATGGGGTCTGATTAGGAGATTGGATGGAGTAAAAATGGCGGCCCTCCTGGACCCCCCTGAGCTAGCAGGTTTACTAAGGGAGTAAAGAAACACGAGACAGTTCTGAGTTAATGAAAAAGAAGGTCTGTCCGATGTTCAGCACCAATTCAGACCTGCAGTCTACCCCTGTGGTCCTCCAGGATCGGAGCTTGACACCCACTGGCACCAGAGGCATTCTGGGAGAAAAGTCAACTCTCTTCAGACACCGGAGGGCAGGGGTCCAAGCAAAGATGTCCGGAGCCCCTGAGACACGGCCAGATAAAGGACAGAAGGCCTCCTGGCCAGCAGGTGTCGCCACTGAGAAGCTGGGACAGTGACACCCGATGCAGCAGCACTGGCCTCTTCTGGGGGGCTGCACAAGTTCTGTCTCTTGGGGCTCTTGCTTCTGACCAGGCTTTACCACCCAAGTATTCTGTGACATCTCACCGTCTAGAGATGGGCAGATAATCTGACGCTGGTGGAAGACCCCATTTATCAGAGCAGTCTTT
Organism: Erpetoichthys calabaricus; assembly: GCF_900747795.2. Lineage (NCBI taxonomy): Eukaryota > Metazoa > Chordata > Cladistia > Polypteriformes > Polypteridae > Erpetoichthys > Erpetoichthys calabaricus. The sequence goes on from NC_041411.2 coordinate 8,917,975, forward strand.
GGGCCAGTTTGATTGGTTTTTAGTGCTGCCCCCCACAGAGAGACGCCACTGCTGCAGCTCCCGAGGGCATCCAGTCTCAGAGTGGTCTTCTCCCCAGTGACTTCTGCGCCATCCTGTCTGTCTTGATAACCACGTAGCCCCCAATAACAATGAAGGTTTCTATCTTCAAATTCTTTTCCCCTGCTGACCCCATGAGGCTCGAGGGTCTTTGGCTAAAGTGGTCAGCCAGTGAACAGAGACCCTGACCAAGAATGAGGACCGGCCGCCACTACTTTAGCGCTCATGATCAGCTTTTGAGGTGAAGGACCACCGTCAGGAGCAAATCACTTGACTGGTCCGAAGTCCATCTCTGTAAGCGGTGAGGAGAAAAACGCAGGGCAGCTGTGGACTTGGGGTGGAGAAACAAACGAGCTTGATGGGCTGGGTGGTCTCCTCTCGATTGTCACACGTCTCTTACATTCTTGCATAGCAAATACTCGCTCATTCAAACGAGGCGACACGGTTTCTGTAATCCCCCAGTCTGTTTGGAAACGAGCAGAATAAAGTGCCATCCTGAAGAAGAAGAAGAATCACATCTGCCTTTGCTTGGCACAAATTTCTATTGGCAGAACATCTCAGAGCAGTCATTGTGAAGTCTGTATAGCTGAATTTGGCACATGGCCCCCTTGGCACGATTGTCGTCCTGTTAAGGATTATAAATAAAAAAAAAAAGTACCACACCACCATGTATATAGTTTAGCATGGCACTTTACAGCAACAAGCTCAGAATGAAATCCACTTTAATACAAGGATAAGTGTCTGTGTGTGTGATCGTCCAGTTGCTATGTCTCTGTCATTCCAACAGACGGTTCATCACCATAATGTGCAGTAATAAAACGCAGTACTACATCTGTTGGGATGACAGATGCAGTGCATGCGTCTCTGTTATATGCCTTTTGGTATGAGATTCATAAAAGCAGTGTTAATGTTTGTGGCGCACTATCTGTTGGAATGCCAAATGCAATGCATTTATTACTACAAATATAATGGAATTAAAATGCAATTCGTACTGTATGTCTCTGTTATATGCTATTTGATAAGGGATTTGTACAAGTAGTGTTAATGTTTGTGATGTGCCATCTGTTGGAGTAACAAATGCAATGCAGATGTCTCTGTCATAGGATTCATAAAAGCAGTATTAATGTTTGTGATGCACCGTTTGTTGGAATAACAAGTGCAGTTCATTTTATTACTTAAAATGCTTGTGATATGCCATCTATTAGAATGAAAAATGCCATTCATACATCTCTGTTATATGCCATTTGATAAGGGCTTTGTAAAAGAAGTGTTAATATTTGTGATGCGCCATCTGTTGGAATGATAAGTGCAATGCATTTTATTACTACAAATATCTGTGATGCACCATCTGTTGGAATAACAAATGCAGTGCATATGTCTCTTGTTATATGTCATCGGGTATGGGATTCGTCGAAGCAGTGTTAATGTTTCTGATGCGCCATCTGTTGAATTGACAAATACAATGCATTTTAGAACTGAAAATGTTTGGGATGCACCATCAGTTGGAATGACACATGCAATGCCTTTTCTTATTACGTACATTTTACAAAACACATCCCGATAGATGGTGCACAGCATTAATTACTTAGATCTTAGGTGGGTACCACAGCTAGTTTTACAGTAAAGAGTTTAAGGAAGAGTGAAAGGCCAATCCAGTCCTCAGTAAGTGAATGCTGCACCGTCCAAAGTACAGCAGGAGAAAAGACCACTTGGGCAGCTCCTGTTTACCCCTCATGGCCTGAAGGAGCAGACCTCGAGACTTCTGAATGACTTGATATGCACACCTGGATGTCCATACTGGGGATGGCAGATGTCACCAGTGATGGAGAGCCCAGGAGCTGACCACTCATCAAGTGTTTGTGGTCCGTGTGAGTGCTGACCTCAGAGGTGAGGGTAAACAGCATGGAGTTAGCGTCAACCTCTTTGGAAATGGCAGGATGTCTGGATGCCCTGTGATGGCCACTTTGGGTAGGGGGTCCTAGGAGCTGCACGTTACACTCAGTGACCCCCAATTCAGGGGGCCTGACGGTTCAGCGGCCATCAGAACTTGAAGCAAGCACCACTCATTAGTGTCGGATGACCTTGGCTCTTTAATCTCCATCTGCAGGTTTAGATCAGCGACATTTTGGGGGGCACACGGATGTTGATGAGAGCAGTGACTGCCCGAGTCTCGCTGCCCTGATGTGTTTTTTCAATTAGATCATCAGTAATGGAAATTGGTAAAAAAAAAAAAAAAAAAAAAGCTTCTGTTGGCTGGTAGTGCCAAGCCCCAACATAGGTACTCTGCCATCCTCAGATCACAGAGGCACATGATGGCAGATGTGACAACATTTTGACTGTGTGGCCTTCATCGGGTGTGCAACTGAAAAGGGAAGAGCAGGTAGCTTTATATAGGAGGGGGAGGAGGAAACTAAGGATGGGAGGGGACAGTAGGTGAGGAAAAGCTGCCATCATAGAAGATGAAGGGAGAGATGAAAAGGTGAAGACCTGGAGAGGTCTGTGATCCCAGGCAGAGAATGCGCTTGGCTTCGTCTGGTTTTTTTTGGTGAAAAGTGTCTTTGAAGCCCTGTGAAAGGACACAAGTTGAGAGATCAGTGGGGCTGTGATCAAGGAATGTGAAGTGTTCCCCAAGCGGCTTTGTGAGGTCTTTGATTTTACTATCTCCATCACGCTCTCTGAAATGGTCTGTTAACAGTCTTCCTGTTCCACCTCTGTAGATTGCTGGACAAGTCCCTGTAACCGAGATTTTATAGACAGACTAAGTGGCCTTCTGTTTAATGCTGAGTTTACCAGAGAGACCAGATACAAGGGGATTATTGGTGACATAGTGACATAGTGGCTCCAGATCAAAGTGAGGAAAGGAACGAGGCTCTTCTCAGTGTCACCCAAAGTAGACCTTAGAGTCATAAAAAGTTTTGGGGCAGCCGCCCACATATTGAACCCCGGCTGCCACTGCAGCACATCCACGTAAATGAGGTCCGGCCGCCCACCCTGTCAAATCCTAAACGGCCAGAAAGACAAACTGGCCAATCAAACAGAAGCGATAATCCAGAGATGATTTTGCTCTCGTGTGACATTTTGCTGCCGTATTTCATTCAGAAGCCGTAGCCGAACGTGCGTGAAGTTGTCCCTGAGGGGCTTTTCCCTGTCATTGGGATAAATCAGCCGTTCGGTGACACTGTGTTAAGTGACACATTAGGACAGCACGGCTTGGGCGTTTGTCTTTCTTCTGTGGCACGTGTGACTTTTTTTTTTTTGTGGGGGGGGGGGATAAATCCGGGCTGGACGTCCCCAACTGGCATGTGTGGGTGGGTGGTCTGCACATTTTTTTTTTTTGCTCCAGAGTCACGCACTGGTGAACAACAAGAATCTCATTGCCAGTGCCGGACCCCCAGTTTATCACTTGAAAGCTCAGTGGCCGAAGGGGCCCCAATATGAGGGTTCGGCCATCTTCTGTTACCCACCCACAGACCCCCCTGTGTTGTAGCGTCGCTCTTTGGTGGCTGTCTTTTGGATGGGTACATACAGTGACAGTCGTGGCTTTGTTTGGATCAGCCTGTCCTCCAGTTTGAGGTGCCGGGGGTCCTCATCATTTTTGGAGGTGTGACCCGCCATCCCCCAATATCGGTGATTCAAGCATCTGTGTGGTGACCAACTGTGACCCCTTACATTAGAAAATAAGAGAAACTCGCACCCCTTATTGTCCTCCGACCCCCATCCATTGAAGAGCGCGGATCCCCTTTAGAAAAATATCACTCATTACTATCGATTATTTCAACGAAAAGGGGGGTGGGGGTCACGATAGCCGCTTGCGACCCACAAATGGCCATCCAGTGGTTGAGAAACACTGCCCTAGTGCGTAGTGCCTGGGCATGGTGCTCACCGTTGAATGGCACTATATAAAGATGGCACAAGACACACTGGGGCGGGGGGTCAGCAGCAGATGGAAAAATAAACCTGAATCTGTCATCTTGACCTTGGGTGGGCTTAGGTTGTGATTTTCTTATTATGATGGCAGGCAGTGATGAGGCTTTGGACTGAAAACCCTGAGGTTTGTGACGCTGAGATCCCACCGCTGACACCAAGTGTGACCCTGAGCGAGTGACGTCACCTGCCTGTGCTCCAGTTATTGAAACAAAGGAAACGTACGCCGTTGTGTCTGAAAAGGTGTAAGTCGCCTTGGATAAACGTATCAAATAATAATAAAAGAAAGAAATAAACACCTTGTGAAGATGAAAGGCGCTATATAAAGTAAGAGTGAGCGGCTTTCTGGGGGCATCTAGTCCTGCTGATATGGTGGGCAGGTGAGGGGCAAATGGCACCCCCCCATCTTATTTATTTGAATTACGGAAGTGTGGAGCATGGCAGCTGGCGAGTGTCTCTCGTCCTGTGCCAGTTAGGGGGTGACAGCGGGTAAAATGAGGTCTCCAGGCCTGCTCTATGATGTTCGGACCACTCAAGCCGGGGGTGCGTGTTGAATTTTACGGTGTGTATGCCTTAAATGGCTCCATTTTAAGAGCTTTAAAATGCCTGTGGCCACCTCGTTTGAAGGGCAGCCGCGCCCGCCGGTGGTGGCCGGAAAGTCAAATTGTCTGATCCGGTCTCGGTGGGCGGCATGGCGAGTTATTCCCAGGAAAGTACCAGATGGAAAAGCACCCAAGGGTGCCCTCTGCTGCTCACACGCCCACTAAGCTTTAGCCTGCGTCCTTGGCCTTGTGTCGTTGTTGGGGGGGCTCAGTCAGGCGGGTGGGAATCCCGAGGGCAGCCCTGACAGAGGACAGTACCCGCTTCTTGCTCTCATATTGATTTGGATACCACGGTGGCACATCAGTCACGTACACATGAGGGTAGTAAACCCGCTGTCAGGGGGGCAGGAGTGTGATGCCCCATCAGAAAGACAGCTGGATAGGATTCTTTACATGTCATGCCCCATTTCTATAGACAGGCAGAGTGACTGGCACCTGGTGACCCATTGAGTCAGTTGGGGCGGCGGGGGGGGAAGGGGCCCGGGAGACGCTGGTGTTCTCTCTTTTTTTTAGGTAAGGCCACCTCGATGCTCCCACCAGCTTTTAGGTTCCCGGAGACCATCATGTCCACCAGACTCGCCACACAACGGCATTTCTGATTTGAAGCTGCCATCGTTAGTGTCAAGCCCCTGTGCCCGCCCCCCTCTTTGTGCCCAGGCTGTCCTGTTCAGTTATTCGAGGCGACTTGCACAATTCCGGCTTGACAGCTTTGACAGCCCTGAATAATCTGAGCCATTGTGTATTTTGTGAAATGAGAGGCGGCACACGGGCAGAGAGGACTTTATCTGCACTTGGGCGGCTGGCATTGAATGGGCGTCTCTTAGGGCGGCGTGGTGACCATCGTCTCGTCTCTGCAGAAAGCCATTTAGATTTTGTCTGCGTCTCCCCCCCCCAGCATGTCCTCCACCTCATACTTGATTCTTCCTTTACGTGTGTGGCGCCCTCTACAGGCCACACTCCACAATGACAAGCTGAGGAGGTGCCCGCCTGCACTTTAAATGTGCCCACTCCACTGACACCGTATGCACACCGTGACCTCACTTGATTTAGTGGCACCTCCAGAGTCATCACCTGTCTGCAGGGCCGCCTTAACGCATGGGCACACTGGGCAGTTGCCCAGGGGTCCCATTCTAATCTATGGATGTTGTCACTTGCTGAGTGGTTGTGCAGGTGGGGGCCTCAGTGCACTGCTTTGCCCGGGGGGGTCTATAATGCTGTTAAGATGGCCCTGCCTGTCCGCCCTCTCAGACGCCTTTCGGCGAGTTCAGGACTGGCGTTTGGTTGGCGCTGCCATTGTCATCGTCACCTCTCTGTTCCTAGTTTAGACGTTCTGCGCGTCTCTTTCAAGCTGTCCCAGCTCCTCCTGATTGGCTCTCACACTGGCCCAGCTTATTAATACCCGCTGGAGATCCAGTATGGCGTCTTTATTAACGGTGAGTGATATCCAGGCAACGGGAGCGCGTTGGCATATAATGACAAGCAGGTTTGTGCAAGAAGAGGAGGCTGGAAGGTAACGGAGTGAGATAAGGATGCCAGCGTCCAAACGCCTTCAGGACGTCTCCATGGTTATCCGTGGGCACGTCTCTTTGATGATTGTGACACAAATCGTGCTGCACTCTCAGAGTCAAAAATAAAACTAAATGGAAACGTTCCCTGCCTGTCATTGTTAAGCGCAAGAGAACAAAAGGAAGGACGCTCAGTTTGAGTGACAGCGCTGTCAGCGATTAGAAAGGGTTCAGGCCATCATGTCACCTGGTGTGTTGGCCGTAGGTGACCACCATCACAGACAGGGAAGGGCACATCAGGTGGGCCCTGTTTGGCGTGGCAGAGTCCTGGGGGTGACCCGTTCTCCTCTTTATACCCTTCATTAGGCAAACCTGACCAGAATATCCCCCAGAACCCCACTGTAGCCCCCATATGTCATCCGACCTCAGAGTACCAGAGCAGGCACTTTTATTTGTGCCTATTATTATTATTTATTATTGTTGTTATTATTATTAATTATTTTATGTCCAAAATAATAAAAGTTCAAATGTGAGTGTTGGCAAAGTAATAATCTGTCTGTCTGGGTGGCAAGGTCTTAGTCTTGGCTCCTGTGGTCTTCCTCACCTCAGTGGATGGGAAATGACAGAAAGAGAAAGAGCAGAAGGGACACGTCAGACACCAATGGTGACGTCAGAGTGCAGAGTGACCCCCCCCCCCACGATTCAGTGACCCCATCCTATTTGGCCTCGACTTGGGATCAGTCACCCCCCCCATGGCAACTCAGTTCTCGTTTCAGAATGACCCCAGGCAGGCTGGAGGACTGGGGGCGATGGCGTATAGCATGTTTTATGAAAATGGCCACAAATTGCATCCTCCAGGGAAGCCCTTAACAGAAAGTGGTCGTCGGTAATGGCATTCTTAAAACGTTGGGGACTTTACGGTGACTTGTGTGAAGAAAGCAGTTTATGTCTTTAGGTCACTAACTAGCTGTGCCACCCATCTGAGACGGGTTGAAAGCTAAGTGCTCATGTAGACCTCGGCGTTAACTTTGGCGGAGCACCGTGGAATGCCTATGTCTGTGTTATCTGCCATCTGTTATGGGATTCATTAAAGCAGTGTTCAAGTTTGTGATGCTCCATGTGTTGGAGTGACAAATGCAATGCATTTTATTGCTACAAATGTTTGTTATGTGTCATCTGTTGGAATGATGAAGCAGGGGATCCGAACGTTTGGGTATTTGTGAGCCAAAATGCAGTTGTAATTGAGGTATCGGGCACAACACAAGAAAACGATGTCTGTGTGACGCCTGTGCCTTTCGTGTCTCTATGCTGTGGCCTGACTGACCTCTTCAAAAACGTGAGTACACGTTGCATAGATGCAAACCCTACGACTCTGATTGGCCAGTGTATCCATTCGTCTTCCACCGCTCTGAAGTAAACATGGAGTAGGTCGAGAAAAGGCTTATCGAAGAAGATAGAAAATGGACACGTTTATCTGCTACCTCATCGTGGCACCACAAAGACAACCAGATGGCATGAAATATCAGCTGACATCGGAAGTTGGCGAAGGTATGAAAAAGTGGAAAAATATGAGGGGCCTACGGAAAAAAATTGTGCGGCAAGAGGAGCCGAGCTCCTGGAGGGCAAAAACTGCCTGCATTTGGATGGAGCTGTTCGGGCCGTTCAGACCCACCTTTAAGAACCTTCTAGAAATTTCTCTGTGTGAAATCCATCCGTTCTGCCATCCGTCACACCTCTCAGTTTGTAAACATTAAAGCTGGAAAAAGTGTCCAGGCCGTGTGGCTGTTAGCCCCCCTGCTACTGGCACCAAGCCCCCCTGCCCAGGCTCTCCTTTTTCTCCTTCTTTCTTTTTAGGGCTGTCCAGAGGTCCTGTGTTGCTGCCACCTTGTGGCTTATTAAGAAATGAAACACCTGCAATGCCAAGACAAGGTGAGGCAGCAACCTTAATTATCTCAGGTCTGTGCCCAGGGGGTCCTTGACGTGTCCTCCTTCAGGTCGACTGAGGGTATATGTGGTGTCAACATTTTTGGCATCTCTCACCCTATGTGCACCTTCACGTGTGTTTTTGAACCTCTCTTGACTGGCACTCCATCTCTCGGCAGCATTCCCATAAAGCCCGTCTGTTATTTGGAGGCCCTTTGCTCGCCTCGTTTCCATTTTTATACTTCCCGCCTCTTAAGCCGACTCTCAGTGTGCCTCCTAAGCCTTTACCCCTCCTCGTGTGTCGCACACTAGCACTTCCTCTTTTGATTGTGTCACCAAAGACAAACTGACCAATCCCTGCAAAGCCAAATAAAGTAATCCCGCCCAACCTAAAGTGACCAATCAGATTGCTCTGCGGAACTGGACACTCACACACACTCACACACACACTCACACTGACCTGCGCGCTTTAGTATAGAGCTGACTGTTGGCATGGAGGCGCTTGGGCTGCTATCACACAGCACCCTCTGCTGGTCATTTCCATTACTGTCACCCCTGATGCTCAGTCTGCCAATTAAATGTCTCCAGTTGGCACCAATGCCACCTTGCATTTCTAAGCTAACGGCAGTGACAGAAGATTTGTACACAGCCAGGGGGTGTGTGGAGGGTGCGCAGGCGCGGGCACGGGCGCAGCATAATGCCCTAGGTGTGCGTGCGTAGAAATATTTTGAGTTTATTTCCGAAGGACTCCTACGGTGTCAGAGTGATCTTCTGAGCGGTGCATCCTGTTTACTTGCAAATAGCGGCGCTGTGCAGAATATTGATTGAAATTTTCTAAATTCACATGAAGCATAACACTAAACTGAAAACTCATTAGGCAGACAATCAGGTCAGATGTATCTATTCTACTGTGAAGAAAGTCGCCGGCGCCCGCTCCGTGTTTTTTTCCTTTTATTGCTGTTTTGCTGACAGTTGCTTTGAGGTAATTTTATTGCGGTTTGCACAGAAGAAGGAAGAAGACAAAAAAAAAATCAGACGGGGTTCAAAAGGGCACACATCGTGGCAAAAGGAGACGGCTGGACCCTAAAGTGAGATGTGGGGTGGGTGACTGGCCAGGAAAGCAGTTGGCACTCATGTTGACCGTTCACCCGTCACCGACCTGTGGGTCACTAAGCTTCACCCCACCAGCTTGAAGTTTGAGGGGCTAAGGCAGAGCCGATGTCCCACAGCTGACGCTTGGCACTGTATACAGGTGAGGGGTGCCCATTCCAGGGTTAACCCGCTTGTTAGTGAAAGGCGTGGTTGAGACGTCCCAGCGACTCCGTGAAAGTGGTGCGAGAATGTGGCAAGGACAGCTAAAGGTGCGTTCTCCAGCACAGCTTCTGTTTGTGAAGCCTCCACCGATGGCCTTCCCCCACACTTGGAGAAGTTCAGGGGCTTACGGTGAACATGAAAAGTCCTCACCCCCTTTATCTTGTCATGCAGCACTGAATCACAGCCGGTCTAATGTGGCAAATGTGACAAAACAGAAGAAGACCCTTTAATGTCAAAGTGAGAGCAGATCTCTGCAAAGTGGGCTACATCTCGGTCATTCCAACAGAGGGTGCACCACAAAGAGTTGTAGAAAGAAAATGCACTGTGTTTGCCATTCCAACAGATGGAGCATCACAAACATCAACACTGCTTGCATGAACCCCATACAAAATTGTATTTAACAGAGATATATGCATTACATTTGTAATTCCAACAGATGGTGCATCATAAACAACAACCCTGCTACCACAAACCCCATACCAAATTGTATATAACAGATATATATGCATTGCATTTGTCATTCCAACAGGTGGTGCATCACAAGCATCAACACTGCTTACACGAACCCCTTACCAAATGGCATATAACAGAGATACAGGCATTGCATTTGTAATTCCAACAGATGGTGCATCACAAACATTTGTGGTAATAAAATGCATTGCATTCCAGGTAAACCAATCATGATTAAGAATGGAAAGAGGAGGGCAGAGCTGTGCAGATCTGCTAGGGCCGGCCATCCACAGAAACTGATGAAGACGAGTGAAGAAGCTGGAGCAGTTTGCTGAGGGAGAGTGGGCTGGACGACCTGTGGAGAGGTGCCCACGTCTCATGGTGCAAACTGTACAGGTTGTGCCACCAGATACGCAGTCCAGGGTCCCATCACTGTTGTCCGTGCCATTTCCATTTGTGTTTGGATTTGAAATGTTCTGATGATTCTGAAGCAGAGTCTCGAGTTACTGTAAGTATGGAATAAACACAATGACAGGTGACAATGACAAGTTATGTCAGAGACAGTGGTGGGTTTCTCGTGGAGGGGGCACCAAACAAATTTGTCCACCTCAAAATGTGACAACCCGAGAGGGGGTGAAGTGTTTCAGTCGCTGCTGTGAATGACTTGGTCTTTTTGGACCACCTTTTGTCCCGGAATCCCCTGGCGGGATGTCACCCCTTTCTTCGCTCTTGAAGGACCTCCTCGTTCATTGCCAGGTTGTGTGTCGGCGTGACTTGGGGTTGACTCTGTGCTCGCACTCCCGTCCCCACAGGGTTCCTAGGATGCCTTTGACCCGGGAGACAGACCTACTGTCATTTGTGAGACCCCCAGTGACTCAGCAGTGAGCCCAATAATCCAAATGCCTTGGAATTTCAGACACATGTGAATCCTCAGTGGGCGCTGCAGGGCGCTGTTTGATGTTTTGGCGGGGGGCGCGTGTGTGTGTGCAGCTGTTCCGTGTGTCCTGCATGCTCTGCTGCGGCTTATTGGTTCCGACGGCAGCAGCCCGTGTCCCGGGGGGCCGCTGGATCTCGCCGTGTGCGATGTGGCGTCTCTTTCGCTTTCCCGCTGAGACTAACCTGTTTCGTTTTTTTTTTTGCACCTCCAGGCTATATTTAAACTCGGGGCTCTGGAGGACGCCTTCGGGATTTGAACGCCATCAGCCTGGATTTGTCGTGCTCTGCGCGTAGGCCGCTGCCTGCTCTCGATTGTCTTATCAGCGCTACGGCGGGTAACGAGCTAATGTCTGTCCAATGTTAATATTAACAATCCCAGAGAGCTCCATTCATT